>NC_133528.1:149976393-150328173 GCF_048544455.1 Silene latifolia | reverse complement strand
GATAATCATGAAAAATGGATTAATGCTTGTTATTTAAGGCTGAATCGAATAGTTTAACTCCTGAAATGACTTCAGACGCATGATTGAAAAAATGGGAGAAAAAGAAACAGGTCCGGTACGACTTCCCCAACGACTCCAATTGAAGTGTATAATACACGGTTTTTCGGGATTCCAGGGTCCCGGAACAAAATTCTCCGGAAACCACAAAGAAAGTTCCTCGGGTCAGATAAAGCGACCACATTAAATTTGAGTAGCAACGGAAGACATTTGGGGGTACCGGTATGCCATAAACCAGCATTCGTCGAACCTCGGATAATCGTAAAAAAATGGATTAATGCTCCTTATTTGAGGCTGAATCGAATAGGTTATCTTCTGAAATTACCTCGAACGCGTGATTAAAAACCGGGAGAGAAAGAAACAGGGTCCGGTACGACCTCCCGAACGGCTCAAATTGAAGTGTATAATAATACACGGTTTTTCGGGATTCCAGGGTCACGGAACAAAATTCTCCAGAAATCACATATAAAGTTTCTCGGGTCAGATAAAGCGGCCACGCAAAATTTGAGTAACAACGGAAGACATTTGGAGGTGCCGATATGCCATAAACAAGCATTCGGCGAACCTCGGATAATCGTGAAAATTGGATTAATGCTCGTTTAATGCTCGTTATTTGAGGTCAATCGAATAGCTTAACTTCAAAATGACTTCGGACGCGTGATTGAAAAACCGGGAGAAAGAGAAACAGGTCCGATTTACTTCCGAACGGCTCAAATTGAAGTGTATAATATACGGTTTTTCGGGATTCCAGGGTCCAGGAACAAAATTCTGCGGAAATAGACATAGAAAGTTCTCGGGTCAGATAAAGCGTCCACGCAAAATTTTAGTAGCAACAGAAGACATTTGAGGGTGCCGGTATGCCATAAACCAGCATTCGTCGAACCTCGGATAATCATGAAAAATTGATTAATGCTCGTTATTTGAGGCTGAATCGAATAGGTTAACTCTTGAAATGACCTCGGACGCGTGTATGAAAAACCGGGAGAAAAAGAAACAGGGTCCGGTACGACCTTCCGAACGGCTCAAATTGAATTGTATAATACACGGTTTTTCGGGATTCTAGGGTCCCAGAACAAAATTCTCCGAAAATCACATATAAAGTTCCTTGGGTCAGACAAAGAGGCCACACAAACTTTGAGTAGCAACGGAAGACATTTCGGGGTGCCGGTATGCCTTAAACCATCATTTGTCAAACCTCGGATAATCGTGAAAAATGGATTAATGCTCGTTATTTGAGGCTGAATCGATTAGCTTAACTCCTGAAATGACCTCGGACGCGTTACTGAAAAACCGGGAGAAAGAGAAACAGGGTCCGGTACGACCTCCCGAACGGCTCAAATTGAAGTGTATAATACACGGTTTTTCGGTATTCCAGGGTGCAGGAATAAAATTCTCCGGAAATCAGATAGAAAGTTCTCGGTCAGATAAAGCGTCCGCACAAAATTTGAGAAGCAACGGAAGACATTTGGGGGTGCCGGTATGCCATAAACCAGCATTCGTCGAACCTTGAATAATCATGAAAAATGGATTAATGCTCATTTAATGCTCGTTATTTGAGGCTGAATTTGAATAGGTTAACTCCTGAAATGACCTCGAATGCGTGATTGAAAAACCAGGAGAAAAAGAAACAGGGTTCCGTACGACCTCCCGAAAGGCTCAAATTGAAGTGTATAATAAACGGTTTTTCGGGATTCCAGGGTCCTGGAAAAAAATTCTTTGAAAATCACATAGAAGTTCTTCGGGTCAGATAAAGCGGCCACGCTAAATTTGAGTAGCAACGGAAGTCATTCGGGGGTGCCGGTATGCCATAAACCAGCATTCGGCGAACCTCGGATAATCGTGAAAATTGGATTAATGCTCGTTTAATGCTCGTTATTTGAGGCTGAATTTGAATAGGTTAACTCCTGAAATGATCTCGGATGCGTGATTGAAAAACCGGGAGAAAAAGAAACAGGGTTCCGTACGACCTCCCGAAAGGCTCAAATTGAAGTGTATAATACACGGTTTTTCGGGATTCCAGGGTCCTGGAAAAAAATTCTTTGAAAATCACATAGAAGTTCTTCGGGTCAGATAAAGCGGCCACGCTAAATTTGAGTAGCAACGGAAGTCATTCGGGGGTGCCGCTATGCCATAAACCAGCATTCGTCGAACCTCGGATAATCCTGAAAAATTGATTAATGCTCATTTAATGTTCGTTATTTGAGGCTGAATCGAAGAGGTTAACTCCTGAAATGACTTTGGACGCGTGATTAAAAAACCCGGAGAAAAAGAAACAGGGTCCAGTACGACCTCCCGAACGACTTAAATTGAAATGTATAATAATACACGGTTTTTCGGGATTCCAGGGTCCCGGAACAAAAGTCTCCGAAAATCACATATAAAGTTTTTCGGGTCAGATAAAGTGGCCACGCAAAATTTGAGTAGCAACGGAAGACATTTGGGGCTGCCGGTATGCCATAAACCAGCATTCGTCGAACGACGGATAATCGTGAAAAATGAATTAATGCTCGTTTTATGCTCGTTATTTGAGGCTGAATCGAATAGCTTAACTCCTGAAATGACCTCGAACGCGTGATTGAAAAACCGGGTGAAAAAGAAACAGGGTGCGATACGACCTTCCGAACGACTCAAATTGAAGTGTATAATAATACACGGTTTTTCAGGATTCCAGGGTCACGGAACAAAATTCTTCTGAAATCACATATAAAGTTACTTGGGTCAGACAAAGAGGCCACGCAAAATTTGATTAGCAACGGAAGACATTTGGAGGTGCCGATATGCCATAAACCAGCATTCGTCGAACCTCGGATAATTGTGAAAAATTGATTAATGCTCGTTTAATGCTCGTTACTTGAGGCTGAATCGAATAGCTTAACTCCTGAAATGACCTGAGACGCGTGATTGAAAAACCGGGAGAAAAAGAAACAGGGCCCGGTACGACCTCCCGAACGGCTCAAATTGAAGTGTATAATATACACGGTTTTTCGGGATTCCAGGATCACGGAACAAAATTCTCCGGAAATCACATATAAAGTTTATCGGGTCAGATAAAGCGGCCATGCAAAGTTTGAGTAGCACGGAAGACATTTGGAGGTGCCGATATGCCATAAACAAGCATTCGGCGAACCTCGGATAATCGTGAAAATTGGATTAATGCTCGTTTAATGCTCGTTATTTGAGGCTGAATCGAATAGCTTAACTTCTGAAATGACCTCGGACGCGTGATTGAAAAAACGGGAGAAAAAGAAACAAGGTCCGGTACGACCTCCCGAACGGCTCAAATTGAAGTGTATAATACACGGTTTTTCGGGATTCCAGGGTCCCGGAATAAAATTCTCCGGAAATCACATAGAAAGTTCCTCGGGTCAGATAAAGCGGCCACGCAAAATTTGAGTAGCAACGGAAGACATTTGGGGGTGCCGGTATGCCATAATCCAGCATTCATCGAACCTCGGATAATCGTGAAATCTGGATTAATGCTCGTTATTTGAGGCTGAATTTGAATAGGTTAACTCCTGAAACGACCTCGGATGCGTGATTGAAAAACCGGGAGAAAAAGAAACAGGGTTCCGTACGACCTCCCGAAAGGCTCAAATTGAAGTGTATATTACACGGTTTTTCGGGATTCCAGGGTCCTGGAAAAAAATTCTTTGAAAATCACATAGAAGTTCTTCGGGTCAGATAAAGCGGCCACGCTAAATTTGAGTAGCAACGGAAGTCATTCGGGGGTGCCGGTATGCCATAAACCAGCATTCGTCGAACCTCGGATAATCATGAAAAATGGATTAATGCTCGTTTAATGTTCGTTATTTGAGGCTTAATCGAATAGGTTAACTCCTGAAATGACCTTGGACGCGTGATTAAAAAACCGGGAGAAAAAGAAACAGGGTCCGGTACGACCTTCCGAACGGCTCAAATTGAAGTGTATAATACACGGTTTTTCGAGATTCTAGGGTCCCGGAACAAAATTCTCCGAAAATCACATATAAAGTTCCTTGGGTCAGACAAAGAGGCCACGCAAACTTTGAGTAGCAACGGAAGACATTTCGGGGTGCCGGTATGCCTTAAACCATCATTCGTCGAACCTCGGATAATCATGAAAAATGGACTAATGCTCGTTATTTGAGGCTGAATCGAATAGGTTAACTCTTGAAATGACCTCGGACGCGTGATTGAAAAACCGGTAGAAAAAGAAACAGGGTCCGGTACGACCTCACGAACTGCTCAAATTGAAGTGTATAATAATACACGGTTTTTCGGGATTCCAGGGTCACGGAACAAAATTCTCTGGAAATCACATATAAACTTCATCGGGTAAGATAAAGCGGCCACGCAAAATTTGAATAGCAACGGAAGACATTTGGGGGTGCCGTTATGCCATAAACCAGCATTCGTTGAACCTCAGATAATCGTGAAAAATGTATTAATGCTCCTTTAATACTCGTTATTTGAGGTTGGATCGAATAGGTTAACTCCTGAAATGACGTCGGACGCGTGATTGAAAAACCGGGAGAAAAAAAAACAGGGTCCGGTACGAGCTCCTGAACGACTCAAATTGAAGTGTATAATAATACACGGTTTTTCGGGATTCCAGGGTCACGGAACAAAATTCTTCGGAAATAACATATAAAGTTCATCTGGTTAGATAAAGCGGCCACGCAAAATTTGAGTAGCAACGGAAGACATTTGGGGGTGCCGATATGCCATAAACCTGCATTCGTCGAATCTCAGATAATCATGAAAAATGGATTAATGCTCGTTATTTGAGGATGAATCGAATAGGTTAACTCTTGAAATGACCTCGGACGCGTGATTAAAAAACCGGGAGAAAAAGAAACAGGGTCTGGTACGACCTCCCGAACGGCTCAAATTGAAGTGTATAATACACGGTTTTTCGGGATTTTAGGGTCCCGGAACAAAATTCTCCAGAAATCACATAGAAATACTACTACAGATATAGGGTATAACAATGGTTAAAGACCGTTGTTATATAAAAAAGCGGACGTTGTTAAAGCGTCTTTTTTTAAAGGTTTTAACAACGGTTGGTTTTTTTAAGAAACCCATTGTGAAAACTATTGACAACGGTTAAAAACCGTTGTCGTTACGAGACATTCGTTGTGGAATGTGTGACTACATTTTTGGTGGGAAAGTTATAACAACGGTTACAATAGAAAAAACCGTTGTTATAACTAAAGACAACGGTTTTTTTTAAATAACCGTTGTTATTGTTTTTAAAAAAATAAAAAAAATAAAAATACAAAGCATTACTGCCAAAATCCCTCCTGCATCAATTAACTATATATTACTAGATGCATGCATTATTAAATTACTGCCAAAATCAAAGCATGAAATGACACAATATATGGAATGCGAAGGGTTATAAGATTTGAAGCAGGGATATGGCACAATTTCCTAAACAAAATTCGTATTAATTTAAGCATCAAACCGTAAACATATTAATTAAAAAACAACTTAAACGACACATTACTAATTATAAATTCATTCCACTATCTCAATAACCAATCCATTATATCACTATGTCCACCATAAACACCAAACCCTAAATCTTTAAAACCTAATAAACTCCAAACTTCCTTCAATAATGAATGATACCATTCGTTTAACATGCATTATGACCGAGTACAACAAAAGTTTCATACGCCGCTTGCAGGAAATCGAAAGGAAGTACAGGCTCTTCCTTGAGGAAGCTCGTATCGCACTCAAGGATGCAAAAAAAAAATGGCTTGTTAGAGCCGCAGATAATGCAGCTATATGAAGATATTACATCTGCGGAACGAAACCTCCAAATAGCAAAGGAGGAGAGGATGAATATCATAGAAGAGAATGCATCCCTATATGAACATCTAAGAATTGTATTTTTAGCAATGCATTAAGTTTATGTATATATATCAATTAATTTAGTTTGTTTTACTAATAAACGCAGAAAAACTAAGCGAATAATAATTTTAGAAAGAACAATGACGGAGAAAAACACATGCAAATAAAATAATTAGAGAAAGAACAATAATGACGGAGATGACAAAACCTAAAACAATAAAGCGATAGATATATACCTGATAATTAGAGAAAGAAAGAGATGATGACAACAACAGTGACGGAGATGATAAAGCGACGATGAGAAAGAGACGATGAGAAAGTGGTTGTGTGTTTGTCTTTGTGTTTATGTTTGTGGCTGTAGCTGATCAGTGTTTCTGTGGTATATATTGTGGTATTTGCTTGAAAGTATTGACAACGGTTATTACACATAAACCCGTTGTCATTAGATAATATATTAACAACGGTTCCTTTGAAAACCGTTGTTAAAAAGTATTAACAACGGGTTCTAATATAACCGTTGTAATTAATTTTCACTAATTTTGCGCCAAATTATTAACAACGGTTATAATGTATTACAGAGTAAACTGTTGTTATTATTTTTTATATTAACAACGGTTGTGCAAGTTTGACCCGTTGTTAAAACCAATAACAACGGTTAACAACACATAACCGTTGTATATAAGTTTAGTAAAATTCGCGCCATCCATTCTACAACGTCTTATGGTGATTTTCGTGAATAAGCGTTGTTAAAGGGTCGTTGTGGTTGCCTGGATTTGTAGTAGAAAGTTCCTCGGGTCAGATAAAGCGGCCAAGCAAAATTTGAGTAGCAACGGAAGACATTTGGGGGTGTCGGTATGCCATAAACCAGCATTCGTCGAACCTCGGATAGTCGTGAAAAATGGATTAATGCTCATTTAATGCTCGTTCTTTGAGGCTGAATCGAATAGGTTAACTCCTGAAATGACCTTGGACGCGTGATTAAAAAACCTGGAGAAAAAGAAACAGGGTTCGGTACGGCCTCCCGAACGGCTCAAATTGAAGTGTATAATAATACACGGTTTTTCGGGATTCCAGGGTCACGGAACAAAATTCTCCGGAAATCACATATAAAGTTCATCGGGTCAGATAAAGCGGCCACGCAAAATTTGAGTAGCAACGGAAGACATTTGAGGGTGCCGATATGCCATAAACCAGCATTCGTCGAACCTAGGATAATCGTGAAAAATGGTTTAATGCTCGTTTAATACTCGTTATTTGAGGCTGAATCGAATAGGTTAACTCTTGAAATGACCTCGGACGCGTGATTGAAAAACCGAGAGAAAAAGAAACAGGGTCCGGTACGACCTCCCGAACGGCTCAAATTGAAGTGTATAATAATACACGGTTTTTCGGGATTCCTGGGCACGGAAAAAAATTCTCCCAAAATCACATATAAAGTTCATCGGGTCAGATAAAGAGGCCACGCAAAATTTAAGTAGCAAGGGAAGACATTTGGGCGTGCCGGTATGCCATAAACCAACATTCGTCTACCTCGGATAATCATGAAAAATGGATTAATGCTCGTTTAATGCTTGTTATTTGAGGCTGAATCGAATAGGATAATCTTGAAATGACCTCGGACGCGTGATTGAAAAACCGGAAGAAAAAAAATAGGGTCCGGTACGACCTCCCGAACTGCTCAAATTGAAGTGTAGTAATACACGGTTTTTCGGGATTCCAGGGTCCTGGAACAAAATTCTCCGGAAATGACATAGAAAGTTCCCCGGGTCAGGAAAACAGCCACGCAAAATTTGTGTAGCAACGGAAGACATTTGGGGTGCCGGTATGCCATAAACCAGCATTCGTCGAACCTCGGATAGTCGTGAAAAATGGATTAATGCTCGTTTAATGCTCGTTATTTGAGGCTGAATCGAATAGGTTAACTCCTGAAATGACCTTGGACGCGTGATTAAAAAACCTGGAGAAAAAGAAATAGGGTTCGGTACGACCTCCCGAACGGCTCAAATTGAAGTGTATAATAATACACGGTTTTTCGGGATTCTAGGGTCACGGAACAAAATTCTCCGGAAATCACATAAAGTTCATCGAGTCAGATAAAGCGGGCACGCAAAATTTGAGTAGCAACGGAAGACATTTGAGGGTGCCGATATGCCATAAACCAGCATTCGTCGAACCTAGGATAATCATCAAAAAATGTTTAATGCTCGTTTAATACTCGTTATTTGAGGCTGAATCGAATAGGTTAACTCTTGAAATGACCTCGGACGCGTGATTGAAAAACCGAGAGAAAAAGAAACAGGGTCCAGTACGACCTCCCGAACGGCTCAAATTGAAGTGTATATACACGGTTTTTCGGGATTCCTGGGTCACGGAAGAAAATTCTCCAGAAATCACATATAAAGTTCATCTGGTCAGATAAAGCGGCCACGCAAACTTTGAGTAGCAACGGAAGACATTTGGGGGTGCCGGTATGCCATAAACCAGCATTCGTCGAACTTCGGATAATCGTGAAAAATGGATTAATGCTCGTTTAATACTCGTTATTTGAGGCTGGATCGAATAGGTTAACTCCTGAAATGACCTTGGACGTGTGATTAAAAACCGGGAGAAAAAGAAACAGGGTCCGGTACGACCTCCCGAACGACTCAAATTGATGTGTATAATAATACACGGTTTTTCGGGATTCCAGGGTCACGGAATAAAATTCTCCAGAAATCACATATAAAGTTCCTCGGGTCAGATAAAGTGGCCACGCAAAATTTGAGTAGCAACGGAAGACATTTGAGGGTGCCGGTATGACATAAACCAGCATTCGTCGAACCTAGGATAATCGTGAAAAATGGATTAATGCTCGTTATTTGAGGCTGAATCGAATATGTTAAGTCTTGAAATGACCTCGGACGCGTGATTGAAAAACCGAGAGAAAAAGAAACAGGGTCCGGTACGACCTCCCGAACGGCTCAAATTGAAGTGTATAATAATACACGGTTTTCGGGATTCCTGCACGAAATAAAATTCTCCGGAAATCACATATAAAGTTCATCGGGTCAGATAAAGCGGCCACGCAAAATTTAAGTAGCAAGGGAAGACATTTGGGGTGGCCGGTATGTCATAAACCAGCATTCGTCGAACCTCGGATAATCATGAAAAATGGATTAATGCTCGTTATTTGAGGCTGAATCGAATAGGTTAACTCTTGAAATGACCTCGGACGCGTGATTGAAAAACCGGAAGAAAAAGAAACATGGACCGGTACGACCTCCCGAACGGCTCAAATTGAAGTGAATATATAATACACGAATTTTCAGGATTCCAGGGTCCCGGAACAAAATTCTCCGGAAATCATATAGAAAGTTCCTCGGGTCAGATAAAGCGGCTACGCAAAATTTGAGTAGCAAAGGAAGGCATTTGGGGGTGCCGGTATGCCATAAACCAGCATTCGTCGAACCTCTGATAATCGTGAAAAATGGATTAATGCTCGTTTAATGCTCGTTATTTGAGGCTGAATCGAATAGGTTAACTGTTGAAATGACCTTGGACGCGTGATTAAAAAACCGGGAGAAAAAGAAACATGGTCCGGTACGACCTCCCGAACGGCTCAAATTGAAGTGTATAATACACGGTTTTTCGGGATTCCAGGGTCCCGGAACAAAATTCTCCGGAAATAACATATAAAGTTCACCGGGTCAGATAAAGCGGCCACGCAATATTTGAGTAGCAACGGAAGACATCTGGGAGTGCCGGTATGCCATAAACCAGCATTCGTTGAACCTCGAATAATCGTGAAAAATGGATTAATACTCGTTTAATACTCGTTATTTGAGGCTGTATCGAATAAGTTAACTTCTGAAATGACCTCGAGAGCATGATTGATAAACGGGAGAAAAAGAAACAGGGTCCGGTACGACCTCCCGAGCGGCTCAAATTGAAGTGTATAATAATAACGGTTTTTCGGGATTCCAAGTTCACGGAACAAAATTCTCCGGAAATAACATATAAAGTTCACCGGGTCAAATAAAGCGGCTACGCAAAATTTGAGTAGCAACGGAAGACATTTGGGGGTGCCAGTATGCCATAAACCAGGATTCGTCGATCCTCGAATAATCGTGAAAAATGGATTAATACTCGTTTAATACTCGTTATTTGAGGCTGGATTGAATAGGTTAACTTCTGAAATGACCTCGAGCGCGTGATTGATAAACCGGGAGACAAAGAAACAGGGTCCTGTTCGACCTCCCGAATGGCTTAAATTGAAGTGTATAAAAATACACGGTTTTTCGGGATTCCAGGGTCATGGAACAAAATTCTCCGGAAATCACATGTAAAGATCATCGGGTCAGATAAAGCGGCCACGTAAAATTTGAGTAGCAACGGAAGACATTCGGAGGTGCCGTTATGCCATAAACTAGCATTCGTCGAATCTGGGATAATAGTGAAAAATGGATTAATGCTCGTTTAATGCTCGTTATTTGAGGCTGAACTTGAATAGGTTAACTCTTGAAATGACCTCGGACGCGTGATTGAATAACCGGGAGAAAAAGAAACAGGGTCCGGTAAGACCTCCCGAACGGCTCAAATTGAAGTGTATAATACACGGTTTTTCGGGATTCCAGGGTCCCAGAACAAAATTCTTCGGAAATCACATAGAAAGTTCCTCGGGTCAGATAAAGTGGCCACGCAAAATTTGAGTAGCAACGGAAGACATTTGTTGGTGCCGGTATGCCATAAACCAGCATTCGTCGAATCTCGGATAATCGCGAATAATGGATTAATGCTCGTTTAATGCTCGTTATTTGAGGCTGGATCGAATATGTGAACTCCTGAAATGACCCCGGACGCGTGATTGAAAATCCGGGAGAAAAAGAAACAGGTTCCGGTAAGTCCTCCCGAATGGCTCAAATTGAAGTGTATAGTACACGGTTTTTCGGGATTCCAGGATCACGGAACAAATTCTCCAGAAATCACATATAAAGTTCCTCGGGTCAGATAAGGTGGCCACGCAAAATTTGAGTAGCGACGGAAGACATTTGGGGGTGCCGGTATGCCATAAACCAGCATACCTCGAACCTCGGATAATCGTGAAAAATGGATTAATACCCGTCTAATGCTCGTTATTTGAGGCTGAATCGAATAGGTTAACTACTGAAATGAACCCGGACGCGTGATTGAAAAACCGAGAAAAAAAGAAACAGGGTCCGGTACGACCTGCTGAACGGCTCAAATTAAAGTGTATAATACACGGATTTTCTGGATTCCAGGGTCCCAGAACAAAATTTTCCGGAAATCACGTAGAAAGTTCCTAGGGTCAGATAAAGCTGCCACGCAAAATTTGAGTAGCAACGGAAGACATTTGTTGGTGCTTGTATGCCATAAATCAGCATTCGCCGAACCTTGGATAATCGTGAAAAATGGATTAATGCTCGTTTAATGCTGGGTTATTTGAGGCTGAATCGAATAGGTTAACTACTGAAATGACCCCGGACGCGTGATTAAAAAATCGAGAGAAAAAGAAACAGGGTCCGGTACGACCTCCTGAACGGCTCAAATTAAAGTGTATAAAACACGGATTTTCTGGATTCCAAGGTCCCGGAATAAAATTCTTCAGAAATCACATAAAAAGTTCCTCGGGTAAGATAAAAGGGCCTCGCAAAATTTGAGTAGCGACGGAAGACATTTGGGGGTGCCGGTATGCCATAAACCAGCATTCGTCGAACCTCGTATAATCGTGAAAAATAGATTAATGCTCGTTTAATGCTCGTTATTTGAGGCTGAATCGAATAGGTTAACTCCTGAAATGACCTCAGACGCGTGATTGAAAAACCGGGAGAAAAGAAACAGGATCCGATACGACCTCCCGAACGGCTCAAATTGAAGTGTATAATACACGGATTTTCGGGATTCCAGGGTCCCGGAACAAAATTCTCCGGGAATCACGTAGAAAGTTCCTAGGGTCAGGTAAAGCGGCCACGCAAAATTTGAGTTGCAACGGAAGACATTTGGGGGTGCTGGTATGCCATAAACCAGCATTCGTCGAACCTCGGATAATCGTGAAAAATGGATTAATGCTCGTTTAATGCTGGGTTATTTGAGGCTGAATCTAATAGGTTAACTCCTGAAATGACCTCGGACGCGTGATTGAAAAATCGGGAGAAAAACAAACAGGGTCCGGTACGACCTTTCGAACGGCTCAAGTTGAAGTATATAATACACGGTTTTTCGGGATTCCAGCGTCCCGAAACAAAATTCTCCGGAAATAACATAGAAATTTCCTCGGGTCAGATAAAGCGGCCACGGAAAATTTGAGTAGCAACGGAAGACATTTGGGGGTGCTGGTATGCCATAAACCAGCATTCGCCGAACCTCGGATAATCGTGAAAAATGGATTAATGCTGGTTTAATGCAAGGTTATTTGAGGCTGAATCGAATAGGTTAACTACTGAAATGACCCCGGACGCGTGATTGAAAAACCGAGAGAAAAATAAACAGGGACCGGTACGACCTCCCGAACGGCTCAAATTGAAGTGTGTAATACACGGTTTTTCGGGATTCCAGGGTCCCGGAACAAAATTCTCCGGAAATCACATAGAAAGTTCATCGGGTTAGATAAAAAGGCCACGCAAAATTTGAGTAGCGACGGAAGACATTTGGGGGTGCCGGTATGCCATAAACCAGCATTCGCCGAACCTCGGATAATCGTGAAAAATGGATTAATGCTCGTTTAATGCTGAGTTATTTGAGGCTAAATCGAATAGGTTAACTACTGAAATGACCTCGGACGCGTGATTGAAAAACCGAGAGAAAAAGAAACAGGGTCCGGTACGACCTCCCGAACGGCTCAAATTGAAGTGTATAATACACGGATATTCGGGATTCCAGGGTCCCGGAATAAAAGTCTCGGGAAATCACATAGAAAGTTCCTCGGGTTAGATAAAAGGGCCACGCATTATTTGAGTAGCGACGGAAGACATTTGTTGGTGCCGGTATGCCATAAACCAGTATTCGCCGAACCTCGGATAATCGTGAAAAATGGATTAATGCTCGTTTAATGCTGGGTTATTTGAGGCTGAATCGATTAGGTTAACTACTGAAATGACCCCGGACGCGTGATTGAAAAACCGAGAGAAAAAGAAACAGGGTCCGGTACGACCTCCCGAACGGCTCAAATTGAAGTGTATAATACACGGATTTTCGGGATTCCAGGGTCCCGGAACAAAATTCTCCGGAAATCACATAGAAAGTTCCTCGGGTTAAATAAAAGGGCCACGCAAAATTTGAGTAGCGACGGAAGACATTTGCGGGTGTCGGTATGCCATAAACCATCATTCGTCGAACCTCGTATAATCGTTAAAAATAGATTAATGCTCGTTTAATGCTCGTTATTTGAGGCTGAATCGAATAGGTTAACTCCTGAAATGACCTCGGACGCGTGATTGAAAAACCGGAAGAAAAAGAAACAGGGTCCGGTACGACCTCTCGAACGGATCAAATTGAAGTGTATAATACATGGTTTTTCGGGATTCCAGGGTCCCGGAACAAAATTCTCCGGAAATCACTTAGAAAGTTCCTCGGGTCAGATAAAGCGGCCACGCAAAATTTGAGTAGCAACGGAAGAATTTGGGGGTGCCGCTATGCCATAAACCAGCATTCGTCGAAACTCGGATAATCGTGAAAAATGGATTAATGCTCGTTATTTGAGGCTGAATCGAATAGGTTAAATCCTGAAATGACCACAGACGCGTGATTAAAAAACCGGGAGAAAAAGAAACAGGTTCCGGTACGACCTCCCGAACGACACAAATTGAAGTGTATAATACACGGTTTTTTGGGATTCCAGGCTCCTGGAACAAAATTCTCGGGAAATCAAATAGAAAGTTTCTCGGGTCAGATATAGCGGCCACGCAAAATTTGAGTAGCAACAGAAGAAATTTGGGGGTGCCGATATGCCATAAACCAGCATGCGTCGAACCTCGTATAATCGTGAAAAATATATTAATGCTCGTTTAATGCTCGTTATTTGAGGCTGAATCGAATAGGTTACTTCCTGAAATGACCTCGGACGCGTGATTGAAAAACCGAGAGAAAAATAAACAGGGTCCGGTACGACCTCACGAACGGCTCAAATTGAAGTGTATAATACACGGTTTTTCAAAATTCCAAGGTCACGGAACGAAATTTTCCGGAAATCACATATAAAGTTCATCGGTTCAGATAAAGCGGCCACGCAAAATTTGAGTAGCAACGGAAGACATTTGGTCGTGCCGGTATGCCATAAACCAGCATTCGTCGAACCTCGGATAATCGTGAAAAATGGATTAATGCTCCTTTTTTGCTGGGTTATTTGAGGCTGAATCGAATAGGTTAACTCCTGAAATGACCTCGGACGCGTGATTGAAAAACCGGGATAAAAATAAACAGGGTCCGGTACGACCTCCCGAACGACTCAAATTGAAGTGTATAATACACGGTTTTTTGGGATTCCAGGGTTCCGGAACAAAATTCTTCGGAAATCACATAGAAAGTTCCTCGGGTCAGATAAAAGGACCATGCAAAATTTGCGTAGCAGCGGAAGACATTTGGGGGTGCCGGTATGCCATTAACCAGCATGCATCGAACCTCGTATAATCGTGAAAAATAGATTAATGCTCGTTTAATGCACGTTATTTGAGGCTGAATCGAATAGTTTAACTCCTGAAATGACCTCGGACGCGTGATTGAGAAACCGGGGGAAAAAGAAACAGGGTCCGGTACGACCTCTCGAACGGCTCAAATTGAAGTGTATAATACACGGATTTTCGGGATTCCAGGGTCCCGAATAAAAGTCTCCGGAAATCACATAGAAAGTTCCTCGGGTTAGATAAAAGGGCTACGCAAAATTTGAGTAGCGACAGAAGACATTTGGGTGTGCTGGTATGCCATAAACCAGCATTCGTCGAACCTTGGATAATCGTGAAAAATTGATTAATGCTCGTTTAATGCTCGTTATTTGAGGCTGAATCGAATAGGTTAACTCCTGAAATGACCTCGGACGCGTGATTGAAAAACCGGGAGAAAAAGAAATAGGGTCCGGTACGACCTCTCGAACGGCCCAAATAGAAGTGTATAATACACGGTTTTTCGGGATTCCAGGGTCCCGGAACAAAATTCTCCGGAAATCACGTAGAAAGTTCCTCGGATAAGATAAAGCGGCCACGCAAAATTTGAGTAGCGACGGAAGACATTTGGGGGTGCCGGTATGCAATAAACCAGCATTCGCCGAATCTCGGATAATCGTGAATAATGGATTAATGCTCATTTGATGCTGGGTTATTTGAGGCTGAATCGAATAGGTTAACTACTGAAATGACCCCGGACGCGTGACTGAAAAACCGAGAGAAAAAGAAACAGGGTCCGGTACGACCTCCCGAACGGCTCAAATTGAAGTGTATAATACACGGATTTTCGGGATTCTAGGGTCCCGGAACAAAATTCTCCGGAAATCACATAGAAAGTTCCTCGGGTTAGATAAAAGGGACACGCAAAATTTGAGTAGCGACGGAAGACATTTGGGGGTGTCGGTATGCCATAAACCAGCATTCGTCGAACCTCGTATAATCGTTAAAAATAGATTAATGCTCGTTTAATGCTCGTTTTTTGAGGCTGAATCGAATAGGTTAACTCCTGAAATGTCCTTAGACGCATGATTGAAAAACCGGGAGAAAAAGAATTAGGGTCTGGTACGAACTTTCGAACATCTCAAATAGAAGTGTATAATACACGGTTTTTCGGGATTCCAGGGTCCCGGAACAAAATTCTCCGGAAATTACGTAGAAAGTTCCGAGGTTCAGATAAAGTGGCCACGCAAAATTTGAGTAGCAACAGAAGACATTTGGGGGTCCGAGTATGCCATAAACCAGCATTCGCCGAACCTCGGATAATCGTGAAAAATGGATTAATGCTCGTTTAATGCTGGGTTATTTGAGGCTGAATCGAATAGGTTTACTCCTGAAATGACCTCGGACGCGTGATTGAAAAATCGGGATAAAAAGAAACAGGGTCCGGTACGACCTCCCGAACGGCTCAAATTGAAGTGTATAATACACGGTTTTTCGGGATTCTAGGGTCCCTGAACAAAATTCTCCGGAAATCACATAGAAAGTTCCTCGGGTCAGATAAAGCGGCCACGCAAAATTTGAGTAGCAACGAAAGACATTTGGGGATGCCGGTATTTCATAAACCAGCATTCGTCGAATCTCCGATAATCGTCATAAGAGGATAAATGCTCGTTTAATGCTGGGTTATTTGAGGCTGAATCGAATAGGTTAACTTCTGAAATGACCTTGGACGCGTGATTGAAAAACCGGAGAAAAAGAAACAGGTCCTCGACCTCCCGAACGGTTTAAATTGAAGTGTATATAATATATGGTTTTTCGGAATCCGAGGATCCGAACAAAATTCTTCGGAAATCACATAGAAAGTTCCTCGGGTCAGATAAAGCGGCCACGCAAAATTTGAGTAGCAACGGAAGAAATTTGGGGGTGCCGGTATGCCATAAACCAGGATTCGTCGAACCTCGGATAATCGTGAAAAATGGATTAATGCTCGTTATTTGAGGCTGAATCGAATAGGTTAAATCCTGAAATGACCTCGGACGCGTGATTAAAAAACCGGGAGAAAAAGAAACAGGATCCGGTACGACCTCCCGAACGGCTCAAATTGAAGTGTATAATACACGGTTTTTTGGGATTCCAGAGTCCCGGAATAAAATTCTCCGGAAATCAAATAGAAAGTTCCTCGGGTCAGATAAAACGGCCACGCAAAGTTTGAGTAGCAACGGAAGAAATTTGGGGGTGCCGGTATGCCATAAATCAGCATTCGTCGAACCTCGGATAATCGTGAAAAATGGATTAATGCTCGTTTAATGCTGGATTATTTGAGGCTGAATCGAATAGGTTAACTAGTGAAATGACCCCGGACGCGTGATAGAAAAATCGAGAGAAAAAGAAACAGGGTCCGGTACGACCATCCGAACGGCTCAAATTGAAGTGTATAATACACAGATTTTCTGGATTCCAGGGTCCCGGAACAAAATTCTTCGGAAATCGCATAGAAAGTTCCCCAGGTAAGATAAAACGGCCACGCAAAATTTGAGTAGCGACGGAAGATATTTGGGGGTGCCGGTATGCCAAAAACCAGCATTCGTCGAACCTCATATAATCGTGAAAAATAGATTAATGCTCGTTTAATGCTGGTTTATTTGAGGCTGAATCGAATAGGTTAACTCCTGAAATGACCTCGGACGCGTGATTGAAAAATCGGGATAAAAGTAAACAGGGTCCGGTAGGACCTCCCGAACGGCTCAAATTGAGGTATATAATACACGGTTTTTCGGGATTCCAGGGTTCCGGAACAAAATTCTCCGGAAATCACATAGAAAGTTCCTCGGGTCAGATAAAAGGACCATGCAAAATTTGAGTAGCAACGGAAGACATTTGGGGGTGCCGGTATGCCATAAACCAGCATGCGTCGAACCTCGTATAATCGTGAAAAATAGATTAATGCTCGTTTAATGCTCGTTATTTGAGGCTGAATCGAATAGGTTAACTCCTGAAATGACCTCGGACGCGTGATTGAAAAACCGGGGGAAAAAGAAACAGGTCCGTTTACCTCCCAAATGGCTCAAATTGAAGTGATATTCGGGATTCCGGGTCCCTAATAAAAGTCTCTGGAAATCACATAGAAAGTTCCTCGGGTTAGATTAATGCTCGTTTAATGCTCGTTATTTGAGGCTGAATCGAATAGGTTAACTTCTGAAATGACTTTGACGCGTGATTGAAAAACCGGGAGAAAAAAAACAGGATCCGAGACGACCTCTCGAACGGCTCAAATAGAAGTGTATAATACACGGTTTTTCGGGATTCCCGGGTCCCAGAACAAAATTCTCCGAAAATCACATAGAAAGTTCCTCGGGTTAGATAAAAGGGTCACGCAAAATTTGATTAGCGACGGAAGACATTTCGGGGTGCCGATATGCCATAAACCAGCATTCGCCGAACCTCGGATAATCGTGAATAATGGATTAATGCTCGTTTAATGTTGGGTTATTTGAGGCTGAATCGAATAGGTTAACTACTGAAATGACCCAGACGCGTGGACTGAAAAACCGAGAGAAAAAGAAACAGGGTCCTGGTTACCTCCCGAACGGCTCAAATTGAAGTGTATAATACACGGATTTTCGGGATTCCAGGGTCCCGGAACAAAATTCTCCGGAAATCACATAGAAAGTTCCTCGGGCTAGATAAAAGGGACACGCAAAATTTGAGTAGCGACGGAAGACATTTGGGGGTGTCGGTATGCCATAAACCAGCATTCGTCGAACCTCGTATAATCGTTAAAAATAGATTAATGCTCGTTTAATGCTCGTTATTTGAGGCTGAATCGAATAGGTTAACTCCTAAAATGTCCTTAGACGCATGATTGAAAAACCGGGAGAAAAAGAATTAGGGTCTGGTACGAACTTTCGAACGGCTCAAATAGATGTGTATAATACACGGTTTTTCGGGATTCCAGGGTCCCGGAACAAAATTCTCCGGAAATCACGTAGAAAGTTCCGAGGTTCAGATAAAGCGGCCACGCAAAATTTGAGTAGCAACAGAAGACATTTGGGGGTCCTAGTATGCCATAAACCAGCATTCGCCGAACCTCGGATAATCGTGAAAAATGGATTAATGCTCGTTTAATGCTGGGTTCTTTGAGGCTGAATCGAATAGGTTTACTCCTGAAATGACCTCGGACGCGTGATTGAAAAATCGGGATAAAAAGAAACAGGGTCCGGTACGACCTCCCGAACGGCTCAAATTGAAGTGTATAATACACGGTTTTTCGGGATTCCGGGGTCCCCGAACAAAATTCTCCGGAAATCACATAGAAAGTTCCTCGGGTCTGATAAAGCGGCCACGCAAAATTTGAGTAGCAACGGAAGACATTTGGGGTGCCGTTATTTCATAAACCAAAGATTCGTCGAATCTCCGATAATCGACATAAGAGGATAAATGCTCGTTTAATGCTGGGTTATTTGAGGCTGAATCGAATAGGTTAACTTCTGAAATGACCTTGGACGCGTGATTGAAAAACCGAGAGAAAAAGAAACAGGGTTCGGTACGACTTCCCGAACGGTTTAAATTGAAGTGTATATAATATATGGTTTTTCAGGAATCCAGGGATCCAGAACAAAATTCTTCGGAAATCACATAGAAAGTTCCTCGGGTCAGATAAAGCGGCCACGCAAAATTTGAGTAGCAACGGAAGAAATTTGGGGGTGCCGGTATGCCATAAATCAGCATTCGTCGAACCTCGGATAATCGTGAAAAATGGATTAATGCTCGTTTAATCTTTGGATTATTTGAGGTCAATCGAATAGGTTAACTACTGAAATGACCCCGGACGCGTGATAGAAAAATCGAGAGAAAAAGAAACAGGGTCCGATTTACCATCCGAACGCTCAAATTGAAGTGTATAATACACGGTTTTTCGGGATTCCGGGTCCCGGAACAAAATTCTTCGGAAATCGCATAGAAAGTTCCTCAGGTAAGATAAAACGGCCACGCAAAATTTGAGTAGTGACGGAAGACATTTAGGTGCTTGGTATGCCAAAAACCAGCATTCGTCGAACCTCGTATAATCGTGAAAAATAGATTAATGCTCGTTTAATGCTCGTTATTTGAGGCTGAATCGAATAGGTTAACTCCTGAAATGACCTCGGACGCGTGATTGAAAAACCGGGGAAAAAGAAACAGGTCCGTACGACCTCCCAAATGGCTCAAATTGAAGTGATATTCGGGATTCCAGGGTCCCGGAATAAAAGTCTCTGGAAATCACATAGAAAGTTCCTCGGGTTAGATTAATGCTCGTTTAATGCTCGTTATTTGAGGCTGAATCGAATAGGTTAACTTCTGAAATGACTTCGACGCGTGATTGAAAAGCCGGGAGAAAAAGAAACAGGATCCGAGACGACCTCTCGAACGGCTCAAATAGAAATGTATAATACACGGTTTTTCGGGATTCCCGGGTCCCAGAACAAAATTCTCCGTAAATCACATAGAAAGTTCCTCGGGTTAGATAAAAGGGTCACGCAAAATTTGATTAGCGACGGAAGACATTTCGGGGTGCCGGTATGCCATAAACCAGCATTCGCCGAACCTCGGATAATCGTGAATAATGGATTAATGCTCGTTTAATGTTGGGTTACTTGAGGCTGAATCGAATAGGTTAACTACTGAAATGACCCCGGACGCGTGACTGAAAAACCGAGAGAAAAAGAAACAGGGTCCCATTTACCTCCCGAACGGCTCAAATTGAAGTGTATAATACACGGATTTTCGGGATTCCAGGGTCCCGGAACAAAATTCTCCGGAAATCACATAGAAAGTTCCTCGGGTTAGATAAAAGGGACACGCAAAATTTGAGTAGCGACGGAAGACATTTGGGGGTGTCGGTATGCCATAAACCAGCATTCGTCGAACCTCGTATAATCGTTAAAAATAGATTAATGCTCGTTTAATGCTCGTTATTTGAGGCTGAATCGAATAGGTTAACTCTTGAAATGTCCTTAGACGCATGATTGAAAAACCGGGAGAAAAAGAATTAGGGTCTGGTACGAACTTTCGAACGGCTCAAATAGAAGTGTATAATACACGGTTTTTCGGGATTCCAGGGTCCCGGAACAAAATTCTCCGGAAATCACGTAGAAAGTTCCGAGGTTCAGATAAAGCGGCCACGCAAAATTTGAGTAGCAACAGAAGACATTTGGGGGTCCTAGTATGCCATAAACCAGCATTCGCCGAACCTCGGATAATCGTGAAAAATGGATTAATGCTCGTTTAATGCTGGGTTATTTGAGGCTGAATCGAATAGGTTTACTCCTGAAATGACCTCGGACGCGTGATTGAAAAACCGGGATAAAAAGAAACAGGGTCCGGTACGACCTCCCGAACGGCTCAAATTGAAGTGTATGATACACGGTTTTTCGGGATTCCAGGGTCCCTGAACTAAATTCTCCGGAAATCACATAGAATGTTCCTCGGGTCAGATAAAGCGGCCACGCAAAATTTGAGTAGCAACGGAAGACATTTGGGGGTGCCGGTATTTCATAAACCAGCATTCGTCGAATCTCCGATAATCGTCATAAGAGGATAAATGCTCGTTTAATGCTGGGTTATTTGAGGCTGAATCGAATAGGTTAACTTCTGAAATGACCTTGGACGCGTGATTGAAAAACCGGGAGAAAAAGAAACAGGGTCCGGTACGACCTCCCGAACGGTTTAAATTGAAGTGTATATAATATATGGTTTTTCGGGAATCCAGGGATCCAGAACAAAATTTCTTCGGAAATCACATAGAAAGTTCCTCGGGTCAGATAAAGCGGCCACGCAAAATTTGAGTAGCAACGGAAGAAATTTGGGGGTGCCGGTATGCCATAAACCAGGATTCGTCGAACCTCGGATAATCGTGAAAAATGGATTAATGCTCGTTATTTGAGGCTGAATCGAATAGGTTAAATCCTGAAATGACCTCGGACGCGTGATTAAAAAACCGGGAGAAAAAGAAACAGGATCCGGTACGACCTCCCGAACGGCTCAAATTGAAGTGTATAATACACGGTTTTTTGGGATTCCAGAGTCCCGGAATAAAATTCTCCGGAAATCAAATAGAAAGTTCCTCGGGTCAGATAAAACGGCCACGCAAAGTTTGAGTAGCAACGGAAGAAATTTGGGGGTGCCGGTATGCCATAAATCAGCATTCGTCGAACCTCGGATAATCGTGAAAAATGGATTAATGCTCGTTTAATGCTGGATTATTTGAGGCTGAATCGAATAGGTTAACTAGTGAAATGACCCCGGACGCGTGATAGAAAAATCGAGAGAAAAAGAAACAGGGTCCGGTACGACCATCCGAACGGCTCAAATTGAAGTGTATAATACACAGATTTTCTGGATTCCAGGGTCCCGGAACAAAATTCTTCGGAAATCGCATAGAAAGTTCCCCAGGTAAGATAAAACGGCCACGCAAAATTTGAGTAGCGACGGAAGATATTTGGGGGTGCCGGTATGCCAAAAACCAGCATTCGTCGAACCTCATATAATCGTGAAAAATAGATTAATGCTCGTTTAATGCTGGTTTATTTGAGGCTGAATCGAATAGGTTAACTCCTGAAATGACCTCGGACGCGTGATTGAAAAATCGGGATAAAAGGAAACAGGGTCCGGTAGGACCTCCCGAACGGCTCAAATTGAGGTATATAATACACGGTTTTTCGGGATTCCGGGTTCCGAACAAAATTCTCCGGAAATCACATAGAAAGTTCCTCGGGTCGATATAAAGGACCATGCAAAATTTGAGTAGCAACGGAAGACATTTGGGGTGCCGGTATGCCATAAACCAAAGATGCGTCGAACCTCGTATAATCGTGAAAAATAGATTAATGCTCGTTTAATGCTCGTTATTTGAGGCTGAATCGAATAGGTTAACTCCTGAAATGACCTCGGACGCGTGATTGAAAAACCGGGGGAAAAAGAAACAGGGTCCGGTACGACCTCCCAAATGGCTCAAATTGAAGTGATATTCGGGATTCCGTGGTCCCTAATAAAAGTCTCTGGAAATCACATAGAAAGTTCCTCGGGTTAGATTAATGCTCGTTTAATGCTCGTTATTTGAGGCTGAATCGAATAGGTTAACTTCTGAAATGACTTCGACGCGTGATTGAAAAACCGGGAGAAAAAAAACAGGATCCGAGACGACCTCTCGAACGGCTCAAATAGAAGTGTATAATACACGGTTTTTCGGGATTCCCGGGTCCCAGAACAAAATTCTCCGAAAATCACATAGAAAGTTCCTCGGGTTAGATAAAAGGGTCACGCAAAATTTGATTAGCGACGGAAGACATTTCGGGGTGCCGATATGCCATAAACCAGCATTCGCCGAACCTCGGATAATCGTGAATAATGGATTAATGCTCGTTTAATGTTGGGTTATTTGAGGCTGAATCGAATAGGTTAACTACTGAAATGACCCCGGACGCGTGACTGAAAAACCGAGAGAAAAAGAAACAGGGTCCGGTACGACCTCCCGAACGACTCAAATTGAAGTGTATAATACACGGATTTTCGGGATTCCAGGGTCCCGGAACAAAATTCTCCGGAAATCACATAGAAAGTTCCTCGGGCTAGATAAAAGGGACACGCAACATTTGAGTAGCGACGGAAGACATTTGGGGGTGTCGGTATGCCATAAACCAGCATTCGTCGAACCTCGTATAATCGTTAAAAATAGATTAATGCTCGTTTAATGCTCGTTATTTGAGGCTGAATCGAATAGGTTAACTCCTAAAATGTCCTTAGACGCATGATTGAAAAACCGGGAGAAAAAGAATTAGGGTCTGGTACGAACTTTCGAACGGCTCAAATAGATGTGTATAATACACGGTTTTTCGGGATTCCAGGGTCCCGGAACAAAATTCTCCGGAAATCACGTAGAAAGTTCCGAGGTTCAGATAAAGCGGCCACGCAAAATTTGAGTAGCAACAGAAGACATTTGGGGGTCCTAGTATGCCATAAACCAGCATTCGCCGAACCTCGGATAATCGTGAAAAATGGATTAATGCTCGTTTAATGCTGGGTTCTTTGAGGCTGAATCGAATAGGTTTACTCCTGAAATGACCTCGGACGCGTGATTGAAAAATCGGGATAAAAAGAAACAGGGTCCGGTACGACCTCCCGAACGGCTCAAATTGAAGTGTATAATACACGGTTTTTCGGGATTCCAGGGTCCCTGAACTAAATTCTCCGGAAATCACATAGAAAGTTCCTCGGGTCAGATAAAGCGGCCACGCAAAATTTGAGTAGCAACGGAAGACATTTGGGGGTGCCGTTATTTCATAAACCAGCATTCGTCGAATCTCCGATAATCGTCATAAGAGGATAAATGCTCGTTTAATGCTGGGTTATTTGAGGCTGAATCGAATAGGTTAACTTCTGAAATGACCTTGGACGCGTGATTGAAAAACCGAGAGAAAAAGAAACAGGGTTCGGTACGACTTCCCGAACGGTTTAAATTGAAGTGTATATAATATATGGTTTTTCAGGAATCCAGGGATCCAGAACAAAATTCTTCGGAAATCACATAGAAAGTTCCTCGGGTCAGATAAAGCGGCCACGCAAAATTTGAGTAGCAACGGAAGAAATTTGGGGTGCCGGTATGCCATAAACCAAGATTCGTCGAACCTCGGATAATCGTGAAAAATGGATTAATGCTCGTTTAATGCTGGATTATTTGAGGCTGAATCGAATAGGTTAACTACTGAAATGACCCCGGACGCGTGATAGAAAAATCGAGAGAAAAAGAAACAGGGTCCGGTACGACCATCCGAACGGCTCAAATTGAAGTGTATAATACACGGATTTTCTGGATTCCAGGGTCCCGGAACAAAATTCTTCGGAAATCGCATAGAAAGTTCCTCAGGTAAGATAAAACGGCCACGCAAAATTTGAGTAGTGACGGAAGACATTTAGGGGTGCCGGTATGCCAAAAACCAGCATTCGTCGAACCTCGTATAATCGTGAAAAATAGATTAATGCTCGTTTAATGCTCGTTATTTGAGGCTGAATCGAATAGGTTAACTCCTGAAATGACCTCGGACGCGTGATTGAAAAACCGGGGGAAAAAGAAACAGGGTCCGGTACGACCTCCCAAATGGCTCAAATTGAAGTGATATTCGGGATTCCAGGGTCCCGGAATAAAAGTCTCTGGAAATCACATAGAAAGTTCCTCGGGTTAGATTAATGCTCGTTTAATGCTCGTTATTTGAGGCTGAATCGAATAGGTTAACTTCAAAATGACTTCGACGCGTGATTGAAAAGCCGGGAGAAAAAGAAACAGGATCCGAGACGACCTCTCGAACGGCTCAAATAGAAATGTATAATACACGGTTTTTCGGGATTCCCGGGTCCCAGAACAAAATTCTCCGTAAATCACATAGAAAGTTCCTCGGGTTAGATAAAAGGGTCACGCAAAATTTGATTAGCGACGGAAGACATTTCGGGTGCCGGATGCCATAAACCAAAGATTCGCCGAACCTCGGATAATCGTGAATAATGGATTAATGCTCGTTTAATGTTGGGTTACTTGAGGCTGAATCGAATAGGTTAACTACTGAAATGACCCCGGACGCGTGACTGAAAAACCGAGAGAAAAAGAAACAGGGTCCGGTACGACCTCCCGAACGGCTCAAATTGAAGTGTATAATACACGGATTTTCGGGATTCCAGGGTCCCGGAACAAAATTCTCCGGAAATCACATAGAAAGTTCCTCGGGTTAGATAAAAGGGACACGCAAAATTTGAGTAGCGACGGAAGACATTTGGGGGTGTCGGTATGCCATAAACCAAAGATTCGTCGAACCTCGTATAATCGTTAAAAATAGATTAATGCTCGTTTAATGCTCGTTATTTGAGGCTGAATCGAATAGGTTAACTCTTGAAATGTCCTTAGACGCATGATTGAAAAACCGGGAGAAAAAGAATTAGGGTCTGGTACGAACTTTCGAACGGCTCAAATAGAAGTGTATAATACACGGTTTTTCGGGATTCCAGGGTCCCGGAACAAAATGCTCCGGAAATCACGTAGAAAGTTCCGAGGTTCAGATAAAGCGGCCACGCAAAATTTGAGTAGCAACAGAAGACATTTGGGGGTCCTAGTATGCCATAAACCAGCATTCGCCGAACCTCGGATAATCGTGAAAAATGGATTAATGCTCGTTTAATGCTGGGTTATTTGAGGCTGAATCGAATAGGTTTACTCCTGAAATGACCTCGGACGCGTGATTGAAAAACCGGGATAAAAAGAAACAGGGTCCGGTACGACCTCCCGAACGGCTCAAATTGAAGTGTATGATACACGGTTTTTCGGGATTCCAGGGTCCCTGAACTAAATTCTCCGGAAATCACATAGAAAGTTCCTCGGGTCAGATAAAGCGGCCACGCAAAATTTGAGTAGCAACGAAAGACATTTGGGGATGCCGGTATTTCATAAACCAGCATTCGTCGAATCTCCGATAATCGTCATAAGAGGATAAATGCTCGTTTAATGCTTTGGGTTATTTGAGGTCAATCGAATAGGTTAACTTCTGAAATGACCTTGGACGCGTGATTGAAAAACCGGAGAAAAAGAAACAGGTCCGACGACCTCCCGAACGGTTTAAATTGAAGTGTATATAATATATGGTTTTTCGGAATCCGGGATCCGAAACAAAATTTCTTCGAAATCACATAGAAAGTTCCTCGGGTCAGATAAAGCGGCCACGCAAAATTTGAGTAGCAACGGAAGAAATTTGGGGTGCCGGTATGCCATAAATCAAAGATTCGTCGAACCTCGGATAATCGTGAAAAATGGATTAATGCTCGTTTAATCTTTGGATTATTTGAGGTCAATCGAATAGGTTAACTACTGAAATGACCCCGGACGCGTGATAGAAAAATCGAGAGAAAAAGAAACAGGGTCCGTACGACCATCCGAACGCTCAAATTGAAGTGTATAATACACGGATTTTCTGGATTCCAGGGTCCCGGAACAAAATTCTTCGGAAATCGCATAGAAAGTTCCTCAGGTAAGATAAAACGGCCACGCAAAATTTGAGTAGTGACGGAAGACATTTGGGGGTGCCGGTATGCCAAAAACCAGCATTCGTCGAACCTCGTATAATCGTGAAAAATAGATTAATGCTCGTTTAATGCTCGTTATTTGAGGTCAATCGAATATAGGTTAACTCCTGAAATGACCTCGGACGCGTGATTGAAAAACCGGGGGAAAAAGAAACAGGGTCCGGTACGACCTCCCAAATGGCTCAAATTGAAGTGATATTCGGGATTCCAGGGTCCCGGAATAAAAGTCTCTGGAAATCACATAGAAAGTTCCTCGGGTTAGATTAATGCTCGTTTAATGCTCGTTATTTGAGGCTGAATCGAATAGGTTAACTTCTGAAATGACTTCGACGCGTGATTGAAAAGCCGGGAGAAAAAGAAACAGGATCCGAGACGACCTCTCGAACGGCTCAAATAGAAATGTATAATACACGGTTTTTCGGGATTCCCGGGTCCCAGAACAAAATTCTCCGTAAATCACATAGAAAGTTCCTCGGGTTAGATAAAAGGGTCACGCAAAATTTGATTAGCGACGGAAGACATTTCGGGGTGCCGGTATGCCATAAACCAGCATTCGCCGAACCTCGGATAATCGTGAATAATGGATTAATGCTCGTTTAATGTTGGGTTACTTGAGGCTGAATCGAATAGGTTAACTACTGAAATGACCCCGGACGCGTGACTGAAAAACCGAGAGAAAAAGAAACAGGGTCCGGTACGACCTCCCGAACGGCTCAAATTGAAGTGTATAATACACGGATTTTCGGGATTCCAGGGTCCCGGAACAAAATTCTCCGGAAATCACATAGAAAGTTCCTCGGGTTAGATAAAAGGGACACGCAAAATTTGAGTAGCGACGGAAGACATTTGGGGGTGTCGGTATGCCATAAACCAAAGATTCGTCGAACCTCGTATAATCGTTAAAAATAGATTAATGCTCGTTTAATGCTCGTTATTTGAGGCTGAATCGAATAGGTTAACTCCTGAAATGTCCTTAGACGCATGATTGAAAAACCGGGAGAAAAAGAATTAGGGTCCGTACGAACTTTCGAACGGCTGAAATTGAAGTGTATAATACACGGTTTTTCGGGATTCCGGGGTCCCGAACAAAATTCTCCGGAAATCACGTAGAAAGTTCCGAGGTTCGAGATAAAGCGGCCACGCAAAATTTGAGTAGCAACGAGAAGACATTTGGGGGTCCTAGTATGCCATAAACCAGCATTCGCCGAACCTCGGATAATCGTGAAAAATGGATTAATGCTCGTTTAATGCTGGGTTATTTGAGGCTGAATCGAATAGGTTTACTCCTGAAATGACCTCGGACGCGTGATTGAAAAACCGGGATAAAAAGAAACAGGGTCCGGTACGACCTCCCGAACGGCTCAAATTGAAGTGTATGATACACGGTTTTTCGGGATTCCAGGGTCCCTGAACTAAATTCTCCGGAAATCACATAGAAAGTTCCTCGGGTCAGATAAAGCGGCCACGCAAAATTTGAGTAGCAACGGAAGACATTTGGGGGTGCCGGTATTTCATAAACCAGCATTCGTCGAATCTCCGATAATCGTCATAAGAGGATAAATGCTCGTTTAATGCTGGGTTATTTGAGGCTGAATCGAATAGGTTAACTGAAATGACCTTGGACGCGTGATTGAAAAACCGGAGAAAAAGAAACAGGGTCCGGTACGACCTCCCGAACGGTTTAAATTGAAGTGTATATAATATATGGTTTTTCGGGAATCCAGGGATCCAGAACAAAATTTCTTCGGAAATCACATAGAAAGTTCCTCGGGTCAGATAAAGCGGCCACGCAAAATTTGAGTAGCAACGGAAGAAATTTGGGGGTGCCGGTATGCCATAAATCAGCATTCGTCGAACCTCGGATAATCGTGAAAAATGGATTAATGCTCGTTTAATGCTGGATTATTTGAGGCTGAATCGAATAGGTTAACTACTGAAATGACCCCGGACGCGTGATAGAAAAATCGAGAGAAAAAGAAACAGGGTCCTAAGACGACCATCCGAACGGCTCAAATTGAAGTGTATAATACACGGATTTTCGGGATTCCGGGTCCCGGAACAAAATTCTTCGGAAATCGCATAGAAAGTTCCTCGGGTAAGATAAAACGGCCACCACGCAAAAATTTGAGTAGTGACGGAAGACATTTGGGGGTGCTTAGGTATGCCAAAAACCAAAGATTCGTCGAACCTCGTATAATCGTGAAAAATGGATTAATGCTCGTTTAATGCTCGTTATTTGAGGTGAATCGAATAGGTTAACTCCTGAAATGACCTCGGACGCGTGATTGAAAAACCGGGGAAAAAGAAACAGGTCCGACGACCTCCCAAATGGCTCAAATTGAAGTGATATTCGGGATTCCGGGTCCCTAATAAAAGTCTCTGGAAATCACATAGAAAGTTCCTCGGGTTAGATTAATGCTCGTTTAATGCTCGTTATTTGAGGCTGAATCGAATAGGTTAACTTCAAAATGACTTCGATGCGTGATTGAAAAGCCGGGAGAAAAAGAAACAGGATCCGAGACGACCTCTCGAATGGCTCAAATAGAAATGTATAATACACGGTTTTTCGGGATTCCCGGTCCCGAACAAAATTCTCCGTAAATCACATAGAAAGTTCCTCGGGTTAGATAAAAGGGTCACGCAAAATTTGATTAGCGACGGAAGACATTTCGGGTGCTTGGTATGCCATAAACCAAATTCGCCGAACCTCGGATAATCGTGAATAATGGATTAATGCTCGTTTAATGTTGGGTTATTTGAGGCTGAATCGAATAGGTTAACTACTGAAATGACCCCGAACGCGTGACTGAAAAACCGAGAGAAAAAGAAACAGGTCCGATTTACCTCCCGAATGTACCTCAAATTGAAGTGTATAATACACGGTTTTTCGGGATTCCAGGGTCCCGAACAAAATTCTCCGGAAATCACATAGAAAGTTCCTCGGGTTAGATAAAAGGGACACGCAAAATTTGAGTAGCGACGGAAGACATTTGGGGGTGTCGGTATGCCATAAACCAAAGATTCGTCGAACCTCGTATAATCGTTAAAAATAGATTAATGCTCGTTTAATGCTCGTTATTTGAGGCTGAATCGAATAGGTTAACTCCTGAAATGTCCTTAGACGCATGATTGAAAAACCGGGAGAAAAAGAATTAGGGTCTGGTACGAACTTTCGAACGGCTCAAATAGAAGTGTATAATACACGGTTTTTCGGGATTCCGGGGTCCCTAACAAAATTCTCCGAAATCACGTAGAAAGTTCCGAGGTTCGGATAAAGCGGCCACGCAAAATTTGAGTAGCAAAAAGACATTTGGGGGTCCTAGTATGCCATAAACCAGTATTCGCCGAACCTCGGATAATCGTGAAAAATGGATTAATGCTCGTTTAATGCTGGGTTATTTGAGGCTGAATCGAATAGGTTAACTTTTGAAATGACCTTGAACGCGTGATTGAAAAACCGGGAGAAAAAGAAACAGGGTCCGGTACGACCTCCCGAACGGCTTAAATTGAAGTGTATATAATATATGGTTTTTCGGGAATCCAGGATCCGAACAAAATTCTTCGAAATCACATAGAAAGTTCCTCGGGTCAGATAAAGCGGCCACGCAAAATTTGAGTAGCAACGGAAGAAATTTGGGGGTGCCGGTATGCCATAAATCAGCATTCGTCGAACCTCGGATAATCGTGAAAAATGGATTAATGCTCGTTTAATGCTGGATTATTTGAGGCTGAATCGAATAGGTTAACTACTGAAATGACCCCGGACGCGTGATAGAAAAATCGAGAGAAAAAGAAACAGGTCCTGACGACCATCCGAACGGCTCAAATTGAAGTGTATAATACACGGATTTTCTGGATTCCAGGGTCCCGGAACAAAATTCTTCGGAAATCGCATAGAAAGTTCCTCAGGTAAGATAAAACGGCCACGCAAAATTTGAGTAGTGACGGAAGACATTTGGGGGTGCCGGTATGCCAAAAACCAGCATTCGTCGAACCTCGTATAATCGTGAAAAATAGATTAATGCTCGTTTAATGCTCGTTATTTGAGGTTGAATCGAATAGGTTAACTCCTGAAATGACCTCGGACGCGTGATTGAAAAACCGGGGGAAAAAGAAACAGGGTCCGGTACGACCTCCCAAATGGCTCAAATTGAAGTGATATTCGGGATTCCAGGGTCCCGGAATAAAAGTCTCTGGAAATCACATAGAAAGTTCCTCGGGTTAGATTAATGCTCGTTTAATGCTCGTTATTTGAGGCTGAATCGAATAGGTTAACTTCTGAAATGACTTCGACGCGTGATTGAAAAACCGGGAGAAAAAAAACAGGATCCGAGACGACCTCTCGAACGGCTCAAATAGAAGTGTATAATACACGGTTTTTCGGGATTCCCGGGTCCCAGAACAAAATTCTCCGTAAATCACATAGAAAGTTCCTCGGGTTAGATAAAAGGGTCACGCAAAATTTGATTAGCGACGGAAGACATTTCGGGGTGCCGATATGCCATAAACCAGCATTCGCCGAACCTCGGATAATCGTGAATAATGGATTAATGCTCGTTTAATGTTGGGTTATTTGAGGCTGAATCGAATAGGTTAACTACTGAAATGACCCCGGACGCGTGACTGAAAAACCGAGAGAAAAAGAAACAGGGTCCGGGTCGACCTCCTCGAACGGCTCAAATTGAAGTGTATAATACACGGATTTTCGGGATTCCAGGGTCCCGGAACAAAATTCTCCGGAAATCACATGGAAAGTTCCTCGGGTTAGATAAAAGGGACACGCAAAATTTGAGTAGCGACGGAAGACATTTGGGGGTGTCGGTATGCCATAAACCAGCATTCGTCGAACCTCGTATAATCGTTAAAAATAGATTAATGCTCGTTTAATGCTCGTTATTTGAGGCTGAATCGAATAGGTTAACTCCTAAAATGTCCTTAGACGCATGATTGAAAAACCGGGAGAAAAAGAATTAGGGTCTGGTACGAACTTTCGAACGGCTCAAATAGATGTGTATAATACACGGTTTTTCGGGATTCCAGGGTCCCGGAACAAAATTCTCCGGAAATCACGTAGAAAGTTCCGAGGTTCAAATAAAGCGGCCACGCAAAATTTGAGTAGCAACAGAAGACATTTGGGGGTCCTAGTATGCCATAAACCAGCATTCGCCGAACCTCGGATAATCGTGAAAAATGGATTAATGCTCGTTTAATGCTGGGTTCTTTGAGGCTGAATCGAATAGGTTTACTCCTGAAATGACCTCGGACGCGTGATTGAAAAATCGGGATAAAAAGAAACAGGGTCCGATTTACCTCCCGAACGGCTCAAATTGAAGTGTATAATACACGGTTTTTCGGGATTCCAGGGTCCCTGAACTAAATTCTCCGGAAATCACATAGAAAGTTCCTCGGGTCAGATAAAGCGGCCACGCAAAATTTGAGTAGCAACGGAAGACATTTGGGGGTGCCGTTATTTCATAAACCAGCATTCGTCGAATCTCCGATAATCGTCATAAGAGGATAAATGCTCGTTTAATGCTGGGTTATTTGAGGCTGAATCGAATAGGTTAACTTCTGAAATGACCTTGGACGCGTGATTGAAAAACCGAGAGAAAAAGAAACAGGGTTCGGTACGACCTCCCGAACGGTTTAAATTGAAGTGTATATAATATATGGTTTTTCGGGAATCCAGGGATCCAGAACAAAATTCTTCGGAAATCACATAGAAAGTTCCTCGGGTCAGATAAAGCGGCCACGCAAAATTTGAGTAGCAACGGAAGAAATTTGGGGGTGCCGGTATGCCATAAATCAGCATTCGTCGAACCTCGGATAATCGTGAAAAATGGATTAATGCTCGTTTAATGCTGGATTATTTGAGGCTGAATCGAATAGGTTAACTACTGAAATGACCCCGGACGCGTGATAGAAAAATCGAGAGAAAAAGAAACAGGGTCCGGTACGACCATCCGAACGGCTCAAATTGAAGTGTATAATACACGGATTTTCTGGATTCCAGGGTCCCGGAACAAAATTCTTCGGAAATCGCATAGAAAGTTCCTCAGGTAAGATAAAACGGCTACGCAAAATTTGAGTAGTGACGGAAGACATTTAGGGGTGCCGGTATGCCAAAAACCAGCATTCGTCGAACCTCGTATAATCGTGAAAAATAGATTAATGCTCGTTTAATGCTCGTTATTTGAGGCTGAATCGAATAGGTTAACTCCTGAAATGACCTCGGACGCGTGATTGAAAAACCGGGGAAAAAGAAACAGGTCCGTCGACCTCCCAAATGGCTCAAATTGAAGTGATATTCGGGATTCCAGGGTCCCGGAATAAAAGTCTCTGGAAATCACATAGAAAGTTCCTCGGGTTAGATTAATGCTCGTTTAATGCTCGTTATTTGAGGCTGAATCGAATAGGTTAACTTCTGAAATGACTTCGACGCGTGATTGAAAAGCCGGGAGAAAAAGAAACAGGATCCGAGACGACCTCTCGAACGGCTCAAATAGAAGTGTATAATACACGGTTTTTCGGGATTCCCGGGTCCCTGAACAAAATTCTCCGTAAATCACATAGAAAGTTCCTCGGGTTAGATAAAAGGGTCACGCAAAATTTGATTAGCGACGGAAGACATTTCGGGGTGCCGGTATGCCATAAACCAGCATTCGCCGAACCTCGGATAATCGTGAATAATGGATTAATGCTCGTTTAATGTTGGGTTATTTGAGGCTGAATCGAATAGGTTAACTACTGAAATGACCCCGGACGCGTGACTGAAAAACCGAGAGAAAAAGAAACAGGGTCCGGTACACCCTCCCGAACGGCTCAAATTGAAGTGTATAATACACGGATTTTCGGGATTCCAGGGTCCCGGAACAAAATTCTCCGGAAATCACATAGAAAGTTCCTCGGGTTAGATAAAAGGGACACGCAAAATTTGAGTAGCGACGGAAGACATTTGGGGGTGTCGGTATGCCATAAACCAGCATTCGTCGAACCTCGTATAATCGTTAAAAATAGATTAATGCTCGTTTAATGCTCGTTATTTGAGGCTGAATCGAATAGGTTAACTTCTGAAATGTCCTTAGACGCATGATTGAAAAACCGGGAGAAAAAGAATTAGGGTCTGGTACGAACTTTCGAACGGCTCAAATAGAAGTGTATAATACACGGTTTTTCGGGATTCCAGGGTCCCGGAACAAAATTCTCCGGAAATCACGTAGAAAGTTCCGAGTTTCAGATAAAGCGGCCACGCAAAATTTGAGTAGCAACAGAAGACATTTGGGGGTCCTAGTATGCCATAAACCAGCATTCGCCGAACCTCGGATAATCGTGAAAAATGGATTAATGCTCGTTTAATGTTGGGTTCTTTGAGGCTGAATCGAATAGGTTTACTCCTGAAATGACCTCGGACGCGTGATTGAAAAACCGGGATAAAAAGAAACAGGGTCCGGTACGACCTCCCGAACGGCTCAAATTGAAGTGTATGATACACGGTTTTTCGGGATTCCAGGGTCCCTGAACTAAATTCTCCGGAAATCACATAGAAAGTTCCTCGGGTCAGATAAAGCGGCCACGCAAAATTTGAGTAGCAACGGAAGACATTTGGGGGTGCCGTTATTTCATAAACCAGCATTCGTCGAATCTCCGATAATCGTCATAAGAGGATAAATGCTCGTTTAATGCTGGGTTATTTGAGGCTGAATCGAATAGGTTAACTTCTGAAATGACCTTGGACGCGTGATTGAAAAACCGGGAGAAAAAGAAACAGGTCCGATCGACCTCCCGAACGGTTTAAATTGAAGTGTATATAATATATGGTTTTTCGGAATCCAGGATCCGAACAAAATTTCTTCGGAAATCACATAGAAAGTTCCTCGGGTCAGATAAAGCGGCCACGCAAAATTTGAGTAGCAACGGAAGAAATTTGGGGTGCTTGGTATGCCATAAATCGGATTCGTCGAACCTCGGATAATCGTGAAAAATGGATTAATGCTCGTTTAATGCTGGATTATTTGAGGCTGAATCGAATAGGTTAACTACTGAAATGACCCCGGACGCGTGATAGAAAAATCGAGAGAAAAAGAAACAGGGTCCGGTACGACCATCCGAACGGCTCAAATTGAAGTGTATAATACACGGATTTTCTGGATTCCGTGGTCCCGAACAAAATTCTTCGGAAATCGCATAGAAAGTTCCTCGTAAGATAAAACGGCCACGCAAAATTTGAGTAGTGACGGAAGACATTTGGGGGTGCCGGTATGCCAAAAACCAGCATTCGTCGAACCTCGTATAATCGTGAAAAATAGATTAATGCTCGTTTAATGCTCGTTATTTGAGGTTGAATCGAATAGGTTAACTCCTGAAATGACCTCGGACGCGTGATTGAAAAACCGGGGGAAAAAGAAACAGGGTCCGATTTACCTCCCGAATGGCTCAAATTGAAGTGATATTCGGGATTCCAGGGTCCCGGAATAAAAGTCTCTGGAAATCACATAGAAAGTTCCTCGGGTTAGATTAATGCTCGTTTAATGCTCGTTATTTGAGGCTGAATCGAATAGGTTAACTTCTGAAATGACTTCGACGCGTGATTGAAAAGCCGGGAGAAAAAGAAACAGGATCCGAGACGACCTCTCGAACGGCTCAAATAGAAGTGTATAATACACGGTTTTTCGGGATTCCCGGGTCCCAGAACAAAATTCTCCGTAAATCACATAGAAAGTTCCTCGGGTTAGATAAAAGGGTCACGCAAAATTTGATTAGCGACGGAAGACATTTCGGGGTGCCGGTATGCCATAAACCAGCATTCGCCGAACCTCGGATAATCGTGAATAATGGATTAATGCTCGTTTAATGTTGGGTTATTTGAGGCTGAATCGAATAGGTTAACTACTGAAATGACCCCGGACGCGTGACTGAAAAACCGAGAGAAAAAGAAACAGGGTCCGGTACGACCTCCCGAACGGCTCAAATTGAAGTGTATAATACACGGATTTTCGGGATTCCAGGGTCCCGGAACAAAATTCTCCGGAAATCACATGGAAAGTTCCTCGGGTTAGATAAAAGGGACACGCAAAATTTGAGTAGCGACGGAAGACATTTGGGGGTGTCGGTATGCCATAAACCAACATTCGTCGAACCTCGTATAATCGTTAAAAATAGATTAATGCTCGTTTAATGCTCGTTATTTGAGGCTGAATCGAATAGGTTAACTCCTGAAATGACCTCAGACGCGTGATTGAAAAACCGGGGGAAAAAGAAACAGGGTCCGGTACGACCTCCCGAATGGCTCAAATTGAAGTGATATTCGGGATTTCAGGGTCTCGGAATAAAAGTCTCCGGAAATCACATAGAAAGTTCCTCGGGTTGGATAAAAGGGCCACGCAAAATTTGATTAGCGACGGAAGACATTTCGGGGTGCCGGTATGCCATAAACCAGCATTCGCCGAACCTCGGATAATCGTGAATAATGGATTAATGCTTGTTTAATGCTGGGTTATTTGAGGCTGAATCGAATAGGTTAACTACTGAAATGACCCCGGACGCGTGATTGAAAAACCGAGAGAAAAAGAAACAGGGTCCGGTACGACCTCCCGAACGGCTCAAATTGAAGTGTATAATACACGGATTTTCGGGATTCCAGGGTCCCGGAACAAAATTCTCCGGAAATCACATAGAAAGTTCCTCGGGTTAGATAAAAGGGCCACACAAAATTTGAGTAGCGACGGAAGACATTTGGGGGTGCCGGTATGCCATAAACCAGAATTCGTCGAACCTCGTATAATCGTGAAAAATAGATTAATGCTCGTTTAATGCTCGTTATTTGAGGCTGAATCGAATAGGTTAACTCCTGAAATGACCTCGGACGCGTGATTGAAAAACCGGTAGAAAAAGAAACAGGGTGCGAGACGACCTCTCGAACGGCACAAATAGAAGTGTATAATACACGGTTTTTCGGGATTCCCGGGTCCCGGAACAAAATTCTCCGGAAATCACATAGAAAGTTCCTCGGGTTAGATAAAAGGGCCACGCAAAATTTGATTAGCGACGGAAGACATTTCGGGGTGCCGGTATGCCATAAACCAGCATTCGCCGAACCTCGGATAATCGTGAATAATGGATTAATGCTCGTTTAATGCTGGGTTATTTGAGGCTGAATCGAATAGGTTAACTACTGAAATGACCCCGGACGCGTGACTGAAAAACCGAGAGAAAAAGAAACAGGGTCCGGTACGACCTCCCGAACGGCTCAAATTGAAGTGTATAATACACGGATTTTCGGGATTCCAGGGTCCCGGAACAAAATTCTCCGGAAATCACATAGAAAGTTCCTCGGGTTAGATAAAAGGGCCACGCAAAATTTGAGTAGCGACGGAAGACATTTGGGGGTGTCGGTATGCCATAAACCAACATTCGTCGAACCTCGTATAATCGTTAAAAATAGATTAATGCTCGTTATTTGAGGCTGAATCGAATAGGTTAACTCCTGAAATGACCTTAGACGCGTGATTGAAAACCGGGAGAAAAATAATTAGGGTCCGGTACGAACTTTCGAACGGCTCAAATAGAAGTGTATAATACACGGTTTTTCGGGATTCCAGGGTCCCGGAACAAAATTCTCCGGAAATCACGTAGAAAGTTCCTAGGGTCAGATAAAGCGGCCACGCAAAATTTGAGTAGCAACAGAAGACATTTGGGGGTCCTAGTATGCCATAAACCAGCATTCGCCCAACCTCGGATAATCGTGAAAAATGGATTAATGCTCGTTTAATGCTGGGTTATTTGAGGCTGAATCGAATAGGATTACTCCTGAAATGACCTCGGACGCGTGATTGAAAAATAGGGATAAAAAGAAACAGGGTCCGGTACGACCTCCCGAACGGCTCAAATTGAAGTGTATAATACACGGTTTTTCGGGATTCCAGGGTCCTTGAGCAAAATTCTCCGTAAATCACATAGAAAGTTTCTCGGGTCAGATAAAGCGGTCACGCAAAATTTGAGTAGCAACGGAAGACATTTGGGGGTGCCGGTATTTCATAAACCAGCATTCGTTGAACCTCGGATAAACGTCATAAATGGATAAATGCTCGTTTAATGCAGGGTTATTTGAGGCTGAATCGAATAGGTTAACTTCTGAAATGACCTTGGACGCGTGATTGAAAAAGCGGGAGAAAAAGAAACAGGGTCCGGTACGACTTCCCGAACGGTTTAAATTGAAGTGTATATAATACATGGTTTTTCGGGAATCCAGAGTCCCGGAACAAAATTCTCCAGAAATCACATAGAAAATTCCTCGGGTCAGATAAAACGGCCACGCAAAATTTGAGTAGCAACGGAAGAAATTTGGGGGTGCCGGTATGACATAAACCAGCATTCGTCGAACCTCGGATAATCTTGAAAAATGGATTAATGCTCGTTTAATGCTGGGTTATTTGAGGCTGAATCGAATAGGTTAACTACTGAAATGACCTCGGACGCGTGATAGAAAAATCGGGAGAAAAATAAAAAGGGTCCGGTACGACCTCCCGAACGGCTCAAATTGAAGTGTATAATACACGGATTTTCGGGTTTCCAGGGTCCCGGAACGAAATTCTCCAGAAATCACGTAGAAAGTTCCTAGGGTCAGATAAAGCTGCCACGCAAAATTTGAGTAGCAATGGAAGACATTTGGGGGTGCTGGTCTGCCATAAATCAGCATTCGCCGAACCTTGGATAATCGTGAAAAATGGATTAATGCTTGTTTAATGCTGTGTTATTTGAGGCTGAATCGAATAGGTTAACTACTGAAATGACCCCGAACGCGTGATTGAAAAACCGAGAGAAAAAGAAGCGGGTTTCGGTACGACCTCCCGAACGGCTCAAATTGAAATGTATAATACACGGATTTTCTGGATTCCAGGGTCCCGGAACAAAAATCTTCGGAAATCGCATAGAAAGTTCCTCAGGTAAGATAAAACGGCCACGCAAAATTTGAGTAGCGACGGAAGACATTTGGGGGTGCCGGTATGCCAAAAACCAGCATTCGTCGAAACTCGTATAATCGTTAAAAATAGATTAATGCTCGTTTAATGCTCGTTATTTGAGGCTGAATCGAATAGGTTAACTCCTGAAATGACCTCGGTTGCGTGATTGAAAAACCAGGAGAAAAAGAAACAGGGTCCGGTACGACCTCCCGAACGGCTCAAATTGAAGTGTATAATACACGGATTTTCGTGAGTCCAGGGTCCCGGAACAAAATTCTCCGGAAATCACGTAGAAAGTTCCTAGGGTCAGATAAAGCGGCCACGCAAAATTTGAGTAGCAACGGAAGACATTTGGGCGTGTTGGTATGCCATAAACCAGCATTGGCCGAACCTCGGATAATCGTGAAAAATGGATTAAAGCTCGTTTAATGCTGGGTTATTTGAGGCTGAATCGAATAGGTTAACTCCTGAAATGACCTTGGGCGCTTGATTCAAAAACCGGGAGAAAAAGAAACAGGGTCCGGTACGACCTCTCGAACAGCTCAAATTGAAGTGTACAATACGCGGTTTTTCGAGATTCCAGCGTCCCGAAACAAAATTCTCCGGCAATCACATAGAAAGTACGTCGGGTCAGATAAAGCGGCCACGCAAAATTTGAGTAGCAACGCAAGACATTTGGGAGTGCCGATATGCCATAAACCAACATTCGTCTTACCTCGGATAATTGTGAAAAATAGATTAATGCTCGTTTAATGATCGTTATTTGAGGCTAAATCGAATAGGTTAACTCCTGAAATTACTTCGGACGCGTGATTAAAAAAACCGCGAGAAAAAGAAACCGGGGCCGGTACGACCTCCCGAACGGCTCAAATTGAAGTGTATAATACACGGATTTTCTAGATTCCAGGGTCCCGGAACAAAATTCTCCGAAATCTCATCGAAAGTTCCTCGGGTCAGATAAAGCGGCCACACAAAATTTGAGTAGCAACAGAAGACATTTGGGGGTGCCGGTATGCCATAAACCAGCATACTTCGAACCTCGGATAATCGTGAAAAATGGATTAATGCCCGTTTAATGCTCGTTATTTGAGGCTGAATCGAATAGCTTAACTCCTGAAATGACCTCGAACGCGTGATTGAAAAACCGGGACAAAAAGAAACAGGGTCCGGTATGACCTCCCGAACGGCCCAAATTGAACTGTATAATACACGGTTTTACGGGATTCCAGGGTCCCGGAACAAAATTCTTCGGAAATCACATAGAAAGATCCTCGGGTCAGATAAGCGGCCACGCAAAATTTGAGTTGCAACGGAAGACATTTGGGGGTGCCGGTATGCCATAAATCAGCATTCGCCAAACCTCGGATAATCTAAAAAATGGATAAATGCTCGTTTAATGCTGGGTTATTTGAGGCTGAATCGAATAGGTTAACTCCTGAAATGACCTCGGACGCGTGATTGAAAAACCGGGAGAAAAAGAAACATGGCCTGGTACGACCTCCCGAACGGCTCAAATTGAAGTGTATAATACACGGTTATTCTGGATTCCAGTTTCCCGGAACAAAATTCTCCGGGAATCACATAGAAAGTTCCTCAGGTCAGATAAAGAGGCCACGCAAAATTTGAGTAGCAACGGAAGACATTTGGGGGTGCCAGTATGCCATAAACCAACATTCGTCGAACCTCGGATAATAGTGAAAAATGGATTAATGCTCGTTTAATGCTCGTTATTTGAGGCTGAATCGAATAGGTTAACTCTTGAAATAACCTCGGACGCGTGATTGAAAAACCGGGAGAAAAAGAAACATGGCCTAGTACGACCTCCCGAACGGCTCAAATTGAAGTGTATAGTACACGGTTTTTCGGGATTCCAGTATCCCGGAACAAAATTCTCCGGAAATGACATAGAAAGTTCCTCGGGTCAGATAAAGCGGCCACGCAAAATTGAGTAGCAACGGAAGACATTTGGGGGTGCCGGTATGCCATAAACCAGCATTCGCTCGTCGAACCTCGGATAATCTTGAAAAATGAATTAATGCTCATTTAATGCTCGTTATTTGAGGTTGAATCGAATAGGTTAACTCTTGAAATGACTTCGTACGCGTGATTGAAAAACCGGGAGAAAAAGAAGCAGGGTCCGGTACGACCTGACGAACGGCTCAAATTGAAGTGTATAAATACACGGTTTTTCGGGATTCCAGCGTCCCGGAACAAAATTCTCTGGAAATCACATGAAAGTTCCTCGGTTCAGATAAAGCGGCCACGCAAAATTTAAGTAGCAACGGAAGACATTTGGGGGTACCGGTATGCCATAAACCAGCATACGTCGAACCTCGGATAATCGTGAAAAATGGATTACTGCCCGTTTAATGCTCGTTATTTGAGGCTGAATCGAATAGGTTAACTCCTGAAATAACCTCGGACGCGTGATTTAAAACCGGGAGAAAAAGAAACAGGGTCCAGTACGACCTCCCGAACGGCTCAAATTGAACGGTGTATAATACACGGTTTTACGGGATTCCAGGGTCCCGGAACAAATTTCTCCGGATATCACATAGAAAGTTCCTCGGGTCAGATAAAGCGGCCACGTAAAATTTGATTAGCAACGGAAGACATTTGGGGTTGCCGGTAAGCCATAAACCAGCATTCGTCGAACCTCGGATAATCGTGAAAAATAGATTAGTGCTCGTTATTTGAGACTGAATCGAATAGGTTAACTCCTGAAATGACTTCGGACGCGTGATTAAATAACCGGGAGAAAAAGAAACATGGTCCGGTACGACCTCCCAAACGGCTCAAATTGAAGTGAATACATGGTTTTTCGGGATTCCAGGGTCCCGAAACAAAATTCTCCGGAAATCACATCGAAAGTTCTTCGTGTCAGATAAAGCGGCCACACAAAATTTTTGTAGCAATGGAAGACATTTGGGGGTGCCGGTATGCCATAAACCAGCATATGTCGAACCTCGGATAATATTGAAAATGGATTAATGCCCATTTAATGCTCGTTATTTGAGGCTGAATCGAATAGGTTAACTCCTGAAATGTTCTCGGACGTGTGATTGAAAAATCGGGAGAAAAAGAAAAAGGGTCCGGTACGACCTCCCGAACGGTTCAAATTGAACTGTATAATTCACGGTTTTTCGGGATTCCAGGTCCCGGAACAAAATTCTCCGGAAATCACATAGAAGGTTCCTCGGGTCTGATAAAGTGGCCACGCAAAATTTGAGTAGCAACGGAAGACATTTGGGGTGCCGGTATGCCATTAACCAGCATTCGTCGAACCTCGGATTCACGTGAAAAATAGATTAATGCTCGTTTAATGCTTGTCATTTGAGGCTGAATCAGCATACATCAGCATACGTCGAACCTCGGATAATCGTGAAAAATGGATAAATGCTTGTTTACTGCTGGGTTATTTGAGGCTGAATCGAATAGGTTAACTTCTGAAATGACCTCCGACGCGTGATTGAAAAACCCGGGAGAAAAAGAAAAATGGCCTGGTACGACCTCCCGAACGGCTCAAATTGAAGTGTATAATACACGGTTTTTCGGGATTCCAGTTTCCCGGAACTAAATTCTCCGTAAATCACATAGAAATTCCTCGGGTTAGATAAAGCGGTCACCCAAAATTAGAGCAGCAACGGAAGACATTTTGGGGTGCCGGTATGCCATAAACCAGCATTCGTCGAAGCTCGGATAATCGTGAAAAATGGATTAATGCTCGTTTAATGCTCGTTATTTATGGCTGAATCGAATAGGTTAACTCCTGAAATGACCTCGGACGCGTGATTGGAAAACCGGGAGAAAAAGAAACAGGGTCTGGTATGACCTCCCGAACGGTTCAAATTGAATGGTATAATACACGGTTTTTCGGGATTCCATTGTCCCGAAACAAAATTCTCCGGAAATCACATAGAAAGTTCTCGGGCAAGATAAAGCGGCCACGCAAAATTTGAGTAGCAACGGAAGACATTTGGGGATGCGGGTATGCCATAAACCAGCATTCGTCGAACCTCGGATAATCGTGAAAAATGGATTAATGCTCGTTATTTGAGGCTGAATCGAATAGGTTTACTCATGAAATGACCTCTGACGCGTGATTGAAAAACCGGGAGAAAAAGAAACAGGGTCCAGTACGACCTCCCGAACGGCTCAAATTTAAGTGTATAATACACGGTTTTTCGGGATTCCAGGTTCCGGGAACAAAATTCTCCGCAAATCACATAGAAAGTTCCTCGGGTCAAATAAAGCGGCCACGCAAAAGTTGAGTATCAACGGAAGACAGTTGGGGTGCCGGTATGCCATAAACCAGCATTCGCCGAACCTCGGATAATCGTGAAAAATGGATTAATGCTCGTTATTTGATGATGAATCGAATAGGTTAACTCCTGAAACGACCTCGGACGCGTGATTGAAAAACCGGGAGAAAAAGAAACAGGGTCCGGTACGACCTCCCAAACGGCTCAAATTTAAGTGTATAATACACGGTTTTCCGGGATTCCAGGTTCCGAGAACAAAATTCTCCGCAAATTACATAGAAAGTTCCTCGGGTCAGATAAAGCGGGCACGCAATATTTGAGTAGCAACGGAAGACATTTTGAGGTGCCGGTATGTCATAAACCAGCATTCATCGAACCTCGGATAATCATGAAAAATGGATTAATGCTCGTTATTTGAGAGTGAATCGAATAGGTTAACTCCTGAAATGACCTCGGACGCGTGATTGATAAACCGGGAGAAAAAGAAACAGGGTCCGGTAAGACCTCCCGAACGACTCAAATTGAAATGTATAATACACGGTTTTTCGGGATTCCAGTTTCTCGGAACAAAATTCTCCGGAAATCAAATAGAAAGTTCCTCGGGTCAGATAAAGCGGCCACCCAAAATTTGAGTAGCAACGGAAGACATTTGGGGGTGCCGAGATGCCATAAACCAGCATTCGCCGAACCTCGGATAATCGTGAAAAATGGATTAATGCTCGTTTAATGCCCGTTATTTGAGGCTGCATCGAATAGAGTAACTCTTGAAATGACCTTGGACGCGTGATTGAAAAACCGGGAGAAAAAGAAACAGGGTCCGGTACGACCTCCCGAACGGCTCAAATTAAAGGGTATAATACACGATTTTTCTGGATTCCAGGGTCCCGGAACAAAATTCTCCGGAAATCACATAGAAAGTTTCTCGAGCAAGATAAAAGGGTCACGCAAAATTTGAGTAGCAACGGAAGACATTTGGGGGTGCCGGTATGTCATAAACCAGCATTCGTCGAACCTCGGATAATCGTGAAAAATGGATTAATGCTCGTTATTTGAGAGTGAATCGAATAGGTTAACTCCTGAAATGACCTCGGACGAGTGATTGAAAAACCGGGAGAAAAAGAAACAGGGTTCGGTACGACCTCCCGAACGGCTCAAATTGAACTGTATAATACACGGTTTTTCGGGATTCCAGTTTCCCGGAACAAAATTCTCCGGAAATCACATAACAAGTTCCTTGGGTCAGATAAAGCGGCCACCCAAAATTGGACTAGCAACGGAAGACATTTGGGGGTGCCGGTATGCCATAAACCGGCATTCGTCAAACCTCGGATAATCGTGAAAAATGGATTAATGCTCGTTTATTGCTCGTTATTTGAGGCTGAATCGAATAGGTTAACTCCTGAAATGACCTCGGACGCGTGATTGAAAAACCGGGAGAAAAAAAACAGGGTCCGGTACGACCTCCTGAGCGGCTCAAATTGAAGTGTATAATACACGGATTTTCTGGATTCCAGCGTCCCGGAACAAAATTCTCCGGAAATCACATAGAAAGTTCCTCGGGTCAGATAAAGCGGCCACGCAAAATTTGAGTAGCAGCGGAAGACATTTGGGGGTGCCGGTATGCCATAAACCAGCATTCGTCGAACCTCGGATAATCGTGAAAAATGGATTAATGCTCGTTATGTGAGGCTGAATCGAATAGGTTAAATCCTGAAATGACCTCGGACGCGTGATTAAAAAACGGGAGAAAAAGAAACAGGGTCCGGTACGACATCCCGAACGGCTCAAATTGAAGTGTATAATACACTGTTTTTTGGGATTCCGGGGTCCCGGAACAAAATTCTCCGGAAATCAAATAGAAAGTTCCTCGGGTCAGATAAAGCGGTCACCCAAAATTTGAGTAGCAACGGAAGACATTTGGGGGTGCCGGTATGCCATAAACCTGCATTCGTCAAACCTCCGATAATCGTGAAAAATGGATTAATGCTCGTTTAGTGCTCGTTATTTAAGGCTGAATCGAATAGGTTAACTCCTGAAATGACCTCGGACGCGTGATTGAAAAACCGGGAGAAAAAGGAACAGGGTCCGGTACGACCTCCCGAACGGCTCAAATTGAACTGTATAATACACGGTTTTTCGGGATTCCAGTTTCCCGGAACAAAATTCTCCGGAAATCACATAACAAGTTCCTTGGGTCAGATAAAGCGGCCACCCAAATTGGACTAGCAACGGAAGACATTTGGGCGTGCCGGTATGCCATAAACCAGCATTCGTCAAACCTCGGATAATCGTGAAAAATGGATTAATGCTCGTTTATTGCTCGTTATTTGAGGCTGAATCAAATAGGTTAAATCCTGAAATGACCTCGGACGCATGATTAAAAAACCGGGAGAAAAAGAAACAGGGTCCGGTATGACCTCCCGAACGGCTCAAATTGAAGTGTATAATACACGGATTTTCTGGATTCCAGCGTCCCGGAACAAAATTCTCCGGAAATCACATAGAAAGTTCCTAGGGTCGGATAAAGCGGCCACGCATAATTTGAGTAGCAACGGAATACATTTGGGGGTGCGGGTATGCCATAAACCAGCATTCGCCGAACCTCGGATAATCGTGAAAAATGGATTAATGCTCGTTTAATGCTGGGTTATTTGAGGCTGAATCGAATAGGTTAACTCCTGAAATGACCTCGGACGCGTGATTGAAAAACTTGAAGAAAAAGAAACAGGGTCCGGTACGACCTCCCGAACGGCTCAAATTGAAGTGTATAATACACGGATTTTCTGGATTCCAGCGTCCCGGAACAAAATTCTCCGGAAATCACATAGAAAGTTCCTCGGGTCAGATAAAGCGGCCACGCAAAATTTGAGTAGCAACGGAATACATTTGGGGTTGCCGGTATGCCATAAACCAGCATTCGTCGAACCTCGGATAATCGTGAAAAATGGATTAATGCTCGTTATGTGAGGTTGAATCGAATAGGTTAAATCCTGAAATGACCTCGGACGCGTGATGAAAAAACCGGGAGAAAAAGAAACAGGGTCCGGTACGACTTCCCGAACGGCTAAAATTGAAGTGTATAATACACTGTTTTTTGGGATTCCAGGGTCCCGGAACAAAATTCTCTGGAAATCAACTAGAAAGTTCCTCGGGCCAGATAAAGTGGCCACGCAAAATTTGAGTAGCAACGGAAGACATTTGGAGGTGTCGATATGTCATAAACCAGCATTCATCGAACCTCGGATAATCGTGAAAAATGGTTTAATGCTCTTTATTTGAGAGTGAATCGAATAGGTTAACTCCTGAAATGACCTCGGACGCGTGATTGATAAACCGGGAGAAAAAGAAACAGGGTCTGGTACGACCTCCCGAACGACTCAAATTGACATGTATAATACACGGTTTTTCGGGATTCCAGCGTCCCGGAACAAAATTCTCCGGAAATCAAATAAAAAGTTCCTCGGGCCAGATAAAGCGGCCACCCAAAATTTGAGTAGCAACGGAAGACATTTAGGGGTGCCGGTATGCCATAAACCAGCATTCGTCGAACCTCGGATAATCGTGAAAAATGGACTAATTCTCGTTTAATGCTCGTTATTTGAGGCTGAATCGAATAGGTTAACTCTTGAAATGGCCTTGGACGCGTGATTGAAAAACCGGGAGAAAAAGAAACAGGGTCCGGTACGACCTTTCGAACGGCTCAAATTAAAGGGTATAATACACGATTTTTCTGGATTCCAGGGTCCCGGAACAAAATTCTCCGGAAATCACATAGAAAGTTCCTCGGGCATGATAAAAGGGTCACGCAAAATTTGAGTAGCAACGGAAGACATTTGCGGGTGCCGGTACGCCATAAACCAGCATTCGTCGAACCTCGGATAATCGTGAAAAATGGATTAATGCTCGTTTAGTGCTCGTTATTTAAGGCTGAATCGAATAGGTTAACTCCTGAAATGACCTCGGACGCGTGATTGAAAAACCGGGAGAAAAAGAAACAGGGTACGGTACGACCTCCCAAACGGCTCAAATTGAAGTGTATAATACACGGTTTTTCGGGATTCCAGTTTCCCGGAACAAAATTCTCCGGAAATTACATAACAAGTTCCTTGGGTCAGATAAAGCGGCCACCCAAAATTGGACTAGCAACGGAAGACATTTGGGGGTGCCGGTATGCCATAAACCAGCATTCGTCAAACCTCGGATAATCATGAAAAATGGATTAATGCTCGTTTATTGCTCGTTATTTGAGGCTGAATCGAATAGGTTAACTCCTGAAATGTCCTCGGACGCGTGATTAAAAAACGGGGAGAAAAAGAAATAGGGCCTGGTATGACCTCCCGAACGGCTCAAATTGAAGTGTATAATACACGGTTTTTCGGGATTCCAGGATCCCGGAACAAAATTATCCGGAAATCACGTAGAAAGTTCCTAGGATCATTAAAGCGGCCACGCACAATTTGAATAGCAACGGAATACATTTGGGGGGTGCGGGTATGCCATAAACCAGCATTTGCCGAACCTCGGATAATCGTGAAAAATGGATTAATGCTCGTTTAATGCTGGGTTATTTGAGGCTGAATCGAATAGGTTAACTCCTGAAATGACCTCGGACGCGTGATTGAAAAACCGGGAGAAAAAGAAACAGGGTCCGGTACGACCTCCCGAACGGCTCAAATTGAAGTGTATAATACACGGATTTTCAGGATTCCAGCGTCCCGGAATAAAATTCTCCGGAATCACATAGAAAGTTCATCGGGTCAGATAAAGCGGCCACGCAAAATTTGAGTAGCAACGGAAGACATTTGGGGGTGCCGGTATGCCATAAACCAGCATTCGTCGAACCTCGGATAATCGTGAAAAATGGATTAATGCTCGTTATGTGAGGCTGAATCGAATAGGTTAAATCCTGAAATGACCTCGGACGCGTGATTAAAAAACCGGGAGAAAAAGAAACAGGGTCCGGTACGACTTCCCGAACGACTAAAATTGAAGTGTATAATACACGGTTTTTTGGGATTCTAGGGTCCCGGAACAAAATTCTCCGGAAATCACATAAAAAGTTCCGCGGGTCAGATAAAGCGGCCAAGCAAAATTTGAGTAGCAACGAAAGACATTTGGGGGTGCCGGTATGCCCTAAACCAGCATTCGTCGAAACTCCGATAATCGTGAAAAATGGATTAATGCTCGTTTAATGTTGGGTTCTTTGAGGCTGAATCAAATAGGTTAACTACTGAAATAACCTCGGACGCGTGATTGAAAAACCGGGAGAAAAAGAAATAGGGTCCGGTAAACCCTCCCAAACGGCTCAAATCGAAGTGTATAATACACGGATTTTTGGGATTCCAGGGTCCCGGAACAAAATTCTCCGGAAATCAAGTAGAAAGTTCCTAGGGTCAGATAAAGCGGCCACGCAAAATTTGAGTAGCAACGGAAGACATTTGGGGTGCCGATATGCCATAAACCAGCATTCGTCGATCCTCAGATAATCGTAAAAAATGGATTAATGCTCGTTATTTGAGGCTGAATTGAATAGGTTAACTCCTGAAATGACCTCGGACGCGTGATTGAAAAAACGGGAGAAAAAGAAACAGAGTTCGTTACGACCTTCCCGAACGGTTCAAATTGAAGTGTATAATACACGGTTTTTCGGGATTCAAGGGTCCTGGAACAAAACTCTCCGGAAATCACATAAAAAGTTCCTCGGGTCAGCAGATAATGCGGCCAAGCAAAATTTGAGTAACAACGGAAGACATTTGGGGGTGCCGGTATGCCATAAACCAGCATTCGTCGATTCTCGGATATTCGTGAAAAATGGATTAATGCTCGTTTAATGCTCGTTATTTGAGGCTGAATTGAATAGGTTAACTCCTTAAATGACCTCGGACGTGTGAGTGAAAAACCGGGAGAAAAAGAAACAGGGTCCGGTACGACCTCCCGAACGGCTCAAATTGAAGTGTATAATACACCGATTTTCGGGATTCTAGGGTCCCGGAACAAAATTCTCCAGAAATCACATTGAAGGTTCCTCAGGTCAGATAAAGCGGCCACGCAAAATATGAGTAGCAACGGAACACATTTAGATGTGCCGGTATGCCATTAACAACCATTCGTCGAACCTCGGATAATCGTGAAAAATGGATTAATGCTCGTTTAATGCTCGTTATTTGAGGCTGAATCGAATAGGTTAACTCCTGAAATGACCTTCGACGTGTGATTGAAATAACGGGAGAAAAAGAAACGGGGTCCGGTACGACCTCCCGAACGGTTCAAATTGAAGTGTATAATACACGGTTTTTCGGGATTCCAAGGTCCCGGAAACAAATTCTCCGGAAATCACGTAGATAGTTCCTAGGGTCAGATAAAGCGGCCACGCAAAATTTGAGTAGCAACGGAAGACATTTGGGGTGCCGGTATGCCATAAACCAGCATTCGTCGATCCTCAGATAATCGTAAAAAATGGATTAATTCTCGTTATTTGAGGCTGAATCGAATAGGTTAACTCCTGAATTGACCTTCGACGCGTGATTGAAATAACGGGAGAAAACGAAACAGAGTCCGTTACGACCTTCCGAACGGTTCAAATTGAACTGTATAAATACACGGTTTTTCGGTATTCCATGGTCTCGGAACAAAATTCTCCGGAAATCACATAGAAAGTTCCGCGGGTCAGATAAAGCGGCCAAGCAAAATTTGAGTAGCAACGGAAGACATTTGGGGGTGCCGGTATGCCATAAACCAGCATTCGTCGAATCTCGAATAATCGTGAAAAATGGATTAATGCTCGTTTAATGCTCGTTATTTGAGGCTGAATCGAACAGGTTAACTCCTGAAATGACCTCGGACGCGTGATTGAAAAACCGGGAGAAAAAGAAACAGGGTCTGGTATGACCTCCCGAACGGCTCAAATTTAAGTGTATAATACACGGTTTTTCGGGAATCCACGTCCCGGAACAAAATTCTCCGGAAATCACATAGAAAGGTCCTTGGGTCAGATAAAGAGGCCACGCAAAATTTGAGTAGCAACGGAAGACATTTGGGGTGCCGGTATGCCATAAACCAGCATTCGTCGATCCTCAGATGATCGTAAAAAATGTATTAATGCTCGTTATTTGAGGCTGAATCAAATATGTTAACTCCTGAAATGACCTCAGACGCGTGATTGAAATAACGGGAGAAAAAGAAACAGGGTCCGGTACGACCTCCCGAATGGTTCAAATTGAAGTTTATAATACACGGTTTTCGGGATTCTAGGGTTCGTAACAAAATTTTCCGGAAATCACATAGAAAGTTCCTCGTGTCAGATAAAGCTGCCACGCAAAATTTGAGTTGCAACGAAAGACATTTGGGGGTGCCGGTATCCCATAAACCAGCATTCGTCGAACCTCGAATAATCGTGAAAAATAGATTAATGCCCGTTTAATGCTCGTTATTTGAGGCTGAATCGAACAGGTTAACTCCTGAAATGACCTCGGACGCGTGATTGAAAAACCGGGAGAAAAAAAAACAGGGTCTTGTATGGCCTCCCGAACGGCTCAAATTTAAGTGTATAATACACGGTTTTTCGGGACTCCAGGGTCCCGGAACAAAATTCTCCGGAAATCACATAGAAAGGTCCTAGGGTCAGATAAAGCGGCCACGCAAAATTTGAGTAGCAACGGAAGACATTTGGGGTGCCGGTATGCCATAAACCAGCATTCGTCGATCCTCAGATGATCGTAAAAAATGGATTAATGCTCGTTGTTTGAGGCTGAATCGAATAGGTTAACTCCTGAAACGACCTCGGACGCGTGATTGAAATAACGGGAGAAAAAGAAACAGGGTCCGGTACGACCTCCCGAACGGTTCAAATTGAAGTGTATAATACACGGTTTTCGGGATTCCAGGGTACGTAACAAAATTCTCCGGAAATCACATAGAAACTTCCTCGTGTCAGATAAAGCTGATACGCAAAATTTGAGTTGCAACGGAAGACATTTGGGGGTGCCGGTATGCCATAAACCAGCATTCGGCGAACCTCGAATAATCGTGAAAAATGGATTAATGCCCGTTTAATGCTCGTTATTTGAGGCTGAATCGAACAGGTTAACTCCTGAAATGACCTCGGACGCGTGATTAAAAAACCGGGAGAAAAAAAACAAGGAATGGTATGACCTCCCGAACGGCTCAAATTTAAGTGTATAATACACGGTTTTTCGAGACTCCAGGGTCCCGGAACAAAATTCTCCGGAAATCACATAGAAAGGTCCTTGGGTCAGATAAAGCGGCCACGCAAAATTTGAGTAGCAACGGAAGACATTTGGGGTGTCGGTATGCCATAAACCAGCATTCATCGATCCTCAGATGATCGTAAAAAATGGATTAATGCTCGTTATTTGAGGCTGAATCGAATAGGTTAACTCCTGAAATGACCTAGGAAGCGTGATTGAAATAACGGGAGAAAAAGAAACAGGGTCCGGTACGACCTCCCGAACGGTTCAAATTGAAGTGTATAATACACGGTTTTCGGGATTCCAGGGTTCGTAACAAAATTCTCCGGAAATCACATAGAAAGTTCCTCGTGTCAGATAAAGCTGCTACGCAAAATTTGAGTTGCAACGGAAGACATTTGGGGGTGCCGGTATGCCATACACCAGCATTCGGCGAACCTCGAATAATCGTGAAAAATGGATTAATGCCCGTTTAATGCCCGTTATTTGAGGCTGAATCGAACAGGTTAACTCCTGAAATGACCTCGGAAACGTGATTGAAAAACCGGGAGAAAAAAAAACAGGGAATGGTATGACCTCCCGAACGGCTCAAATTTAAGTGTATAATACACGGTTTTTCGGGACTCCAGGGTCCCGGAACAAAATTCTCCGGAAATCACATAGAAAGGTCCTTGGGTCAGATAAAGCGGCCACGCAAAATTTGAGTAGCAACGGAAGACATTTGGGGTGCCGGTATGCCATAAACCAGCATTCGTCGATCCTCAGATGATCGTAAAAAATGTATTAATGCTCGTTATTTGAGGCTGAATCGAATAGGTTAACTCCTGAAATGACCTCGGACGCGTGATTGAAATAACGGGAGAAAAAGAAACAGGGTCCGGTACGACCTCCCGAACGGTTCAAATTGAAGTTTATAATACACGGTTTTGGGATTCCGGGTTCGTAACAAATTTCTCCAGAAATCACATAGAAAGTTCCTCGGGTCAGATAAAGCGGCCACGCAAAATATGAGTAGCAACGGAACACATTTAGGGGTGCCGGTATGCCATTAACCAGCATTCGTCGAACCTCGGATAATCGTGAAAAATGGATTAATTCTCGTTTAATGCTCGTTATTTGAGGCTGAATCAAATAGGTTAACTCCTGAAATGACCTTCGACGCGTGATTGAAAAACCGGGAGAAAAAGAAACAGGTCCGTCGACCTCCCGAACGGCTCAAATTTAAGTGTATAATACACGGTTTTTGGGGATTCCAGGGTCCCGGAACAAAATTCTCCGGAAATCACGTAGAAAGTTTATAGGGTCAGATAAAGCGGCCACGCAAAATTTGAGTAGCAACGGAAGACAGTTAGGGTGCCGGTATGCCATAAACCAGCATTCGTCGATCCTCGGATAATCGTAAAAAATGGATTAATCCTCGTTATTTGAGGCTGAATCGAATAGGTTAACTCCAGAAATGACCTCGGAGACGTGATTGAAAAAATGGGAGAAAACGAAACAGAGTCCGTTACGACCTCCCGAACGGTTCAAATTGAAGTGTATAAATACACGGTTTTTCGGTATTCCATGGTCCCGGAACAAAATTCTCCGGAAATCACATAGAAAGTTCCGTGGGTCAGATAAAGCGGCCAAGCAAAATTTGTGTAGCAACGGAAGACATTTGGGGGTGCCGGTATGCTATAAACCAGCATTCGTCGAACCTCGAATAATCGTGAAAATGGCTTAATGCCCGTTTAATGCTCGTTATTTGAGGCTGAATCGAACAGGTTAACTCCTGAAATGACCTCGGACGCGTGATTGAAAAACCGGGAGAAAAAGAAGCAGGGTCTGGTATGACCTCCCGAACGGCTCAAATTTAAGTGTATAATACACGGTTTTTCGAGACTCCACGGTCCCGGAACAAAATTCTCCGGAAATCACATAGAAAGGTCCTTGGGTCAGATAAAGCGGCCACGCAAAATTTGAGTAGCAACAGAAGACATTTGGGGTGCCGGTATGCCATAAACCAAAGATTTAAATCGATCCTCAGATGATCGTAAAAAATGTATTAATGCTCGTTATTTGAGGCTGAATGGAATAGGTTAACTCCTGAAATGACCTCGGACGCGTGATTGAAATAACGGGAGAAAAAGAAACAGGGTCCGGTACGACCTCCCGAACGGTTCAAATTGAAGTTTATAATACACGGTTTTCGGGAATCCAGGGTTCGTAACAAAATTCTCCGGAAATCACATAGAAAGTTCCTCGTGTCAGATAAAGCAGCCACGCAAAATTTGAGTTGCAATGAAAGACATTTGGGGGTGCCGGTATGCCATAAACCAGCATTCGTCGAACCTCGAATAATCGTGAAAAATAGATTAATGCCCGTTTAATGCTCGTTATTTGAGGCTGAATCGAACAGGTTAACTCCTGAAATGACCTCGGACGCGTGATTGAAAAACCGGGAGAAAAAAAAAACGAGTCAGTATATGGCCTCCCGAACGGCTCAAATTTAGGTGTATAATACACGGTTTTTCGGGACTCCAGGGTCCCGGAACAAAATTCTCCGGAAATCACATAGAAAGGTCCTTGGGTCAGATAAAGCGGCCACGTAAAATTTGAGTAGCAACGGAAGACATTTGGGGTGCCGGTATGCCATAAACCAGCATTCGTCGATCCTCAGATGATCGTATAAAATGGATTAATGCTCGTTATTTGAGGCTGAATAGAATAGGTTAACTTCTGAAATGACCTCGGACGCGTGATTGAAATAACGGGAGAAAAAGAAACAGGGTCTGGTACGACCTCCCGAACGGTTCAAATTGAAGTGTATAATACACGGTTTTCAGGATTCCAGGGTTCGTAACAAAATTCTCCGGAAATCACATAAAAAGTTCCTCGTGTCAGATAAAGCTGCTACGCAAAATTTGAGTTGCAACGGAAGACATTTGGGGGTGCCGGTATGCCATAAACCAGCATTCGGCGAACCTCGAATAATCGTGAAAAATGGATTAATGCCCGTTTAATGCTCGTTATTTGAGGCTGAATCGAACAAGTTAACTCCTGAAATGACCTCGGACGCGTGATTGAAAAACCGGGAGAAAAAAAAACAGGGAATGGTATGACCTCCCGAACGGCTCAAATTTAAGTGTATAATACACGGTTTTTCGGGACTCCAGGGTCCCGGAACAAAATTCTCCGGAAATCACATAGAAAGGTCCTTGGGTCAGATAAAGCGGCCACGCAAAATTTGAGTAGCAACGGAGGACATTTGGGGTGCCGGTATGCCATAAACCAGCATTCGTCGATCCTCAGATGATCGTAAAAAATGTATTAATGCTCGTTATTTGAGGCTGAATCGAATAGGTTAACTCCTGAAATGACCTCGGACGCGTGATTGAAATAACGGGAGAAAAAGAAACAGGGTCCGGTACGACCTCCCGAACGGTTCAAATTGAAGTTTATAATACACGGTTTTCGGGATTCCAGGGTTCGTAACAAATTTCTCCAGAAATCACAAAGAAAGTTCCTCGGGTCAGATAAAGCGGCCACGCAAAATATGAGTAGCAACTGAACACATTTAGGGGTGCCGGTATGCCATTAACCAGCATTCGTCGAACCTCGGATAATCGTGAAAAATGGATTAATTCTCGTTTAATGCTCGTTATTTGAGGCTGAATCGAATAGGTTAACTCCTGAAATGACCTTCGACGCGTGATTGAAAAACCGGGAGAAAAAGAAACAGGGTCCGGTACGACCTCCCGAACGACTCAAATTTAAGTGTATAATACACGGTTTTTCGGGATTCCGGGGTCCCGGAACAAAATTCTCCGGAAATCACGTAGAAAGTTTATAGGGTCAGATAAAGCGGCCACGCAAAATTTGAGTAGCAACGGAAGACAGTTAGGGTGCCGGTATGCCATAAACCAGCATTCGTCGATCCTCGGATAATCGTAAAAAATGGATTAATCCTCGTTATTTGAGGCTGAATCGAATAGGTTAACTCCTGAAATGACCTTGGAGACGTGATTGAAAAAATGGGAGAAAACGAAACAGAGTCCGTTACGACCTCCCGAACGGTTCAAATTGAAGTGTATAAATACACGGTTTTTCGGTATTCCATGGTCCCGGAACAAAATTCTCCGGAAATCACATAAAAAGTTCCGCGGGTCAGATAAAGCGGCCAAGCAAAATTTGAGTAGCAACGGAAGACATTTGGGGGTGCCGGTATACCATAAACCAGCATTCGTCGAACCTCGGATAATCGTGAAAAATGGATTAATGCTCGTTTAATGCTCGTTATTTGAGGCTGAATCGAATAGGTTAACTCATGAAATGGCCGCGGACGCGTGATTGAAAATACGGGAGAAAAAGAAACAGGGTCCGGTAAAACCTTCCGAACGGCTCAAATTTAAGTGTATAACACACGGTTTTTCGGGATTCCAGGGTCGCGGAACAAAATTCGCCGTAAACCACGTAGAAAGTTCATAGGGTCAGATAAAGCGGCCACGCAAAATTTGAGTAGCAACGGAAGACATTTGGGGGTGCCGGTATGCCCTAAAAAAGCATTCTTCGAAACTCGGATAATCGTGAAAAATGGATTAATGCTCGTTTAATGTTGGGTTATTTGAGGCTCAATCGAATACGTTAACTCCTGATATGACCTCGGACGCGTAATTGAAAAATCGGGAGAAAAAGAAACACGGTCCGGTACGACCTCCCGAACGGCTCAAATTGAAGTGTATAATACACGGTTTTTCGGGATTCCAGGGTCCCGGAAAAAAATTCTCCGGAAATCACATAGAAAGTTCTTTGGGACAGATAAAGCGGCCACGGAAAATTTTAGTAGCAACGGAAGACATTTGGGGGTGCCGGTATGCCATAAACCAGCATTCGTCGAACCTCGAATAATTGTGAAAAATGGATTAATGCCCGTTTAATGCTCGTTATTTGAGGCTGATTCGAACATGTTAACTCCTGAAATGACCTCGGACGCGTGATTGAAAACCGGGAGAAAAAAAACAGGGTCTGGTATGACCTCCCGAACGGCTCAAATTTAAGTGTATAATACACGGTTTTTCGGGACTCCAGGGTCCCGGAACAAAATTCTCCGGAAATAGAAAGGTCCTTGGGTCAGATAAAGCGGCCACGCAAAATTTGAGTACCAACTGAAGACATTTGGGGTGCCGGTATGCCATAAACCAGCATTCGTCGATCCTCAGATGATCGTAAAAAATGTATTAATGCTCGTTATTTGAGGCTGAATCGAATAGGCTAACTCCTGAAATGACCTCGGACGCGTGATTGAAATAACGGGAGAAAAAGAAACAGGGTCCGGTACGACCTCCCGAACGGTTCAAATTGAAGTGTATAATACACGGTTTTCGGGATTCCAGCGTTCGTAACAAAATTCTCCGGAAATCACATAGAAAGTTCCTCGTGTCAGATAAAGCTGCTACGCAAAATTTGAGTTGCAACGGAAGACATTTGGGGGTGCCGGTATGCCATAAACCAGCATTCGGCGAACCTCGAATAATCGTGAAAAATGAATTAATGCCCGTTTAATGCTCGTTATTTGAGGCTGAATCGAACAGGTTAACGCCTGAAATGACCTCGGACGCGTGATTGAAAAACCGGGAGAAATAAAAAACAGGGAATGGTATGACCTCCCGAACGGCTCAAATTTAAGTGTATAATACACGGTTTTTCGGGACTCCAGGGTCCCGGAACAAAATTCTCCTGAAATCACATAGAAAGGTCCTTGGGTCAGATAAAGCGGCCACGCAAAATTTGAGTAGCAACAGAAGACATTTGGGATGCCGGTATGCCATAAACCAGCATTCGTCGATCCTCAGATGATCGTAAAAAATGTATTTATGCTCGTTATTTGAGGCTGAATCGAATAGGTTAACTTCTGAAATCACCTCGGACGCGTGATTAAAAAAACGGGAGAAAAAGAAACAGAGTTCGTTACGACCTCCCGAACGGTTCAAATTGAAATGTAATACACGGTTTTTCGGGATTCCAGGGTCCCGAAAAAAAATTCTCCGGAAATCACATAAAAAGTTCCTCGGGTCATATAAAGCGGCCAAGCAAAATTTGAGTAGCAACGGAAGACATTTGGGGGTGCTGGTATGCCATAAACCAGCATTCGTCGAACCTCGGATATTCGTGAAAAATGGATTAATGCTCGTTTAATGCTCGTTATTTGAGGCTGAATCAAATAGGTTAACTCTTTAAATGACCTCGGACGTGTGATTGAAAAACCGGGAGAAAAAGAAACAGGGTCCGGTACGACCTTCTGGACGACTCAAATTGAAGTATATAATACACGGATTTTCGGGAATCGATGGTCCCGAAACAAAATTCTCTGGATATCACATAGAAAGTTCCTCGGGTCAGATAAAGCGGCCACGCAAAATTTGAGTAGCAACGGAAGACATTTGGAGGTGCCGGTATGCCATTAACCAGCATTCGTCGAACCTCGGATAATCGTGAAAAATGGATTAATGCTCGTTTAATGTTGGGTTCTTTAAGGCTGAATCGAATAGGTTAACTCCTGAAATGACCTCGGACGCATGATTGAAAAACCGGGAGAAAAAGAAATAGGGTCCGGTACGACCTCCCGAACAGCTCAGATTTAAGTGTATAATACACGGTTTTTCGGTATTCCATGGTCCCGGAACAAAATTCTCCGGAAATCACATAGAAAGTTCCGCGGGTCAGATAAAGCGGCCAAGCAAAATTTGAGTAGCAACGGAAGACATTTGGGGGTGCCGGTATGCCAGAAACCAGCATTCGTCGAACCTCGGATATTCGTGAAAAATGGATTAATGCTCGTTTAATGCTCGTTATTTGAGGCTGAATCAAATAGGTTAACTCTTGAAATGACCTCGGACGTGTGATTGAAAAACCGGGAGAAAAAGAAACAGGGTCCGGTACGACCTTCTGGACGACTCAAATTGAAGTATATAATACACGGATTTTCGGGAATCGATGGTCCCGGAACAAAATTCTCTGGATATCACATAGAAAGTTCCTCGGGTCAGATAAAGCGGCCACGCAAAATTTGAGTAGCAACGGAAGACATTTGGGGGTGCCGGTATGCCATTAACCAGCATTCGTCGAACCTCGGATAATCGTGAAAAATGGATTAATGCTCGTTTAATGTTGGGTTCTTTAAGGCTGAATCGAATAGGTTAACTCCTGAAATGACCTCGGACGCATGATTGAAAAACCGGGAGAAAAAGAAATAGGGTCCGGTACGACCTCCCGAACAGCTCAAATTTAAGTGTATAATACACGGTTTTTCGGGATTCCGGGGTCCCGGAACAAAATTCTCCGGAAATCACATAGAAAGTTCTTTGGGTCAGATAAAGAGGCCACGCAAAATTTGAGTTGCAACGGAAGACATTTGGGAGTGCCGGTAAGCCCTAAACCAGCATTCGTCGAAACTCGGATAATCGTGAAAAATGGATTAATGCTCGTTTCTCGTTATTTGAGATTGAATCACACGGGTTAACTCCTGAAATGACCTTGGATGCGTGATTGAAAAACCGGGAGAAAAAGAAACAGGGCCTGGTATGACCTCCCGAACGGCTCAAATTTAAGTGTATAATACACGGTTTTTCGGGACTCCAGGGTCCCGGAACAAAATTCTCCGGAAATCACATAGAAAGGTCCTTGGGTCAGATAAACCAGCATTCGTCGAACCTCGGATAATCGTGAAAATTGGATTAATGCTCGTTTAATGCTCATTAATTGAGGCTGAATCGAATAGGTTAACTCCTGAAATGACCTCGAACGCGTGATTGAAAAACCGGGAGAAAAAGAAATCCCGAACGACTCAAATTGAAGTGTGTATATAATAAACGGTTTTTCGGGATTCTAGGGTCCCTGAACAAAATTCTTCGGAAATCACGTAGAAAGTTCCTAGGGTCAGATAAAGCGGCCACGCAAAATTTGAGTAGCAACGGAAGACATTTGGGGTGCCGGTATGCCATAAACCAGCATTCGTCGATCCTCAGATAATCGTAAAAAATGGATTCATTCTCGTTATTTGAGGCTGAATCGAATAGTTTAACTCCTGAAATGACCTCGGACGCGTGATGGAAAAAACGGGAAAAAAAGAAACAGAGTTCGTTACGACCTTCCCGAACGGTTCAAATTGAAGTGTATAATACACGGTTTTTCGGGATTCCAGGGTCCCGGAACAAAATTCTCCAGAAATCACATAAAACATTCCTCGGGTCAGCATATAAAGCGGCCAAGCAAAATTTGAGTAGCAACAGAAGATATTTGGGGGTGCCGGTATGCCATTCACCAGCATTCGTCGAACCTCAGATATTCGTGAAAAATAGATTAATGCTCGTTTAATGCTCGTTATTTGAGGCTGAATCGAATAGGTTAACTCCTTAAATGACCTTGGACGTGTGAGTGAAAAACCGGGAGAAAAAGAAACAGGGTCCGGTACGACCTCCCGAACGGCTCAAATTGAAGTGTATAATACACCGATTTTCAGGATTCTAGGGTCCCGGAACAAAATTCTCCAGAAATCACATAGAAAGTTCCTAGGGTCAGATAAAGCGGCAATGCAAAATATGAGTAGCAACGGAACACATTTAGATGTGCCGGTATGCCATTAACCAGCATTCGTTGAACCTCGGATAATCGTGAAAAATGGATTAATACTCGTTTAATGCTCGTTATTTGAGGCTGAATCGAATAGGTTAACTCCTGAAATGACCTTCGACGCGTGATTGAAAAACCGGGAGAAAAAGAAACAGGGTCCGGTACGACCTCCCGAACAACTCAAATTTAAGTGTATAATACACGGTTTTTCGGGATTCCAGGGTCCCGAAACAAAATTCTCCGTAAATCACATTGAAAGTTTCTAGGGTCAGATAAAGCGGCCACGCAAAATATGAGTAGCAACGGAACACATTTAGATGTGCCGGTATGCCATAAACCAGCATTCGTCGAACCTCGGATAATCGTGAAAAATGGATTAATGCTCGTTTAATGCTCGTTATTTGAGGCTGAATCGAATAGGTTAACTCCTGAAATGACCTCCGACACGTGATTTAAAAACCGGGATAAAAAGAAACAGTGTCTGGTATGACCTCCCGAACGGCTCAAATTGAAGTGTATAATACACGGTTTTTCGGGATTCCAGGGTCCCGGAACAAAATTCTCCGAAAATCACGTAGAAAGTTCCTAGGGTCAGATAAAGCGGCCACGCAAAATTTGAGTAGCAACGGAAGACATTTGCGGGTGTCGGTATGCCCTAAACCAGCATTCGTCGAAACTCGGATAATCGTGAAAAATGGATTAATGCTCGTTTAATGTTGGGTTATTTGAGGCTAAATCGAATAGGTTAACTCCTGATATGACCTCGGACGCGTGATTGAAAAACCGGGAGAAAAAGAAACAGGGTCTGGTATGACCTCCCGAACGGCTCAAATTGAAGTGTATACACGGTTTTTCGGGACTCCAGGGTCCCGGAACAAAATTATCCGGAAATCACATAGAAAGGTCCTTGGGTCACATAAAGCGGCCACGCAACTTTTGAGTAGCAACGGAAGACATTTGGGGTGCCGGTATGCCATAAACCAGCATTCGTCGATCCTCAGATGATCGTAAAAAATGGATTAATGCTCGTTATTTGAGGCTGAATCGAATAGGTTAACTCCTTAAATGACCTCAGACGCGTGATTGAAATAACGGGAGAAAAAGAAACAGGGTCCGGTACGTCCTCCCGAACGGTTCAAATTGAAGTTTATAATACACGGTTTTCTGGATTCCAGGGTTTCGGAACAAAATTCTCTGGAAATCACATAGAAAGTTCCTCGTGTCAGATAAAGCGGCCACGCAAAATTTGAGTTGCAACGGAAGACATTTGGGGGTGCCGGTATGCCATAAAGCAGCATTCGTCGAACCTCGGATAATCGTGAAAAATGGATTAATGCTCGTTTAATGCTCGTTATTTGAGGCTTAATCGAATAGGTTAACTCCTGAAATGACCTCGGACGCGTGATTGAAAAACCGGGAGAAAAAGAAACAGGGTCCGGTACGACCTCCCGAACGATCAAATTGAAGTATATAATACACGGTTTTTCGGGATTCCAGGGTCCCGGAACAAAATTCTCCGTAAATCACGTAGAAAGTTCCTAGGGTCAGATAAAGCGGCCACGCAAAATTTGAGTAGTACGGAAGACATTTGGGGTGCCGGTATGCAATAAACCAGCATTCGTCGATCCTCGTAAAAAATGGATTAATGCTCGTTATTTGAGGCTGAATCGAATAGTTTAACTCCTGAAATGACCTCGGACGCGTGATTGAAAAAACGGGAGAAAAAGAAACAGAGTTCGTTACGACCTCCCGAACGGTTCAAATTGAAGTGTATAATACACGGTTTTTCGGAATTTCAGGGTCCCGGAACAAAATTCTCCGAAAATCACGTAGAAAGTTCCTAGGGTCAGATAAAGAGGCCACGCAAAATTTGAGTAGCAACGGAAGACATTTGGGGGTGCCGGTATGCCCTAAACCAGCATTCGTCGAAACTCGGATAATCGTTAAAAATGGATTAATGCTCGTTTAATGTTGGGTTATTTGAGGCTGAATCGAATAGGTTAACTCCTGATATTACCTCGGACGCGTGATTGAAAAACCGGGAGAAAAAGAAACAAGGTCTGGTATGACCTCCCGAACGGCTCAAATTGAAGTGTATAATACACGGTTTTTCGGGACTCCAGGGTCCCGGAACAAAATTCTCCGGAAATCACATAGAAAGGTCCTTGGGTCACATAAAGCGGCCACGCAAGTTTTGAGTAGCAACGGAAGACATTTGGGGTGCCGGTATGCCATAAACCAGCATTCGTCGATCCTTAGATGATCGTAAAAAATGGATTAATGCTCGTTATTTGAGGCTGAATCGAATAGGTTAACTCCTGAAATGACCTCGGAAGCGTGATTGAAAAACCGGGAGAAAAAGAAACAGGGTCCGGTACGACCTCCCGAACGATCAAATTGAAGTATATAATACACGGTTTTTCGGGATTCCAGGGTCCCGGAACAAAATTCTCCTTAAATCACGTAGAAAGTTCTTAGGGTCAGATAAAGCGGCCACGCAAAATTTGAGTAGTACGAAAGACATTTGGGGTGCCGGTATGCAATAAACCAGCATTCGTCGATCCTCGTAAAAAATGGATTAATGCTCGTTATTTGAGGCTGAATCGAATAGTTTAACTCCTAAAATGACCTCGGACGCGTGATTGAAAAAACGGGAGAAAAAGAAACAGAGTTCGTTACGACCTCCCGAACGGTTCAAATTGAAGTGTATAATACACGGTTTCTCGGAATTTCAGGGTCCCGGAACAAAATTCTCCGGAAATCACATAAAACGTTCCTCGGGTCAGATAAAGCGGCCAAGCAAAATTTGAGTAGCAACGGAAGACATTTGGGGGTGCCGGTATGCCATAAACCAGCATTCGTTGAACCTCGGATATTCGTGAAAAATGGATTAATGCTCGTTTAATGCTCGTTATTTGAGGCTGAATCGAATAGGTTAACTCGTGAAATGACCTCGAACGTGTGATTCAAAAACCGGGAGAAAAAGAAACAGGGTCCAGTACGACCTCCCGGACGGCTCAAATTGAAGAGTATAATACACGGATTTTCGGGAATCGAGGGTCCCGGAACAAAATTTTCCGGAAATCACATAGAAAGTTCCTCGGGTCAGATAAAGCGGCCACGCAAAATTTGAGTAGCAACGGAAGACATTTGGGGGTGCCGGTATGCCATTAACCAGCATTCGTCGAACCTCGGATAATCGTGAAAAATGGATTAATGCTCGTTTAATGCTCGATATTTGAGGCTGAATCGAATAGGTTAACTCCTGAAATGACCTCAGACGTGTGATTGAAAAACCGGGAGAAAAAGAAACAAGGTTTGGTACGACCTCCTAAACGGCTCAAATTGAAGTGTATAATACACGGTTATTCGGGATTTCAGGGTCCCGGAACAAAATTGTCATCGGGTCAGATAAAGCGGCCACGCAAACTTTGAGTAGCAACGGAAGACAATTGGGGGTGCCGGTATGCCGTAAACCAGCATCCGTCGAACCTCGGATAATCGTGAAAAATGGATTAATGATCGTTTAATGCTGGTTTATTTGAGGCTGAATCGAATAGATTAACTCCTGAAATGATCTCGGACGCGTGATTGAAAACCCGGAAGAAAAAGAAACAGGGTCCAATACGACCTCCCGAACGGCTCAAATTGAAGTATATAATACACGGATATTCGGGATTCCAGGGTCCCGGAACAAAATTCTCCGGAAATCACATAGAAAGTTCCTCGGGTCAGATAAAGCGGTCACGCAAAGATTGATTAGCAACGGAAGATATTTGGGGGTGCCGGTATGCCATTAATTAGCATTCGTCGAACCTCGGATAATCGTGAAAAATGGATTAATGCTCGTTTAATGTTCGTTATATGAGGCTGAATCGAATAGGTTAACTTCTGAAATGACCTCTGACGCGTGATTGAAAAACCGGGAGAAAAGGAAACAGGGTCCGGTACGACCCTCCCGAATGGCTCAAATTTAAGTGTATAATACACGGTTTTTCGGGATTTCAGGGTCCCGGAACAAAATTATCCGGAAATCACGTAGAAAGTTCCTCGGGTCAGATAAAACGGTCACGCAAAGATTGATTAGCAACGGAAGATATTTGGGGGTGCCGGTATGCCATTAATAAGCATTCGTGGAACCTCAGATAATCGTGAAAAATGGATTAATGCTCGTTTAATGCTGGGTTATTTGAGGCTGAATCAAATAGGTTAAATCCTTAAATGACCTCGGACGCGTGATTGAAAAACCGGGAGCAAAAGAAACAGGGTCCGGTACGACCTCCCGAACGGTTCAAATTGAAGTGTATAATACACGGATTTTCGCGATTCCAGTGTTTCGGAACAAAATTCTCCGGAAATATCATAGAAAGTTTCTCGAGTCAGATAAATCGGCCACGCAAAATTTGAGTAGCAACGGAAGACATTTGGGGTGCCGGTATGCTATTAACCAGCATTCGTCGAACCTCGGATTCACGTGAAAAATAGATTAATGCTCGTTTAATGCTTGTCATTTGAGGCTGAATCAAATAGGTTAACTCCTGAAATGACCTCCGCCGCATGATTGAAAAACCGGGAGATAAAGAAACAGGGTCTTGTACGACCTCCTGGACGGCTCAAATAGAAGTGGTTAATACAAGGTTTTTGGGGATTTCAGGGTCCCGGAACAAAATTATCCGGAAATCACGTAGAAAGTTCCTCGGGTCAGATAAAGCGGTCACGCAAAGATTGATTAGCAACAGAAGATATTTGGGGGTGCCGGTATGCCATTAACCAGCATTCGTCGAACCTCGGATAATCGTGAAAAATGGATTAATGCTCGTTTAATGCTGGTTTATTTGAGGCTGAATCGAATAGGTTAACTCCTGAAATGACCTCGGACGCGTGATTGAAAAACCGGAAGAAAAAGAAACAGGGTCCGGTACGACCTCCCGAACGGCTCAAATTGAAGTGTATGATACACGGATATTCGGGATTCCAGGGTCCCGAAACAAAATTCTCCGGAAATCACATAAAAAGTTCCTCGGGTCAGATAAAGCGGTCACGCAAAGAATGATTAGCAACGAAAGATATTTGGGGGTGCCGGTATGCCATTAATTAGCATTCGTCGAACCTCGGATAATCGTGAAAAATCGATTAATGTTCGTTATATGAGGCTGAATCGAATAGGTTAACTCCTGAAATGACCTCCGACGCGTGATTGAAAAATCGGGAGAAAAGGAAACAGGGACCGGTACGACCCTCCTGAATGGCTCAAATTTAAGTGTATAAGACACGGTTTTTCGGGATTTCAGGGTCCCGGAAGAAAATTCTCCGGAAATCACGTAGAAAGTTCCTAGGGTCAGATAAAGTGGCCACGCAAAATTTCAGTAGCAACAGAAGATATTTAGGGGTGCCGATATGCAAAACCAGCATTCGTCGAACCTCGGATAATCGTGAAAAATTGATTAATGCTCGTTATTTGAGGCTGAATCGAATAGGTTAACTACTGAAATGACCTCGGACGCGTGATTGAAAAACCGGGATAAAAAGAAACAGGGTCCGGTACGACCTCCCGAACGGCTCAAATTGAAGTGTATAACAGACGGATTTTCTGGATTCCAGGGTCCCGGAAAAAAATTCTCCCGAAATCACATAGAAAGTTGCGCAGGTTAGATAAAGCGGCCACGCAAAATATGAGTAGCAAAAGAAGATATTTGGTGGTGCCGATATGCAAAACCAGCATTCGTCGAACCTCGGATAATCGTGAAAAATGGATTAATGCTCGTTTAATGCTCGTTATTTGAGGCTGAATCGAATAGGTTAACTCCTGAAATGACCTCGGATGCGTGATTGAAAAACCGAAAGAAAAAGAATCAGGGTCTGGTACGACCTCCCGAACGCCTCAAATTGATGTTTATAATACACGGATATTCGGGATTCCAGGGTCCCGGAACAAAATTCTCCGGAAATCACATAGAAAGTTCCTCGGGTCAGATAAAGCGGTCACGCAAAGATTGATTAGCAACGGATGATATTTGGGGGTGCCGGTATGCCATTAATTAACATTCGTCGAACCTCGGATAATCGTGAAAAATGGATTAATGCTCGTTTAATGTTCGTTATATGAGGCTGAATTGAATAGGTTAACTCCTGAAATGACCTCTGACGCGTGATTGAAAAACCGGGAGAAAAGGAAACAGGGTCCGGTACGACCCTCCCGAATGGCTCAAATTTAAGTGTATAATACACGGTTTTTCGGGATTTCAGGGTCCCGGAAGAAAATTCTCCGGAAATATGTAGAAAGTTCCTAGGGTCAGATAAAGCGGCCTCGCAAAATTTGAGTAGCAACTGAAGACATTTGGGGTGCCGATATGCCATAAACCAACATTCGTCGTACCTCGGATAATCGTGAAAATTTGATTAATGCTCGTTATTTGAGGCTGAATCGAATAGGATAACTCCTGAAATGACCTCGGACGCGTGATTGTAAAACCGGGAGAAGAAGAAACAGGGTCCGATACGAACTTCCTAATGGCTCAAATTGAAGTGTATAATACACGGATTTTCGGGATTCTAGGGTCCCGGAACAAAATTCTTCGGAAATCACATAGAAAGTTCCTCATGTCAGATAAAGTGGTCACGCAAAATTTGAGTAGCAACAGAAGATATTTGGGGGTGCCGGTATGCCATTCACCAGCATTCGTCGAACCTCGGATAATCGTGAAAAATGGATTAATGCTCGTTTAATGCTTGTTATTTGAGGCTGAATCAAATAGGTTAACTCCTGAAACGACCTCCGACGCGTGATTGAAAAACCGGGAGAAAAAGAAACAGGGTCTTGTACGACCTCCTGAACGGCTCAAAAAGAAGTGGTTAATACACGGTTTTTGGGGATTCCAGGGTCTCGGAACAAAATTATCCGGAAATCACGTAGAAAGTTCCTCGGGTCAGATACAGCGGTCACGCAAAGATTGATTAGCAACGGAAGATATTTGGGGGTGCCGGTATGCCATTAATATAATCGTGAAAAGTGGATTAATGCTCGTTTAATGCTGGGTTATTTGAGGCTGAATCAAATAGGTTAACTCCTAAAATGACCTCGGACGCGTGATTGAAAAACCGGGAGAAAAAGAAACTGGGTCTGGTACGTCCTCCCGAAAGGCTCAAATTGAAGTGTATAATACACGGATATTCGGGATTCCAGGGTCCCGGAACAAAATTCTCCGGAAATCACATAGAAAGTTTCTCAGGTCAGATAAAGCGGTCACGCAAAATTTGAGTAGCAACAGAAGATATTTGGGGGTGCCGGTATGCCATTCACCAGCATTCGCCGAACCTCGGATAATCGTGAAAAATGGATTAATGCTCGTTTAATGCTTGTTATTTGAGGCTGAATCAAATAGGTTAACTCCTGAAATGACCTCCGACGCGTGATTGAAAAACCGGGAGAAAAAGAAACAGGGTCTTGTACGACCTCCCGAACGGCTCAAATAGAAGTTCCTCGGGACAAAATTATCCGGAAATCACGTAGAAAGTTCCTCGGGTCAGATAAAGCGGTCACGCAAAGATTGATTAGCAACGGAAGATATTTGGGGGTGCCGGTATGCCATTAATTAGCATTCGTCGAACCTCGGATAATCGTGAAAAATGGATTAATGCTCGTTTAATGCTAGGTTATTTGAGGCTGAATCAAATAGGTTAACTCCTTAAATGATCTCGGACGCGTGATTGAAAAACCGAGAGAAAAAGAAATAGGGTCCGGTACGACCTCCCGAACGGCTCAAATTGAAGTGTATAATACACGGATATTCGGGATTCCAGGGTCCCGGAACAAAATTCTCCGGAAATCACATAGAGAGGTCATCGGGTCAGATAAAGCGGCCAAGCAAAATTTGAGTAGCAGCGGAAGACATTTGGGGGTGCCGGTATGCCATAAACCAGCATTCGTCGAACCTCGGATAATCGTGAAAAATGGATTAATGCTCGTTTAATGCTGGTTTATTTGAGGCTGAATCGAATAGGTTGTTAACTCTTGAAATTACCTCGGACGCGTGATTGAAAAACCGGAAGAAAAAGAAACAGGGTCCTGTACGACCTCCCGAACGGCTCAAATTGAAGTGTATAATACACGGATATTCGAGATTCCAGGGTCCCGGAACAAAATTCTCCGAAAATCACATTGAAAGTTCATCGGGTCAGATAAAGCGGTCACGCAAAGAATGATTAGCAACGAAAGATATTTGGGGGTGCCGGTATGCCATTAATTAGCATTCGTCGAACCTCGGATAATCGTGAAAAATCGATTAATGTTCGTTATATGAGGCTGAATCGAATAGGTTAACTCCTGAAATGACCTCCGACGCGTGATTGAAAAATCGGGAGAAAAGGAAACAGGGACCGGTACGACCCTCCTGAATGGCTCAAATTTAAGTGTATAAGACACGGTTTTTCGGGATTTCAGGGTCCCGGAAGAAAATTCTCCGGAAATCACGTAGAAAGTTCCTAGGGTCAGATAAAGTGGCCACGCAAAATTTCAGTAGCAACAGAATATATTTAGGGGTGCCTATATGCAAAACCAGCATTCGTCGAACCTCGGATAATCGTGAAAAATTGATTAATGCTCGTTATTTGAGGCTGAATCGAATAGGTTAACTACTGAAATGACCTCGGACGCGTGATTGAAAAACCGGGATAAAAAGAAACAGGGTCCGGTACGACCTCCCGAACGGCTCAAATTGAAGTGTATAACAGACGGATTTTCTGGATTCCAGGGTCCCGGAAAAAAATTCTCCCGAAATCACATAGAAAGTTGCGCAGGTTAGATAAAGCGGCCACGCAAAATATGAGTAGCAAAAGAAGATATTTGGTGGTGCCGATATGCAAAACCAGCATTCGTCGAACCTCGGATAATCGTGAAAAATGGATTAATGCTCGTTTAATGCTCGTTATTTGAGGCTGAATCGAATAGGTTAACTCCTGAAATGACCTACGACGTGTGATTGAAAAACCGGGTGAAAAACAAACAGGGTCCGGTACGACCTCCCGAACGGCTCAAATTGAAGTGTATAAATACACGGTTATTCGGGATTCCAGGGTCCCGGAACAAAATTCTCCGGAAGTCACATAGAAAGTTACTCGGGTCAGATAAAGCGGTCACGCAAAGATTGATTAGCAACGAATGATATTTGGGGGTGCCGGTATGCCATTAATTAGCATTCGTCGAACCTCGGATAATCGTGAAAATGGATTAATGCTCGTTTAATGTTCGTTATATGAGGCTGAATCGAATAGGTTAACTCCTGAAATGACCTCTGACGCGTGATTGAAAAACTGGGAGAAAAGGAAACAGGGTCTGGTACGACCCTCCCGAATGGCTCAAATTTAAGTGTATAATACACGGTTTTTCGGGATTTCAGGGTCCCGGAAGAAAATTCTCCGGAAATACATAGAAAGTTCCTAGGGTCAGATAAAGCGGCCTCACAAAATTTGAGTAGCAACTGAAGACATTTGGGGGTGCCGGCATGCCATAAACCAGCATTCGTCGAACCTCGGATAATCGTGAAAAATTGATTAATGCTCGTTTAATGCTTGTTATTTGAGGCTGAATCAAATAGGTTAACTCCTGAAATGACCTCCGACGCATGATTGAAAAACCGGGAGAAAAAGAAACAGGGTTTTGTACGACCTTCTGAACGGCTCAAATAGAAGTGGTTAATACACGGTTTTTGGGGATTCCAGGGTCCTGGAACAAAATTATCCGGAAATCACGTAGAAATTTCCTCGGGTCAAATAAAGCGGTCACGCAAAGATTGATTAGCAACGGAAGATATTTGGGGGTGCCGGTATGCCATTAATTAGCATTCGTCGACCTTAGATAATCGTGAAAAGTGGATTAATGCTCGTTTAATGCTGGGTTATTTGAGGCTGAATCAAATAGGTTAATCCTTAAATGACCTCGGACGCATGATTGAAAAACCGGGAGAAAAAGAAACAGGGTCCGGTACGACCTCCCGAACGACTCAAATTGAAGTGTATAATACACGGATATTCGGGATTCCAGGGTCCCGGAAAAATATTCTCCGGAAATCACATAGAAAGTTTCTCAGGTCAGATAAAGCACTCATGCAAAATTTAAGTAGCAACAGAAGATATTTAGGGGTGTCGGTATGCCATTCACCAGCATTCGTCGAACCTCGGATAATCGTGAAAAAAGGATTAATGCTCGTTTAATGCTTGTTATTTGAGGCTGAATCAAATAGGTTAACTCCTGAAATAACCTCCGACGCGTGATTGAAAAACCGGGAGAAAAAGAAACAGGGTCTTGTACGACCTCCCGAACCGCTCAAATAGAAGTTCCTCTAGACAAACTTATCCGGAAATCACGTAGAAAGTTCCTCGGGTCAGATAAAGCGGACACGCAAAGATTGATTAGCAACGAAAGATATTTGGGGGTGCCGGTATGCCATTAATTAGCATTCGTCGAACCTCGGATAATCGTGAAAAATGGATTAATGCTCGTTTAATACTGGGTTATTTGAGGCTGAATCAAATAGGTTAACTCCTTAAATGACCTCGGACAAGTGATTGAAAAACCGGGAGAAAAATAAACAGGGTCCGGTACGACCTCCCGAACGGCTCAAATTGAAGTGTATAATACACGGATATTCGAGATTCCAGTGTCCCGGAACAAAATTCTCCGAAAATCACATAGAAAGTTCATCGGGTCAGATAAAGCGGTCACGCAAAGAATGATTAGCAACGGAAGATATTTGTGGGTGCCGGTATGCCATTAATTAACATTCGTCGAACCTCAAATAATCGTGAAAAATGGATTATTGCTCGTTTAATGTTCGTTAGATGAGGCTGAATCGAATAGGTTAACTCCTGAAATGACCTACGACGCGTGATTGAAAAATCGGGAGAAAAGGAAACAGGGTCGGGTACGACCCTCCTGAATGGCTCAAATTTAAGTGTATAAGACACGGTTTTTCGGGATTTCAGGGTCCCGGAAGAAAATTCTCCAAAAATCACGTAGAAAGTTCCTAGGGTCAGATAAAGTGGCCACGCAAAATTTGAGTAGCAACGGAAGACATTTGGGGGTGCCGGTATACCCTAAACCAGCATTCGTCAAAACTCGAATAATCGTGAAAAATGGATTAATGCTCGTTTAATGTTGGGTTATTTGAGGCTGAATCGAATAGGTTAACTCCATAAATGACCTTGGACGCGTGATTGAAAAACCGGGAGAAAAAGAAACAGGGTCCAGTACGACCTCCCGAACCGCTCAAATTGAAGTGTATAATACACGGTTTTTCGGGATTCCAGGGTCCCGGAACAAAATTCTTCGGAAATCACATAGAAAGTTCCTCGGGTCAGATAAAGCGGCCACGCAAAATTTGAGTAGCAACGGAAGACATTTGGGGGTGTCGGTATGCCATAAACCAGGATTTGTCGAACCTTGGATAATCGTGAAAAATTGATTAATGCTCGTTTAATGCTCGTTATTTGAGGCTGAATCAAATAGGTTACTACTGAAATGACCTCGGACGCGTGATTGAAAAACAGGGAGAAAAAGAAACAGGGTCCGGTACGACCTCCCGAACGGCTCAAATTGAAGTGTATAACACACGGATTTTCTGGATTCCAGGGTCCCGGAAAAAAATTCTCCCGAAATCACATAGAAAGTTCCGCAGGTCAAATAAAGCGGCCACGCAAAATTTGAATAGCAACAAAAGATATTTGGGGGTGCCGATATGCAAAACCAGCATTCGTCGAACCTCGGATAATCGTGAAAAATGGATTAATGCTCGTTTAATGCTTGTTTATTTGAGGCTGAATAGAATAGGTTAACTATTGAAATGACCTCGGACGCGTGATTGAAAAACCGGGGGAAAAAGAAACAGGGTCCAGTACGACCTCCCGAACCGCTCAAATTGAAGTGTATAATACACGGTTTTTCGGCATTACATGGTCCCGGAACAAAATTATCCGGAAATCACATAGAAAGTTCCTCGCGTCAGATAAAGCGACCACGCAAAATTTGAGTAGCAACGGAAGACATTCGGGGGTGCCGGTATGCCATAAACCAGCATTCGTCGAACCTCGGATAATCGTGAAAAATGGATTAATGCTCGTTTAATGCTGGGTTATTTGAGGCTGAATCGAATAGGTTAACTCCTGAAATAACCTCGGACGCGTGATTGAAAAATCGGGAGAAAAAGAAACAGGGTCCGGTACGACCTCCTGAACGGCTCAAATTGAAGTATATAATACACGGTTTTTTGGGATTTCGGGGTCCTGGAACAAATTTCTCCGGAAATCACATAGAAAGTTCCTCGGGTCAGATAAAGCGGTCACGCAAAGATTGATTAGCAACGGAAGATATTTGGGGGTGCCGGTATGCCATTAATTAGCATTCGTCGAACCTCGGATAATCGTGAAAAATGGATTAATGCTCGTTTAATGCTGGGTTATTTGAGGCTGAATCAAATAGGTTAACACCTTAAACGACCTCGGACGCGTGATTGAAAAACCGGGAGAAAAAGAAACAAGGTCCGGTACGACCTCCCGAACAGCTCAAATTGAACTGTATAATACACGGATATTCGGGATTCCAGGGTTCCGGAACAAAATTTTCCGGAAATCACATAGAAAGGTCATCGGGTCAGATAAAGAGGCCACGCAAAATTTGAGTAGCAACGGAAGACATTTGGGGGTGCCGGTATGCCATAAACCAGCATTCGTCGAACCTCGGATAATCGTGAAAAATGGATTAATGCTCGTTTAATGCTTGTTTTTTGAGGCTGAATCAAATAGGTTAACTCCTGAAATGACCTCCGACGCGTGATTGGAAAACCGGGAGAAAAAGAAACAGGGTCTTATACGACCTCCTGAACGGCTCAAATAGAAGTGGTTAATACACGGTTTTTGGGGATTCCAGGGTCCCGGAACAAAATTATCTGGAAATCACGTAGAAAGTTCCTCGGGTCAGATAAAGCGGTCACGCAAAGATTTATTAGCAACGGAAGATATTTGGGGGTGCCGGTATGCCATTAATTAGCATTCGTCGAACCTCAGATAATCGTGAAAAGTGGATTAATGCTCGTTTAATGCTGGGTTATTTGAGGCTGAATCAAATAGGTTAACTCCTTAAATGACCTCGGACGCGTGATTGAAAAACCGGGAGAAAAAGAAACAGGGTCCGGTACGACCTCCTGAACGGCTCAAATTGAAGTGTATAATACACGGATATTCGGGATTCCAGGGTCCCGGAGCAAAATTCTCAGGAAATCACATAGAAAGTTTATCGGGTCAGATAAAGCGGCCACGCAAAAATTGAGTAGCAACGGAAGACATTTGGGGGTGCCGGTATGCGATAAACCAGCATTCGTCGAACCTTGGATAATCGTGAAAAATTGATTAATGCTCGTTATTTGAGGCTGAATCGAATAGGTTAACTCCTGAAATGACCTCAGACGTGTGATTATAAAACCGGGAAAAAAAAGAAACAGGGTCCGGTACGACCTTCCGAACGGCTCAAATTGAAGTGTATAATAAACGGATTTTCGGGATTCTAGGGTCCCGGAACAAAATTCTTCGGAAAACACATAAAAAGTTTCTGAGGTCAGATAAAGCGGACACGCAAAATTTAAGTAGCAACAGAAGATATTTGGAGGTGCCGGTGTGCCATTCACCAGCATTCGTCGAACCTCGGATAATCGTGAAAAATGGATTAATGCTCGTTTAATGCTCGTTATTTGAGGCTGAATCGAATAGGTTAACTCCTGAAATGACCTAGTACGTGTGATTGAAAAACCGGAAGAAAAAGAAACAGGGTCCGGTACGACCTCCCGAACGGCACAAATTGAAGTGTATAATACACGGTTATTCGGGATTCCAGGGTCCCGGAACAAAATTCTCCGGAAATCACATAGAAAATTTCTCGGGTCAGATAAAGCAGTCACGCAAAGATTGATTAGCAACGGATGATATTTGGGGGTGCCGGTATGCCATTAATTAGCATTCGTCGAACCTCGGATAATCGTGAAAATGGATTAATGCTCGTTTAATGTTCGTTATATGAGGCTGAATCGAATAGGTTAACTCCTGAAATGACCTCTGACGCGTGATTGAAAAAACGGGAGAAAAGGAAACAGGGTCCGGTACGATCCTCCCGAATGGCTCAAATTTAAGTGTATAATACACGGTTTTTCGGGATTTCAGGGTCCCGGAAGAAAATTCTCCGGAAATACGTAGAAAGTTCCTAGGGTTAGATAAAGCGGCCTCGCAAAATTTGAGTAGCAACTGAAGACATTTGGGGGTGCCGGTATGCCATAAACCAGCATTCGTCGAACCTCGGATAATCGTGAAAAATGGATTAATGCTCGTTTAATGCTTGTTATTTGAGGCTGAATCAAATAGGTTAACTCCTGAAATGACCTCCGACGCGTGATTGGAAAACCGGGAGAAAAAGAAACAGGGTCTTGTACGCCCTCCTGAACGGCTCAAATAGAAGTGGTTAATACACGGTTTTGGGGATTCCAGGGTCCCGGAACAAAATTATCCGGAAATCACGTAGAAAGTTCCTCGGGTCAGATAAAGCGGTCACGCAAAGATTGATTAGCAACGGAAGATATTTGGGGGTGCTTGTATGCCATTAATTAGCATTCGTCGAACCTCAGATAATCGTGAAAAGTGGATTAATGCTCGTTTAATGCTGGGTTTTTTGAGGCTAAATGAAATAGGTTAACTCCTTAAATGACCTCGGACGCGTGATTGAAAAACCGGGAGAAAAAGAAACAGGGTCCGGTACGACCTCCCGAACGGCTCAAATTGAAGTGTATAATACACGGATATTCGGGATTCCAGAGTCCCGGAACAAAATTCTCAGGAAATCACATAGAAAGGTTATCGGGTCAGATAAAGCGGCCACGCAAAATTTGAGTAGCAACGGAAGACATTTGGGGGTGCCGGTATGCGATAAACCAGCATTCGTCGAACCTTGGATAATCGTGAAAAATTGATTAATGCTCGTTATTTGAGGCTGAATCGAATAGGTTAACTCCTGAAATGACCTCGGACGTGTGATTGCAAAACCGGGAGAAAAATAAACAGGGTCCGGTACGACCTTTCGAACGGCTCAAATTGAAGTGTATAATAAACGGATTTTCGGGATTCTAGGGTCCCGGAACAAAATTCTCTGGAAATCACATCGAAAGTTTCTCAGGTCAGATAAAGCGTTCACGCAAAATTTAAGTAGCAACAGAAGATATTTGGGGGTGCCGGTATGTCATTCACCAGCATTCGTCGAACCTCGGATAATCGTGAAAAATGGATTAATGCTTGTTTAATGCTCGTTATTTGAGGCTGAATCGAATAGGTTAACTCCTGAAATGACCTCCGACGTGTGATTGAAAAACCGGGAGAAAAAAAAACAGGGTCCGGTACGACCTCCCGAACGGCACAAATTGAAGTGTATAATACACGGTTATTCGGGATTCCAGGGTCCCGGAACAAAATTCTCCGGAAATCACATAGAAAATTTCTCGGGTCAGATAAAGCAGTCACGCAAAGATTGATTAGCAACGGATGATATTTGGGTGTGCCGGTATGCCATTAATTAGCATTCGTCGAACCTCGGATAATCGTGAAAATGGATTAATGCTCGTTTAATGTTCGTTATATGAGGCTGAATCGAATAGGTTAACTCCTGAAATGACCTCTGACGCGTGATTGAAAAAAACGGGAGAAAAGGAAACGGGTCCGATGCGATCCTCCCGAATGGCTCAAATTTAAGTGTATAATACACGGTTTTTCGGGATTTCAGGGTCCCGGAAGAAAATTCTCCGGAAATACGTAGAAAGTTCCTAGGGTTAGATAACGCGGCCTCGCAAAATTTGAGTAGCAACTGAAGACATTTGGGGGTGCCGGTATGCCATAAACCAGCATTCGTCGAACCTCGGATAATCGTGAAAAATTGATTAATGCTCGTTTAATGCTTGTTATTTGAGGCTGAATCAAATAGGTTAACTCCTGAAATGACCTCCGACGCGTGATTGAAAAACCGGGAGAAAAATAAACAGGGTCTTGTACGACCTCCTGAACGGCTCAAATAGAAGTGGTTAATACACGGTTTTTGGGGATTCCAGGGTCCCGGAACAAAATTATCCGGAAATCACGTAGAAAGTTCCTCGGGTCAGATAAAGCGGTCACGCAAATATTGATTAGCAACGAAAGATATTTGGGGGTGCCGGTATGCCATTAATTAGCATTCGTCGACCTCAGATAATCCTGAAAAGTGGATTAATGCTCGTTTAATGCTGGGTTATTTGAGGCTGAATCAAATAGGTTAACTCCTTAAATGACCTCGGACGCGTGATTGAAAAACCAGGAGAAAAAGAAACAGGGTCCGGTACGACCTCCCGAACGGCTCAAATTGAAGTGTATAATACACGGATATTCAGGATTCCAGGGTCCCGGAACAAAATTCTCCGGAAATCACATAGAAAGGTCATCGGGTCAGATAAAGCGGCCACGCGAAATTTGAGTAGCAACGGAAGGTATTTGGGGGTGCCGGTATGCCATAAACCAGCATTCGTCAAACCTCGGATAATCGTGAAAAATTGATTAATGCTCGTTATTTGAGGCTGAATCGAATAGGTTAACTCCTGAAATGACCTCAGACGCGTGATTGTGAAACCGGAGAAAAAGAAACAGGTCCGTGCGACCTTCCGAACGGCTCAAATTGAAGCGTATAATAAACGGATTTTCGGGATTCTAGGGTCCCGAACAAAATTCTCCTAAATCACATAGAAAGTTTCTCGGTCGATAAAGCATCATGCAAAATTTGAATAGCAACGAGAAGATATTTGGGGTGCGGTATGCCATTCACCAGCATTCGTTGAACCTCGGATAATCGTGAAAAAAGGATTAATGCTCGTTTAATGCTTGTTATTTGAGGCTGAATCAAATAGGTTAACTCCTAAAATAACCTCCGACGCGTGATTGAAAAACCGGGAGAAAAAGAAACAGGGTCTTGTACGACCTTTCGAACGGCTCAAATAGAAGTTCCTCGGGACAAAATTATCCGGAAATCACGTAGAAAGTTCCTCGAGTCAGATAAAGCGGTCACGCAAAGATTGATTAGCAACGGAAGATATTTGGAGGTGCCGGTATGCCATTAATTAGCATTCGTCGAACCTCGGATAATCGTGAAAAATGGATTAATGCTCGTTTAATGTTGGGTTATTTGAGGCTGAATCAAATAGGTTAACTCCTTAAAGGACCTCGGACGCGTGATTGAAAAACCGGGAGAAAAAGAAACGAGGTCCGGTACGACCTCCCGAACGGCTCAAATTGAAGTGTATATACACGGATATTCGAGATTCCAGGGTCCCGGAACAAAATTCTCCGAAAATCACATAGAAAGTTCATCGGGTCAGATAAAGCGGTCACGCAAAGAATGATTAGCAACGGAAGATATTTGTGTGTGCCGGTATGCCATTAATTAGCATTCCTCGAACCTCAGATAATCGAGAAAAATGGATTAATGCTCGTTTAATGTTCGTTAGATGAGGCTGAATCGAATAGGATAACTCCTGAAATGACCTCCGACGCGTGATTGAAAAATCGGGAGAAAAGGAAACAGGGTCCGGTACGATCCTCCTGAATGGCTCAAATTTAAGTGTATAAGACACGGTTTTTCGGGATTTCAGGGTCCCGGAAGAAAATTCTCCGGAAATCACGTAGAAAGTTCTTAGGGTTAGATAAAGTGGCCACGCAAAATTTGAGTAGCAACGGAAGACATTTGGGGGTGCCCGTATGCCCTAAACCAGCATTCGTCGAAACTCGAATAATCGTGAAAAATGGATTAATGCTCGTTTAATGTTGGGTTATTTGAGGCTGAATCGAATAGGTTAACTCCATATATGACCTCGGACGCGTGATTGAAAAACCGGGAGAAAAAGAAACAGGGTCCAGTACGACCTCTAGAACGGTTCAAATTGAAATGTATAATACACGGTTTTTCGGGATTCAAGGGTCCCGAAACAAAATTCTCCGGAAATCACTTAGAAAGTTCCTAGGGTCAGATAAAGCGGTCACGCAAAATTTGAGTAGCAACGGAAGACATTTGGGGGTGCTGGTATGCCATAAACCAGCATTCGTCGAACCTCGGATAATCGTCAAAAATGGATTAATGCTCGTTTTAATGCTGGGTTATTTGAGGCTGAATCGAATAGGTTAACTATTGAAATGACCTCGGACGCGTGATTGAAAAACCGGGATAAAAAGAAACAGGGTCCAGTACGACCTCCCGAACTGCTCAAATTGAAGTGTATAATACACGGTTTTTCGGGATTCCAGTGTCCCGGAACAAAATTCTTCGGAAATCACATAGAAAGTTCATTGGGTCAGATAAAGCGGCCACGCAAAATTTGAGTAGCAATGGAAGACATTTGGGGGTGTCGGTATGCCATAAACCAGGATTTGTCGAACCTTGGATAATCGTGAAAAATTGATTAATGCTCGTTTAATGCTCGTTATTTGAGACTGAATCGAATAGGTTACTACTAAAATGACCTCGGACGCGTGATTGAAAAACCGGGAGAAAAAGAAACAGGGTCCGGTACGACCTCCCGAACGGCTCAAATTGAAGTGTATAACACACGGATTTTCTGGATTCCAGGGTCCCGGAAAAAAATTCTCCCGAAATCACATAGAAAGTTCTGCAGGTCAAATAAAGCGGCCACGCAAAATTTGAATAGCAAAAAAAGATATTTGGGGGTGCCGATATGCAAAACCAGCATTCGTCGAACCTCGGATAATCGTGAAAAATGGATTAATGCTCGTTTAATGCTTGTTTATTTGAGGCTGAATCGAATAGGTTAACTATTGAAATGACCTCGGACGCGTGATTGAAAAACCTGGGGAAAAAGAAACAGGGTCTAGTACGACCTCCCGAACCGCTCAAATTGAAGTGTATAATACACGGTTTTTCAGGATTACATGGTCCCGGAACAAAATTATCCGGAAATCACATAGAAAGTTCCTCGCGTCAGATAAAGCGACCAAGCAAAATTTGAGTAGCAACGGAAGACATTCGGGGGTGCCGGTATGCCATAAACCAGCATTCGTCGAACCTCGGATAATCGTGAAAAATGGATTAATGCTCGTTTAATGCTGGGTTATTTGAGGCTGAATCGAATAGGTTAACTCCTGAAATGACCTCGGACGCGTGATTGAAAAACCGGAGAAAAAGAAACAGGGTCCTGACGACCTCCGAACGGCTCAAATTGAAGTATATAATACACGGTTTTTTGGGATTCCGGGTCCCGAACAAATTTCTCCGGAAATCACTTAGAAAGTTCCTCGGGTCAGATAAAGCGGTCACGCAAAGATTGTTTAGCAACGGAAGATATTTGGGGGTGCCGGTATGCCATTAATTAGCATTCGTCGAACCTCGGATAATCGTGAAAAATGGATTAATGCTCGTTTAATGCTGGGTTTTATTTGAGGCTGAATCAAATAGGTTAACTCCTCAAACGACCTCGGACGCGTGATTGAAAAACCGGGAGAAAAAGAAACAGGTCCTCGACCTCCCGAATGTTTCAAATTGAACTGTATAATACACAGATATTCTGGATTCCAGGGTCCCGGAACTAAATTCTCCGGAAATCACATAGAAAGGTTATCGGGTCAGATAAAGCGGCCTCGCAAAATTTGAGTAGCAACGGAAGACATTTGGGGGTGCCGGTATGCCATAAACCAGCATTCGTCGAACCTCGGATAATCGTGAAAAATGGATTAATGCTCGTTTAATGCTTGTTATTTGAGGCTGAATCAAATAGGTTAACTCCTGAAATGACCTCCGACGCGTGATTGGAAAACCGGAAGAAAAAGAAACAGGGTCTTGTACGACCTCCTGAACGGCTCAAATAGAAGTGGTTATACACGGTTTTTGGGGATTCCAGGGTCCCGGAACAAAATTATCCGGAAATCACGTAGAAAGTTCCTCGGGTCAGATAAAGCGGTCACGCAAAGATTGATTAGCAACGGAAGATATTTGGGGGTGCCGGTATGCCATGAATTAGCATTCGTCGAACCTCCGATAATCGTAAAAATTGGATTAATGCTCGTTTAATGCTGGGTTATTTGATGCTGAATCAAATAGGTTAACTCCTTAAATGACCTCGGACGCGTGATTGAAAAACCGGGAGAAAAAGAAACAGGGTCCGGTACGACCTCCCGAACGGCTCAAATTGAAGTGTATAATACACGGATATTCGGGATTCCAGGGTCCCGGAACAAAATTCTCAGGAAATCACATAGAAAGGTCATCGGGTCAGATAAAGCGGCCACGCAAAATTTGAGTAGCAACGGAAGACATTTGGGGGTGCCGGTATGCGATAAACCAGCATTCGTCGAACCTTGGATAATCGTGAAAAATTGATTAATGCTCGTTATTTGAGGCTGAATCGAATAGGTTAACTCCTGAAATGACCTCGGACGCGTGATTGTAAAATCGGGAGAAAAAGAAACAGGTCCTACGACCTTCCTTCCGAACGGCTCAAATTGAAGTGTATAATAAACGGATTTTCGGGATTCTAGGGTCCCGGAACAAAATTCTCCGGAAATCACATAGAAAGTTTCTGAGGTCAAATAAAGCGGTCACGCAAAATTTAAGTAGCAACAGAAGATATTTGGGGGTGCCGGTATGCCATTCACCAGCATTCGTCGAACCTCGGATAATCGTGAAAAATGGATTAATGCTCGTTTAATGCTTGTTATTTGAGGCTGAATCAAATAGGTTAACTCCTGAAATAACCTCCGACGCGTGATTGAAAAAACGGGAGAAAAAGAAACAGGGTCTTGTACGACCTCCCGAACGGCTCAAATAGAAGGTCCTCGGGACAAAATTATCCGGAAATCACGTAGAAAGTTCCTCGGGTCAGATAAAGCGGTCACACAAAGATTGATTAGCAACGGAAGATATTTGGGGGTGCCGGTATGCCTTTAATTAGCATTCGTCGAACCTCGGATAATCGTGAAAAATGGATTAATGCCCGTTTAATGCTGGGTTATTTGAGGCTGAATCAAATAGGTTAACTCCTTAAATGACCACGGACGCGTGATTGAAAAACCGGGAGAAAAAGAAACAGGGTCCGGTACGACCTCCTGAACGGCTCAAATTGAAGTGTATAATACACGGATATTCGGGATTCCAGGGTCCCGGAACAAAATTCTCCGGAAATCACATAGAAAGGTCATCGGGTCAGATAAAGCGGCCAAGCAAAATTTGAGTAGCAACGGAAGACATTTGGGGGTGCCGGTATGCCATAAACCAGCATTCGTCGATCCTCGGATAATCGTAAAAAATGGATTAATGCTCGTTATTTGAGGCTAAATCGAATAGGTTAATCCTAAAATGACCTCGGACGCGTGATTGAAAAAACGGGAGAAAAAGAAACAGTGTCCGGTACGACCTCCCGAACGGCTCAAATTGAAGTGTATAATACACGGTTTTCGGGATTTCGGGGTCCCGGGACGAAAAGTTTCGTAAATATTACGGACAGTTCCTCGAGTTAGATAAAGCAGCCAAACAAATGTTGAGAAGAAATAGAGGACGTTCGGGTGTGCTTGTATGTGATAAACTAGTCTCGGACGAAAATCGAGTACACCTTAAGAATAGATGATAACTTCTAATTTAGGGTGAAATCGAATACGGTATCTAATGAAGCAACCCCGAAAACGTGGTGGAAAAACTAGGAGTAAAAGAAACATGACCCGTTATGAACTCCAAAACAGCTCAAATTTAAGTGTATTATACATTTATACACGGTTTTCGTTATTTCGGCGTCCCAGGACAAAAAGCTTCGTAAACCATATAGACAGTTCCTCGGGTCAGATAAAGCAGCCACACAAATTTTGAGAAGAAACAGAAGACGTTCGGGTGTGCTTGTATGTGATAAACTAGTCTCGGACGAAAATCGAGTACTCCTTAAAAATAGATGATAACTTCTAATTTAGGGCTGAAATCGAATACGGTATCTGATGAAGCAACCCAAAAACGTGGTGGAAAAACTAGGAGTAAAAGAAACATGACCCGTTACGAGCTCCAAAACAGCTCAAATTTAAGTGTATTATACACGGTTTTCGTGATTTCGGGGTCCCGGGACAAAAAGGTTTGTAAATCATATAGACAGTTCCTCGGGTCAGATAAAGCAGACATACAAATTTTGAGAAGAAACATAAGACGTTCAGGTGTGCCTATATGCGATAAACCAATCTCGGAAGAAAATCGAGTACTCCTTAGAAACAGATGATAACTTGTTATTTAGAGTTGAAATCGAATACGGTATTTGATTAACGCAAGACACGTGGTGGAAAAACTTGAAGTAAAAGAAACATGACCCGGTATGAGCTCCCAAACAGCTCAAATTTAAGTGTATAATACACGATTTTCAGAATTTCGGGGTCCCGGAACAAAAACATTCGTAAATCATATGGACAGTTCCTCAGGTCAGATAAAGCAGCCACACAAATTTTGAGATGAAACAGAGGGCGTTTGAGTATGCCGGTATGTGATAAACTAATCTCGGGCGAAAATTAGGTACTCCTTAAAAATAGATGATAACTTGTTATTTAGGGCTGAAATCGAATATGGTAACTGATGCAAAAACCAAGAAACGTGGTGGAAAAACATGGAGTAAAAGGAACATGACCCGGGACGAGCTCCTAAACGGCTCAAATTTAAGTGTATAATACACGGTTTTGTGATTTCGCGGTCCCGGGATAAAAAGCTTCGTCAATCATACGGACAGTTCCTCGGGTTAGATAAAGCAGCCACACAAATTTTAAGAAATAAACAAATGACGTTTGAGTGTGCCGGTATGCGATAAACAAATCTTGGAAGAAAATCAGGAACTCCTTAAAAATAGATGATAACTTTTTATTTAGGACTGAAATCGTATATGGTAACTCATGAACGCAAGACACGTGGTGGAAAAACTTGGAGTAAAAGAAATATGACCCGTTACGAGCTCCCAAACAGCTCAAATTTAAGTGTGTAATACACGGTTTCGAGATTTCGGGGTCCCAGGACAAAAAGCATTGTTAATCATACGGATAGTTCCTCGGGTAAGATAAAGCTGTCACACAAATTTTAAGAATAAACAGAGGACGTTTGAGTGTTACGGTATGCAATAAACAAATCTCGGGAGCAAATCGGGTACTCCTTAAAAATAGATGATAACTTGTTATTTAGGGCTGAAGTCGAATACGGTAACCGATGAAGAGACCTAAGACAAGTGGTGGAAAAACTTGGAGTAAAAGAAACATGACCTGGTACGAGCACCCAAACGACTCAAAATTAAATACACGGTTTTCGGGATTTCGGGGTCTCGGGACAAAAAGGTTCGTAAATCATACGGGCAGTTCTTCATGTCAAATTAAGCAGCCACACAAATCTTGAGAAGAAACGGAGGACGTTCGGGTGTGCCTGTATGCGATAAATTAATCTCGGACGAAAATCGGGTACTCCTTAAAAATAGATGATAACTTTAATTTAGAGCTGAAATCGAATACGGTATCTGATGAAGCGACCCCAGACACGTAGTGGAATAACTAGGAGTAAAAGAAACATCACCCGTTACGAGCTCCCAAACGGCTCAAATTTAAGTGTATAATACACGGTTTTCGGGATTTCGGGGTTCCGTGACAGAAAGGTTCGTAAATCATACGGACAGTTCCTCGGGTCAGATAAAGACCCACACAAATTTTGAGATGAAACAGAGGACGTTTGAGTATGCCGGTATGTGATAAACTAGTCTCGGACGAAAATCATGTACTCCTTAAAAATACATGATAATTTTGTTATTTAAGGCTGAAATCGAATACGGTAACTGATGAACAAACCAAGACACGTGGCGGAAAAACTTGGGAGTAAAAGAAACATGGTCTGGTACGAGCTTCCAAACGGCTCAAATTTAAGTGTATAATATAGGGTTTTGGTATTTCGGGGTCCCTAGATAAAAAGTTTCGTAAATCACACGGACAGTTCCTCGGGTAAGATAAAGTAGCCACACAAATTTTAAGAAAAAACAAAGGACGTTTGAGTGTGCCGGTATGCGATAAACAAATCTCGGAAGAAAATCGAGTACTCCTTAAAAATAGATGATAGCTTGTTATTTAGGGCTGAAATCGAATACGTTAACTGATGAAGCGACCCTAGACACGTGGTGGATAAACTGGGAGTAAAAGAAACATAAACCGGTACGAGCTCCCAAACGGCTCACATTTAAGTATAATACACGGTTTTCGGGGTCCCGGGACAAAAAATGTTCGTAAAACATACGGATAGTTCCTCAGGTCAGATAAAGCAGCGACACAAATTTTGAGAAGAAAGAGAGGACGGTTGGGTTTGCCGGTATGTAATAAACTAGTTTCGGACGAAAATCGAGTACTCCATAAAAATAGATGATAACTTGTTATCTATGGCTGAAATCGAATACGGTAACTGATAGAGCGACCCCATACACGTGGTGGAAAAACTGGGAGTATAAGAAACATGACTCGGTACGAGCTCTCAAACGGCTCAAATTTAAGTGTATAATACACGATTTTCGGATTTCGGGGTTACGGAACAAAAACGTTTGTAAATCATACGGACAATTCCTCGGGCCAGATAAAGCAGTGACTCAAATTTTGAGTAGAAACATACGATAAACTAGTCTCGGACAAAAATCGGGTACTCCTTAATAATAAATTATAGCTTGTTATTTAGGGTTGTTTGCCGTCTGAAATAAGACGGACAACATGTTGCCATCTTACAATAGAATGTTGCTATTTTCTTATAACATGTTACCATTATTTTTCCCATTATTTTCAGGGTAAAAAGTGACACCTTTAATTATAATATTTTGTGGATTAAATGGTTACATTCTCTTATAAAATTCCAACATTTTATCCGTCTTATTTCAGGAAAACAAAATAAGAATTTGCTTATCGTTTTAGGTAGAAATGATACATTTTCCAATGTAGTCGCATGTGGATGATTATCATGTATGTATGTGTATCCGTATAAAATAATGGAATGAGAATGGTTGACATTTTTGAAATTAATTTAGAAGGTCGTCGTACGTCGGTACGTGCTTGACATTACTTGACATTTTTGAAATTAATTTAGAAGGTCGTCGTACGTCGGTACGTGCTTGACATTACTTGTTGGATGATACGTAGGCCACCATGCCACCATGGTGGATGCACCTCTTTGCTTTCTACCCGGCTCTTGAAGTCATGAATGAACATAATCATAAATTAGCCAGGACTTTGCTCCTCTTGTGCTCAAAAAAAAAAATTGAACAAGTCTTGTTAAAGATTTATCTTAAACTTTAAAAAAGGGTTAAATGTATCACACAGTAATAATAAAGATAATTTTTTTTTGTATTTTCTGGATAATTTATTATGTAATTTGGTATATATTTAACCCGTCTTAAACTTAAGACAGAGATTGACCTTCTTAAATGAAAATTTGCGTAAATTATACTTTTTGGTAGTGCTTTTTTTTATCTAAAGTTGTAAGCACCTTAGTTGATGAAATAGTGATAAGTGGATATTTACTTGCTACTTGAGTCCGATAATAATTGTAGAATACTAATTAAAAAATATGGAGTATTAATTTTCAGTTCAATACCAGATTGAACTTCATAATAAAATCTGGTATAGTCCAATTTGTGTCCAAAAAGGGACTTAAGTCGATCTATAATATACATTTATTTTTCCGGTCTTTGAATTTAGGTCAGTGCATAAATTTCAAAAAAAAATTGGCTCCATTTTGTTTTGTTTGTGTAGAGAAGCGCCTATTGACTAGACAATTGATTAGCACACATTTTCAACTTTCTAATAATTTAGGGAGTTGAATATTTAGAGTTTATTGGTGTGAGTGGTAAGAGCTCCCATCTCTTAAATAAATGATCAGGAGTTCATCCTGACTCTTGCGAATGAAAAAATTAAACTTAAAAGAGGTTTACCTACTAAATTGTAATAAAGGAACTTGTCTTTAATATTTCGATGAAGATTGTTTAGTTATCGGTAGGGATACACCGATTAAGACAAAAAAATCGAGAGCTAGATACCAAACTTTTGAATTTTCGGGTGTTCATTAGGCGCCTAACTTGAGGCATTAACGTTTAAATTCCTAAGAGAGAATTCAAATACACCAATCCGGCAATCCATCCAAATAAAGTTGATTTTGACGCTTAAGCAAAATACTCACTATATATTAATCAAAAATGCAATAATTTTAAAACGTTACACTTAGCTAAAGTCTAAGGTTCTAAACAACTAGTTTAGCTATGATTAAACTTAGCTTGAATTTTGTAAAATCGTAAATATTACTGTATTATTAAGCTAAAAATTTAACTTACATCATACGGTCTATTTTACAACTAACTTGTCTAAAGAGTAACTTAATTAAATTTAACTTACATCGTAAGCAGTCTGCCTCAAAAATTGTACAGTTGAACGGGCTAATCCTAAATTCAAACCGAACTAAACTAAATTCGGTTATCCATGCCGCTTTAGCCCTCTAACTACTCGAAAACTAAGAGAATTTTTTTCTCTTAGTAGTAGGGGGGATGAATAGGCGAAAGTCTTATTTTTCCCGCCTAAATAATATTTCCTAAAATAAAATGTAATATTTTTAGCATATATTATCTCACAATCTTTTAATGGCACAATCTTTCAATAAATTTAATATTTAAAACATTTATATTATTTCACATTATACATAAATTTATCTCCATTATTATATGATAAAAAAAACTGTATACTTTTTTTTTAAAATAATTGTACATAAAAATTCATTGACTTTTAATGATAAGAAGTTGCACAAAACATGTTAATAGTAAAAATATTTTAAAAATAACATCATTAATTTCTCGGTAAAAATAAAACTTTCATTAAGATATTCATTTCATGAATTTTTACAATTTTTATTGCTCAAATTAAAATAAAGTGATGAGAAACATAAAAAAATAAGTGAATTATCAATTTAAAATCCATAAATAATACGGAGTACACTAAAAAGTAAAATTTTATAAATACCGAGTATATATTGCACGAGATCTAAACTAGTTAAGTAGAAGTATCTCACTTGTATAGAACTATAGATAGACAAATATCTAGTTATTCGCTCGACATTTTACTTTTGTCTTATCCAACGTATTTAACCCGTTTTAACCTATAATATCCATCAGAATAGTTGATTTTGAATTGGGTTAATTTATCAGAATACTATAAACTTTGATTTTTGTACGTCTTAACAATAAAATTGGTCGAAAACTCGGCCAGCCGACTCACATCATTATAGATTTACGAATAAGTCTTGCTTCAAACATGTCATTTTCGTTTGAAACAATAAGACGGAGTTTTGAGACCATTTTACAACTCAAATGTGACTACTTTTGGGGAAAAAAAGGCATTATAAACCGTACATTCGAAGCTAAAATTGTTTCAAAACCCCGTTTTATTGGAAAATATTCCGTCTGAAACAAGAATTTACGCAGCCCCAGTCCCACCCCCTGTACACTCACTAGTCACTACTATGACTCCTTCCCTTCACTGATACCATACCATCTCAAGTCTTCATTACTGCATAAAGTCAAGAACTCACGTAGTATTCATTCATTGCGACTTTTCGCGATTCATCTCCAACAAAACAAACAACAATGCAACAACTCAAACCTCCAAATTCCCTTTTACCATTCCCTAAACTAATCCCCATTACCATAAAACAAACCTCTCACTTTTCCCCTTTAAGACGGCCTCAAACTGTGAGACGGTTTAATACCGTCTTATTCTATAATTTGTGTAAAAATAAACCCTTTAAAACCCCTTTTAATCACCTCATTTCCCATAAACTTAATTGCAGTAATACCCAAGATCAAGAATTTGAAGTAATTAATAATAATGATAAATATGAGAATAAGAAGAGTATATGGGATAAAGCGGCCACGCAAAATTTGAGTAGCAACGGAAGACATTTGGGGGTGTCGGTATGCCATAAACCAGGATTTGTCGAACCTTGGATAATCGTGAAAAATTGATTAATGCTCGTTTAATGCTCGTTATTTGAGGCTGAATCAAATAGGTTACTACTGAAATGACCTCGGACGCGTGATTGAAAAACAGGGAGAAAAAGAAACAGGGTCCGGTACGACCTCCCGAACGGCTCAAATTGAAGTGTATAACACACGGATTTTCTGGATTCCAGGGTCCCGGAAAAAAATTCTCCCGAAATCACATAGAAAGTTCCGCAGGTCAAATAAAGCGGCCACGCAAAATTTGAATAGCAACAAAAGATATTTGGGGGTGCCGATATGCAAAACCAGCATTCGTCGAACCTCGGATAATCGTGAAAAATGGATTAATGCTCGTTTAATGCTTGTTTATTTGAGGCTGAATAGAATAGGTTAACTATTGAAATGACCTCGGACGCGTGATTGAAAAACCGGGGGAAAAAGAAACAGGGTCCAGTACGACCTCCCGAACCGCTCAAATTGAAGTGTATAATACACGGTTTTTCGGCATTACATGGTCCCGGAACAAAATTATCCGGAAATCACATAGAAAGTTCCTCGCGTCAGATAAAGCGACCACGCAAAATTTGAGTAGCAACGGAAGACATTCGGGGGTGCCGGTATGCCATAAACCAGCATTCGTCGAACCTCGGATAATCGTGAAAAATGGATTAATGCTCGTTTAATCTTTGTCAAGTTATTTGAGGTGAATCGAATAGGTTAACTCCTGAAATAACCTCGGACGCGTGATTGAAAAATCGGGAGAAAAAGAAACAGGGTCCGGTACGACCTCCTGAACGGCTCAAATTGAAGTATATAATACACGGTTTTTTGGGATTTCGGGGTCCTGGAACAAATTTCTCCGGAAATCACATAGAAAGTTCCTCGGGTCAGATAAAGCGGTCACGCAAAGATTGATTAGCAACGGAAGATATTTGGGGGTGCCGGTATGCCATTAATTAGCATTCGTCGAACCTCGGATAATCGTGAAAAATGGATTAATGCTCGTTTAATGTTTGGTTTTTGAGGTCAATCAAATAGGTTAACACCTTAAACGACCTCGGACGCGTGATTGAAAAACCGGGAAAAAGAAACAAGGTCCTAGACGACCTCCCGAATGACTCAAATTGAATCAGATAATACACGGATATTCGGGATTCCGGGGTTCCGGAACAAAATTTTCCGGAAATCACATAGAAAGGTCATCGGGTCAGATAAAGAGGCCACGCAAAATTTGAGTAGCAACGGAAGACATTTGGGGGTGCCGGTATGCCATAAACCAGCATTCGTCGAACCTCGGATAATCGTGAAAAATGGATTAATGCTCGTTTAATGCTTGTTTTTTGAGGCTGAATCAAATAGGTTAACTCCTGAAATGACCTCCGACGCGTGATTGGAAAACCGGGAGAAAAAGAAACAGGGTCTTATACGACCTCCTGAACGGCTCAAATAGAAGTGGTTAATACACGGTTTTTGGGGATTCCAGGGTCCCGGAACAAAATTATCTGGAAATCACGTAGAAAGTTCCTCGGGTCAGATAAAGCGGTCACGCAAAGATTTATTAGCAACGGAAGATATTTGGGGGTGCCGGTATGCCATTAATTAGCATTCGTCGAACCTCAGATAATCGTGAAAAGTGGATTAATGCTCGTTTAATCTTTGGGTTATTTGAGGTGAATCAAATAGGTTAACTCCTGAAATGACCTCGGACGCGTGATTGAAAAACCGGAGAAAAAGAAACAGGTCCCGACGACCTCCGAACGGCTCAAATTGAAGTGTATAATACACGGATATTCGGGATTCCAGGGTCCCGGAGCAAAATTCTCAGGAAATCACATAGAAAGTTTATCGGGTCAGATAAAGCGGCCACGCAAAAATTGAGTAGCAACGGAAGACATTTGGGGTGCGGTATGCGATAAACCAAAGATTCGTCGAACCTTGGATAATCGTGAAAAATTGATTAATGCTCGTTATTTGAGGCTGAATCGAATAGGTTAACTCCTGAAATGACCTCAGACGTGTGATTATAAAACCGGGAAAAAAAAGAAACAGGGTCCGGTACGACCTTCCGAACGGCTCAAATTGAAGTGTATAATAAACGGATTTTCGGGATTCTAGGGTCCCTAAACAAAATTCTTCGGAAAACACATAAAAAGTTTCTGAGGTCAGATAAAGCGGACACGCAAAATTTAAGTAGCAACAGAAGATATTTGGAGGTGCCGGTGTGCCATTCACCATCATTCGTCGAACCTCGGATAATCGTGAAAAATGGATTAATGCTCGTTTAATGCTCGTTATTTGAGGCTGAATCGAATAGGTTAACTCCTGAAATGACCTAGTACGTGTGATTGAAAAACCGGAAGAAAAAGAAACAGGGTCCGGTACGACCTCCCGAACGGCACAAATTGAAGTGTATAATACACGGTTTTTCGGGATTCCGGGGTCCCGGAACAAAATTCTCCGGAAATCACATAGAAAATTTCTCGGGTCAGATAAAGCAGTCACGCAAAGATTGATTAGCAACGGATGATATTTGGGGGTGCCGGTATGCCATTAATTAGCATTCGTCGAACCTCGGATAATCGTGAAAATGGATTAATGCTCGTTTAATGTTCGTTATATGAGGCTGAATCGAATAGGTTAACTCCTGAAATGACCTCTGACGCGTGATTGAAAAAACGGGAGAAAAGGAAACAGGGTCCGGTACGATCCTCCCGAATGGCTCAAATTTAAGTGTATAATACACGGTTTTTCGGGATTTCAGGGTCCCGGAAGAAAATTCTCCGGAAATACGTAGAAAGTTCCTAGGGTTAGATAAAGCGGCCTCGCAAAATTTGAGTAGCAACTGAAGACATTTGGGGGTGCCGGTATGCCATAAACCAAGATTCGTCGAACCTCGGATAATCGTGAAAAATGGATTAATGCTCGTTTAATGCTTGTTATTTGAGGCTGAATCAAATAGGTTAACTCCTGAAATGACCTCCGACGCGTGATTGGAAAACCGGGAGAAAAAGAAACAGGGTCTTGTACGCCCTCCTGAACGGCTCAAATAGAAGTGGTTAATACACGGTTTTGGGGATTCCAGGGTCCCGGAACAAAATTATCCGGAAATCACGTAGAAAGTTCCTCGGGTCAGATAAAGCGGTCACGCAAAGATTGATTAGCAACGGAAGATATTTGGGGGTGCTTGTATGCCATTAATTAGCATTCGTCGAACCTCAGATAATCGTGAAAAGTGGATTAATGCTCGTTTAATGCTGGGTTATTTGAGGCTAAATGAAATAGGTTAACTCCTTAAATGACCTCGGACGCGTGATTGAAAAACCGGGAGAAAAAGAAACAGGGTCCGGTACGACCTCCCGAACGGCTCAAATTGAAGTGTATAATACACGGATATTCGGGATTCCAGAGTCCCGGAACAAAATTCTCAGGAAATCACATAGAAAGGTTATCGGGTCGATAAAGCGGCCACGCAAAATTTGAGTAGCAACGGAAGACATTTGGGGGTGCCGATGCGATAAACCAAAGATTCGTCGAACCTTGGATAATCGTGAAAAATTGATTAATGCTCGTTATTTGAGGCTGAATCGAATAGGTTAACTCCTGAAATGACCTCGGACGTGTGATTGCAAAACCGGGAGAAAAATAAACAGGGTCCGCTACGACCTTTCGAACGGCTCAAATTGAAGTGTATAATAAACGGATTTTCGGGATTCTAGGGTCCCGGAACAAAATTCTCTGAAATCACATCGAAAGTTTCTCGGAGTCGATAAAGCGTTCACGCAAAATTTAAGTAGCAAAGAAAGATATTTGGGGTGCCGGTATGTCATTCACCAGCATTCGTCGAACCTCGGATAATCGTGAAAAATGGATTAATGCTTGTTTAATGCTCGTTATTTGAGGCTGAATCGAATAGGTTAACTCCTGAAATGACCTCCGACGTGTGATTGAAAAACCGGGAGAAAAAAAAAGGTCCGATCGACCTCCCGAACGGCACAAAATTGAAGTGTATATAATACACGGTTATTCGGGATTCCGGGGTCCCGAACAAAATTCTCCTAAATCACATAGAAAATTTCTCGGGTCAGATAAAGCAGTCACGCAAAGATTGATTAGCAACGGATGATATTTGGGTGTGCCGGTATGCCATTAATTAGCATTCGTCGAACCTCGGATAATCGTGAAAATGGATTAATGCTCGTTTAATGTTCGTTATATGAGGCTGAATCGAATAGGTTAACTCCTGAAATGACCTCTGACGCGTGATTGAAAAAACGGGAGAAAAGGAAACAGGGTCCGGTACGATCCTCCCGAATGGCTCAAATTTAAGTGTATAATACACGGTTTTTCGGGATTTCAGGGTCCCGGAAGAAAATTCTCCGGAAATACGTAGAAAGTTCCTAGGGTTAGATAACGCGGCCTCGCAAAATTTGAGTAGCAACTGAAGACATTTGGGGGTGCCGGTATGCCATAAACCAGCATTCGTCGAACCTCGGATAATCGTGAAAAATTGATTAATGCTCGTTTAATGCTTGTTATTTGAGGCTGAATCAAATAGGTTAACTCCTGAAATGACCTCCGACGCGTGATTGAAAAACCGGGAGAAAAATAAACAGGGTCTTGTACGACCTCCTGAACGGCTCAAATAGAAGTGGTTAATACACGGTTTTTGGGGATTCCAGGGTCCCGGAACAAAATTATCCGGAAATCACGTAGAAAGTTCCTCGGGTCAGATAAAGCGGTCACGCAAATATTGATTAGCAACGAAAGATATTTGGGGGTGCCGGTATGCCATTAATTAGCATTCGTCGACCTCAGATAATCCTGAAAAGTGGATTAATGCTCGTTTAATGCTGGGTTATTTGAGGCTGAATCAAATAGGTTAACTCCTTAAATGACCTCGGACGCGTGATTGAAAAACCAGGAGAAAAAGAAACAGGGTCCGGTACGACCTCCCGAACGGCTCAAATTGAAGTGTATAATACACGGATATTCAGATTCCGTGGTCCGGAACAAAATTCTCCGGAAATCACATAGAAAGGTCATCGGGTCAGATAAAGCGGCCACGCGAAATTTGAGTAGCAACGGAAGGTATTTGGGGGTGCCGGTATGCCATAAACCAGCATTCGTCAAACCTCGGATAATCGTGAAAAATTGATTAATGCTCGTTATTTGAGGCTGAATCGAATAGGTTAACTCCTGAAATGACCTCAGACGCGTGATTGTGAAACCGGGAGAAAAAGAAACAGGGTCCGGTACGACCTTCCGAACGGCTCAAATTGAAGCGTATAATAAACGGATTTTCGGGATTCTAGGGTCCCGGAACAAAATTCTCCGGAAATCACATAGAAAGTTTCTCAGGTCAGATAAAGCAGTCATGCAAAATTTGAATAGCAACAGAAGATATTTGGGGGTGCCGGTATGCCATTCACCAGCATTCGTTGAACCTCGGATAATCGTGAAAAAAGGATTAATGCTCGTTTAATGCTTGTTATTTGAGGCTGAATCAAATAGGTTAACTCCTAAAATAACCTCCGACGCGTGATTGAAAAAAAAAAAACGGAGAAAAAGAAACAGGGTCTTGTACGACCTTTCGAACGGCTCAAATAGAAGTTCCTCGGGACAAAATTATCCGGAAATCACGTAGAAAGTTCCTCGAGTCAGATAAAGCGGTCACGCAAAGATTGATTAGCAACGGAAGATATTTGGAGGTGCCGGTATGCCATTAATTAGCATTCGTCGAACCTCGGATAATCGTGAAAAATGGATTAATGCTCGTTTAATGTTGGGTTATTTGAGGCTGAATCAAATAGGTTAACTCCTTAAAGGACCTCGGACGCGTGATTGAAAAACCGGGAGAAAAAGAAACGAGGTCCGGTACGACCTCCCGAACGGCTCAAATTGAAGTGTATATACACGGATATTCGAGATTCCAGGGTCCCGGAACAAAATTCTCCGAAAATCACATAGAAAGTTCATCGGGTCAGATAAAGCGGTCACGCAAAGAATGATTAGCAACGGAAGATATTTGTGTGTGCCGGTATGCCATTAATTAGCATTCCTCGAACCTCAGATAATCGAGAAAAATGGATTAATGCTCGTTTAATGTTCGTTAGATGAGGCTGAATCGAATAGGATAACTCCTGAAATGACCTCCGACGCGTGATTGAAAAATCGGGAGAAAAGGAAACAGGGTCCGGTACGATCCTCCTGAATGGCTCAAATTTAAGTGTATAAGACACGGTTTTTCGGGATTTCAGGGTCCCGGAAGAAAATTCTCCGGAAATCACGTAGAAAGTTCTTAGGGTTAGATAAAGTGGCCACGCAAAATTTGAGTAGCAACGGAAGACATTTGGGGGTGCCCGTATGCCCTAAACCAGCATTCGTCGAAACTCGAATAATCGTGAAAAATGGATTAATGCTCGTTTAATGTTGGGTTATTTGAGGCTGAATCGAATAGGTTAACTCCATATATGACCTCGGACGCGTGATTGAAAAACCGGAGAAAAAGAAACAGGTCCAAGATGCGACCTCTAGAACGGTTCAAATTGAAATGTATAATACACGGTTTTTCGGGATTCAAGGGTCCCGAAACAAAATTCTCCGGAAATCACTTAGAAAGTTCCTAGGGTCAGATAAAGCGGTCACGCAAAATTTGAGTAGCAACGGAAGACATTTGGGGGTGCTGGTATGCCATAAACCAGCATTCGTCGAACCTCGGATAATCGTCAAAAATGGATTAATGCTCGTTTTAATCTTTGGGTTATTTGAGGTCAATCGAATAGGTTAACTATTGAAATGACCTCGGACGCGTGATTGAAAAACCGGGATAAAAAGAAACAGGGGTCCAATCGACCTCCCGAATCGCTCAAATTGAAGTGTATAATACACGGTTTTTCGGGATTCCAAAGGTGTCCCTAACAAAATTCTTCGGAAATCACATAGAAAGTTCATTGGGTCAGATAAAGCGGCCACGCAAAATTTGAGTAGCAATGGAAGACATTTGGGGGTGTCGGTATGCCATAAACCAGGATTTGTCGAACCTTGGATAATCGTGAAAAATTGATTAATGCTCGTTTAATGCTCGTTATTTGAGACTGAATCGAATAGGTTACTACTAAAATGACCTCGGACGCGTGATTGAAAAACCGGAGAAAAAAACAGGTCCGATGACGACCTCCCGAACGGCTCAAATTGAAGTGTATAACACACGGATTTTCTGGATTCCAGGGTCCCGGAAAAAAATTCTCCCGAAATCACATAGAAAGTTCTGCAGGTCAAATAAAGCGGCCACGCAAAATTTGAATAGCAAAAAAAGATATTTGGGGGTGCCGATATGCAAAACCAAAGATTCGTCGAACCTCGGATAATCGTGAAAAATGGATTAATGCTCGTTTAATGCTTGTTTATTTGAGGCTGAATCGAATAGGTTAACTATTGAAATGACCTCGGACGCGTGATTGAAAAACCTGGGGAAAAAGAAACAGGGTCTAGTACGACCTCCCGAACCGCTCAAATTGAAGTGTATAATACACGGTTTTTCAGGATTACATGGTCCCGGAACAAAATTATCCGGAAATCACATAGAAAGTTCCTCGCGTCAGATAAAGCGACCAAGCAAAATTTGAGTAGCAACGGAAGACATTCGGGGGTGCCGGTATGCCATAAACCAGCATTCGTCGAACCTCGGATAATCGTGAAAAATGGATTAATGCTCGTTTAATGCTGGGTTATTTGAGGCTGAATCGAATAGGTTAACTCCTGAAATAACCTCGGACGCGTGATTGAAAAACCGGGAGAAAAAGAAACAGGGTCCGGTACGACCTCCGAACGGCTCAAATTGAAGTATATAATACACGGTTTTTTGGGATTCCAGGGTCCCGGAACAAATTTCTCCGGAAATCACTTAGAAAGTTCCTCGGGTCAGATAAAGCGGTCACGCAAAGATTGTTTAGCAACGGAAGATATTTGGGGGTGCCGGTATGCCATTAATTAGCATTCGTCGAACCTCGGATAATCGTGAAAAATGGATTAATGCTCGTTTAATGCTGGGTTTTATTTGAGGCTGAATCAAATAGGTTAACTCCTCAAACGACCTCGGACGCGTGATTGAAAAACCGGGAGAAAAAGAAACAGGGTCCGGTACGACCTCCCGAACAGCTCAAATTGAACTGTATAATACACAGATATTCTGGATTCCAGGGTCCCGGAACTAAATTCTCCGGAAATCACATAGAAAGGTTATCGGGTCAGATAAAGCGGCCTCGCAAAATTTGAGTAGCAACGGAAGACATTTGGGGGTGCCGGTATGCCATAAACCAGCATTCGTCGAACCTCGGATAATCGTGAAAAATGGATTAATGCTCGTTTAATGCTTGTTATTTGAGGCTGAATCAAATAGGTTAACTCCTGAAATGACCTCCGACGCGTGATTGGAAAACCGGAAGAAAAAGAAACAGGGTCTTGTACGACCTCCTGAACGGCTCAAATAGAAGTGGTTATACACGGTTTTTGGGGATTCCAGGGTCCCGGAACAAAATTATCCGGAAATCACGTAGAAAGTTCCTCGGGTCAGATAAAGCGGTCACGCAAAGATTGATTAGCAACGGAAGATATTTGGGGGTGCCGGTATGCCATGAATTAGCATTCGTCGAACCTCCGATAATCGTAAAAATTGGATTAATGCTCGTTTAATCTTTGGGTTATTTGATCTGAATCAAATAGGTTAACTCCTTAAATGACCTCGGACGCGTGATTGAAAAACCGGGAGAAAAAGAAACAGGGTCCGGTACGACCTCCCGAACGGCTCAAATTGAAGTGTATAATACACGGATATTCGGGATTCCAGGGTCCCGGAACAAAATTCTCAGGAAATCACATAGAAAGGTCATCGGGTCAGATAAAGCGGCCACGCAAAATTTGAGTAGCAACGGAAGACATTTGGGGGTGCCGGTATGCGATAAACCAGCATTCGTCGAACCTTGGATAATCGTGAAAAATTGATTAATGCTCGTTATTTGAGGCTGAATCGAATAGGTTAACTCCTGAAATGACCTCGGACGCGTGATTGTAAAATCGGGAGAAAAAGAAACAGGGTCCGGTACGACCTTCCGAACGGCTCAAATTGAAGTGTATAATAAACGGATTTTCGGGATTCTAGGGTCCCGGAACAAAATTCTCCGGAAATCACATAGAAAGTTTCTGAGGTCAAATAAAGCGGTCACGCAAAATTTAAGTAGCAACAGAAGATATTTGGGGGTGCCGGTATGCCATTCACCAGCATTCGTCGAACCTCGGATAATCGTGAAAAATGGATTAATGCTCGTTTAATGCTTGTTATTTGAGGTCAATCAAATAGGTTAACTCCTGAAATAACCTCGGACGCGTGATTGAAAAAAACGGAGAAAAAGAAACAGGGTCTTGTACGACCTCCCGAACGGCTCAAATAGAAGGTCCTCGGGACAAAATTATCCTAAAATCACGTAGAAAGTTCCTCGGGTCGATAAAGCGGTCACACAAAGATTGATTAGCAACGAAGATATTTGGGGGCCCGGTATGCCTTTAATTAGCATTCGTCGAACCTCGGATAATCGTGAAAAATGGATTAATGCCCGTTTAATGCTGGGTTATTTGAGGCTGAATCAAATAGGTTAACTCCTTAAATGACCACGGACGCGTGATTGAAAAACCGGGAGAAAAAGAAACAGGGTCCTGATTTACCTCCCGAACGGCTCAAATTGAAGTGTATAATACACGGATATTCGGGATTCCGGGTCCCTAACAAAATTCTCCTAAATCACATAGAAAGGTCATCGGGTCAGATAAAGCGGCCAAGCAAAATTTGAGTAGCAACGGAAGACATTTGGGGGTGCCGGTATGCCATAAACCAGCATTCGTCGATCCTCGGATAATCGTAAAAAATGGATTAATGCTCGTTATTTGAGGCTAAATCGAATAGGTTAATCCTAAAATGACCTCGGACGCGTGATTGAAAAAACGGGAGAAAAAGAAACAGTGTCCGGTACGACCTCCCGAACGGCTCAAATTGAAGTGTATAATACACGGTTTTCGGGATTTCGGGGTCCCGGGACGAAAAGTTTCGTAAATATTACGGACAGTTCCTCGAGTTAGATAAAGCAGCCAAACAAATGTTGAGAAGAAATAGAGGACGTTCGGGTGTGCTTGTATGTGATAAACTAGTCTCGGACGAAAATCGAGTACACCTTAAGAATAGATGATAACTTCTAATTTAGGGCTGAAATCGAATACGGTATCTAATGAAGCAACCCCAGAAACGTGGTGGAAAAACTAGGAGTAAAAGAAACATGACCCGTTATGAACTCCAAAACAGCTCAAATTTAAGTGTATTATACATTTATACACGGTTTTCGTTATTTCGGCGTCCCAGGACAAAAAGCTTCGTAAACCATATAGACAGTTCCTCGGGTCAGATAAAGCAGCCACACAAATTTTGAGAAGAAACAGAAGACGTTCGGGTGTGCTTGTATGTGATAAACTAGTCTCGGACGAAAATCGAGTACTCCTTAAAAATAGATGATAACTTCTAATTTAGGGCTGAAATCGAATACGGTATCTGATGAAGCAACCCAAAAACGTGGTGGAAAAACTAGGAGTAAAAGAAACATGACCCGTTACGAGCTCCAAAACAGCTCAAATTTAAGTGTATTATACACGGTTTTCGTGATTTCGGGGTCCCGGGACAAAAAGGTTTGTAAATCATATAGACAGTTCCTCGGGTCAGATAAAGCAGACATACAAATTTTGAGAAGAAACATAAGACGTTCAGGTGTGCCTATATGCGATAAACCAATCTCGGAAGAAAATCGAGTACTCCTTAGAAACAGATGATAACTTGTTATTTAGAGTTGAAATCGAATACGGTATTTGATTAACGCAAGACACGTGGTGGAAAAACTTGAAGTAAAAGAAACATGACCCGGTATGAGCTCCCAAACAGCTCAAATTTAAGTGTATAATACACGATTTTCGAAATTTCGGTCCCTGAACAAAAACATTCGTAAATCATATGGACAGTTCCTCGAGTCGATAAAGCGACCACACAAATTTTGAGATGAAACAGAGGGCGTTTGAGTATGCCGGTATGTGATAAACTAATCTCGGGCGAAAATTAGGTACTCCTTAAAAATAGATGATAACTTGTTATTTAGGGCTGAAATCGAATATGGTAATCGATGCAAAAACCAAGAAACGTGGTGGAAAAACATGGAGTAAAAGGAACATGACCCGGGACGAGCTCCTAAACGGCTCAAATTTAAGTGTATAATACACGGTTTTGTGATTTCGCGGTCCCGGGATAAAAAGCTTCGTCAATCATACGGACAGTTCCTCGGGTTAGATAAAGCAGCCACACAAATTTTAAGAAATAAACAAATGACGTTTGAGTGTGCTTGGTATGCGATAAACAAATCTTGGAAGAAAATCGAGAACTCCTTAAAAATAGATGATAACTTTTTATTTAGGACTGAAATCGTATATGGTAACTCATGAACGCAAGACACGTGGTGGAAAAACTTGGAGTAAAAGAAATATGACCCGTTACGAGCTCCCAAACAGCTCAAATTTAAGTGTGTAATACACGGTTTCGAGATTTCGGGGTCCCAGGACAAAAAGCATTGTTAATCATACGGATAGTTCCTCGGGTAAGATAAAGTCACACACAAATTTTAAGAATAAACAGAGGACGTTTGAGTGTTACGGTATGCAATAAACAAATCTCGGGAGCAAATCGGGTACTCCTTAAAAATAGATGATAACTTGTTATTTAGGGCTGAAGTCGAATACGGTAACCGATGAAGAGACCTAAGACAAGTGGTGGAAAAACTTGGAGTAAAAGAAACATGACCTGGTACGAGCACCCAAACGACTCAAAATTAAATACACGGTTTTCGGGATTTCGGGGTCTCGGGACAAAAAGGTTCGTAAATCATACGGGCAGTTCTTCATGTCAAATTAAGCAGCCACACAAATCTTGAGAAGAAACGGAGGACGTTCGGGTGTGCCTGTATGCGATAAATTAATCTCGGACGAAAATCGGGTACTCCTTAAAAATAGATGATAACTTTAATTTAGAGTCAAAAATCGAATACGGTATCTGATGAAGCGACCCCAGACACGTAGTGGAATAACTAGGAGTAAAAGAAACATCACCCGTTACGAGCTCCCAAACGGCTCAAATTTAAGTGTATAATACACGGTTTTCGGGATTTCGGGGTTCCGTGACAGAAAGGTTCGTAAATCATACGGACAGTTCCTCGGGTCAGATAAAGACCCACACAAATTTTGAGATGAAACAGAGGACGTTTGAGTATGCCGGTATGTGATAAACTAGTCTCGGACGAAAATCATGTACTCCTTAAAAATACATGATAATTTTGTTATTTAAGGCTGAAATCGAATACGGTAACTGATGAACAAACCAAGACACGTGGCGGAAAAACTTGGGAGTAAAAGAAACATGGTCTGGTACGAGCTTCCAAACGGCTCAAATTTAAGTGTATAATATAGGGTTTTGGTATTTCGGGGTCCCTAGATAAAAAGTTTCGTAAATCACACTGACGAGTTCCTCGGGTAAGATAAAGTAGCCACACAAATTTTAAGAAAAAACAAAGGACGTTTGAGTGTCTTGGTATGCGATAAACAAATCTCGGAAGAAAATCGAGTACTCCTTAAAAATAGATGATAGCTTGTTATTTAGGGCTGAAATCGAATACGTTAACTGATGAAGCGACCCTAGACACGTGGTGGATAAACTGGGAGTAAAAGAAACATAAACCGGTACGAGCTCCCAAACGGCTCACATTTAAGTATAATACACGGTTTTCGGGGTCCCGGGACAAAAAATGTTCGTAAAACATACGGATAGTTCCTCAGGTCAGATAAAGCAGCGACACAAATTTTGAGAAGAAAGAGAGGACGGTTGGGTTTGCCGGTATGTAATAAACTAGTTTCGGACGAAAATCGAGTACTCCATAAAAATAGATGATAACTTGTTATCTATGGCTGAAATCGAATACGGTAACTGATAGAGCGACCCCATACACGTGGTGGAAAAACTGGGAGTATAAGAAACATGACTCGGTACGAGCTCTCAAACGGCTCAAATTTAAGTGTATAATACACGATTTTCGGGATTTCGGGGTTCTGGAACAAAAACGTTTGTAAATCATACGGACAATTCCTCGGGCCAGATAAAGCAGTGACTCAAATTTTGAGTAGAAACATACGATAAACTAGTCTCGGACAAAAATCGGGTACTCCTTAATAATAAATTATAGCTTGTTATTTAGGGTTGTTTGTCGTCTCAAATAAGAAATAAGACAAACATGTTGCCATCTTACAATAGAATGTTCTTATTTTCTTATAACATGTTACCATTATTTTTCCCATTATTTTCAGGGTAAAAAGTGACACCTTTAATTATAATATTTTGTGGATTAAATGGTTACATTCTCTTATAAAATTCCAACATTTTATCCGTCTTATTTCAGGAAAACAAAATAAGAATTTGCTTATCGTTTTAGGTAGAAATGATACATTTTCCAATGTAGTCGCATGTGGATGATTATCATGTATGTATGTGTATCCGTATAAAATAATGGAATGAGAATGGTTGACATTTTTGAAATTAATTTAGAAGGTCGTCGTACGTCGGTACGTGCTTGACATTACTTGACATTTTTGAAATTAATTTAGAAGGTCGTCGTACGTCGGTACGTGCTTGACATTACTTGTTGGATGATACGTAGGCCACCATGCCACCATGGTGGATGCACCTCTTTGCTTTCTACCCGGCTCTTGAAGTCATGAATGAACATAATCATAAATTAGCCAGGACTTTGCTCCTCTTGTGCTCAAAAAAAAAAATTGAACAAGTCTTGTTAAAGATTTATCTTAAACTTTAAAAAAGGGTTAAATGTATCACACAGTAATAATAAAGATAATTTTTTTTTGTATTTTCTGGATAATTTATTATGTAATTTGGTATATATTTAACCCGTCTTAAACTTAAGGCAGATTGACCTTCTTAAATGAAAATTTGCGTAAATTATACTTTTTGGTAGTGCTTTTTTTTATCTAAAGTTGTAAGCACCTTAGTTGATGAAATAGTGATAAGTGGATATTTACTTGCTACTTGAGTCCGATAATAATTGTAGAATACTAATTAAAAAATATGGAGTATTAATTTTCAGTTCAATACCAGATTGAACTTCATAATAAAATCTGGTATAGTCCAATTTGTGTCCAAAAAGGGACTTAAGTCGATCTATAATATACATTTATTTTTCCGGTCTTTGAATTTAGGTCAGTGCATAAATTTCAAAAAAAAATTGGCTCCATTTTGTTTTGTTTGTGTAGAGAAGCGCCTATTGACTAGACAATTGATTAGCACACATTTTCAACTTTCTAATAATTTAGGGAGTTGAATATTTAGAGTTTATTGGTGTGAGTGGTAAGAGCTCTCATCTCTTAAATAAATGATCAGGAGTTCATCCTGACTCTTGCGAATGAAAAAATTAAACTTAAAAGAGGTTTACCTACTAAATTGTAATAAAGGAACTTGTCTTTAATATTTCGATGAAGATTGTTTAGTTATCAGTAGGGATACACCTGATTAAGACAAAAAAAATCGAGAGCTAGATACCAAACTTTTGAATTTTCGGGTGTTCATTAGGCGCCTAACTTGAGGCATTAACGTTTAAATTCCTAAGAGAGAATTCAAATACACCAATCCGGCAATCCATCCAAATAAAGTTGATTTTGACGCTTAAGCAAAATACTCACTATATATTAATCAAAAATGCAATAATTTTAAAACGTTACACTTAGCTAAAGTCTAAGGTTCTAAACAACTAGTTTAGCTATGATTAAACTTAGCTTGAATTTTGTAAAATCGTAAATATTACTGTATTATTAAGCTAAAAATTTAACTTACATCATACGGTCTATTTTACAACTAACTTGTCTAAAGAGTAACTTAATTAAATTTAACTTACATCGTAAGCAGTCTGCCTCAAAAATTGTACAGTTGAACGGGCTAATCCTAAATTCAAACCGAACTAAACTAAATTCGGTTATCCATGCCGCTTTAGCCCTCTAACTACTCGAAAACTATAACTACTCGAAAACTATTAAGTCGAACCAGCGTGTGACTTGGCCTCCACAATTTCCCTTTTGTGCCTCATCTCCAACACCTTACGATGACTATTAGAATGTACCTCACTAGAAAATGTCGGGCTACAGGCTGGTCTATACTCTGGAAAAAGCCGACCTGATTTGAACCGAACTCCACAAGCGTTACACAATGTCTTTGGGCCATTTGGACCAGCCCGCCATTGTGGGGTTTTCGTCACTTGACAATGGTTACACTTCCTCTGAACCGCTCCAATCCCACCATTCACCGACATAATTTCCTTCCGTGTCTTTTTCATAGCCGGTTTTCCGTAGGTGTAACAAAAACCCATCTCATGAACCGGACGTGCAAACAAAGAAGTTGACTCAAACGACAACGTTGATGACGGTGATTTTGGGTGAGAACCGGTAAACCATGACTGGTTCCTAGTTGCCCTAGGCCGTTTGCTCCTTTTTTTAACCGGGACCGCTGTTGGAAAACGTGACACGCTTGCAACACTTTCTTTTGTACACGGTTGGACCGGTTTTACAATTGTAAACCCGGTTTTCTTAAAGTAAGCATCAAGACTTGACTTTGGAAATGGAAGACTTGGCTCAGGGACAGAATCGTCCATAAATTGTGACCATAATTCGAGTTCTTGCATATCATCATCCTACCAATAGAAAAACACCGACAAGTCAACAACCCACCCATCAAAATAAATAAGTTGTTATTAATCAAACGGTTTTTCTAACGTGCACCTGTTAAAGTAACTTTTGTCACTCTGTTTAACCTAATTGAGGTGAACATGTTTTCCATAAGGCTCCACTATATGAATTAGGTGAACATGTTTTCCACAACGCTCCACTATATATGAATGTATGATATGTGTTGGTATTTACTATTTTGTGAGACGGTTTAACAATAATATAGTAGAATGGAAGAAAAAAAATATTACTAGAATAATTTAAATGAAAAACCAAAACTAAGAAAAAGATTTTTAAAAATTGTGTAAAACAGCCTTATACTAACAATTTATATTATAAAAATATGACGATGATAAATTTCACTAAATTTATACTTCCTCTATTATGGTCAATTGTTATCTTTTTCTATTTTGGGTGACTTAGTTAATTATTGTACTTTCTATTTTAGAATTGCATTTGATGATGAACAATTTGGTCATTCATACTCAATTTGGTCCACGTGTCATTTAGTAATTGGTTCTCCTCTTTCCTTGGTCTTTGTGTCAAAATCAAAAGACAACAAATGACCAGACGGAGGGAGTAACAAACATAAAGAATTGAAATGACGAAATTACCCTTACCGGAATAGCAAGGTGGGCGGAAAAATGAGCGGAATCATCAACAAGGTCATGAGAAGACGATAAAGAATTCGATGAATTCGAATTAGAGTATTTTTCTTCTTCTTCTTCTTCATCTTGTTCTTCCTCCAAACAAAATCCGTCATCTTTATTATTACTATTACTATTATTATTATCGTCATCATTCGTGTTTTCTTCATTTGGTATGTCGAAAAAATCGTCAATTATAAAATCATCACCCGTAACACACCAAATATCGTCTGAAATAACTTGTTGGTTGACGCTTTTCATGGCTTTTTCCGACGCAAAACTTGATTTTAACGCTTTGACGCCCATGCACTCCATTATTTACGTATACTGTAACAACAAAAACAAATAATAAAAGATTGAAACTTTATAAGTAACCCAAGTTATATATATAAAAAAAAAAACACAAAAAAAATTAAATGGGATGCAAAATTAAAGAACGTTACATATAAAAGATTGAAACTCTATGCGGAAGTAACAAGTCGTTTTTTTTTTTTGTGTCGTCAAATGAAGCGCATGGCCAATTGGCCACTATAGACATTTGAACCCGTAGTCTATTGTCATGATACCTCTATCTTAATTACATGGCTAAGACCTCTTAAAAAATGCGCAAATTCTTACTTGTAATGGTCACGGCTTGTAACAACTCACACCTGATCTAAATAATGTTAAAAATGAAAAGGGATGTGACTTGTGAGACATTATAAGATTGTGACCGTCGCAAGTAAGACCAGCTGATTAAAATGATTGTTATATAACAATGAAATGCAATAATTAATTAAATGAGAAAAAAAAAATGAGAAATGATGAATTACCAAAGAGTTGAATTATTGTTGTTGATTGTGAATAGGAGGAAAGTGGGGATTTGTGGATGAGAGATGAAGGGAAAAAAAGGAAGAAATGAGGTGGGTAGGAATTGGACCGTTTTTGGTTTGGGAAGTAATTAAATAAAGATGACATTATTTATATAATTAAAGTTTTCATCTTTAATTTGGGCGGGATAGGTGGGTAAATTAATGAATTTATCTTCAATTTTTCATACAAAATTGATGTGCACCCAAAATTGATATGTTTTTTTTTTCATTTTGAATTTTGGATAAGAGTGAATAGTGAATTACTAATTATTATTTCTGTATGTATATTAGATAACACTAAAACTTGGGAGAGACGGACTTTCAATAAGTTATTGAGAGACCAGCTTTTCGTACTCTTTTATTTGTATTCCGTAACCTTTTTGTAGTTGATCGTAACACGATAAATTTGTACCAATTTAAATAATAAATGTACCCATTTTATCTTTAATCATGACTTATACCTATTTATTACTTTTAGTACCACCTTTTCTTAAAATTATAAAATAATCTCTCAATAGACATACTCGATATATAAACGCATTGTAGTTAAACCACGGTAATTAGATAAATAGGTGTTGTAGTTACCATGGTGAGTAACTACAAAATAGAAAACGAGATCGATTGTTCTGTCTCACACTTATATACAACACAAAATTTCATTGAAGACGGGCGATATCCGTCATAAGCTTGTGACGGATACCGTTTTCTCTCATAAAATGTCCATTAAGAGGTGAGTGGGAAGCACATGGGGGTGCCCCACCTTGTCCCATCTCCCTTTTTGTAAGAGGTCACAAGCTTGTGACGGGATTAACCCGTCACAAACAAGACTAGCTGAAGACATAAAAGTGGGATAAATGATCTCAACTCGTTAGAAAGTGTGGACAAATAGGTACAAGATAGTATATCTTTGTACACTAAAACGTGGGAGAGAGAGACCAGTCTTATGTACCCTTTTATTTGTATTTCGTGATTCTTTTGGAGTTATTGATCGTGACATAATAATTTTGTACCTGTTTACATAATAAATGTACCAATTTTATCCTTAATCATGATTTGTACCTATTTTATTACCTTTAATACTACTTTTTCTTAAAATTATAAAATAGTCTCTCAACAAACTTATTGAGAGACCGTCTCTTATAAGACCTATAAGAAAGGAGATTCCCTTCTCTACCAAAATAAATGAGTTCTTATCTTATGTTTCACGGTTTTAATCTTATGACAAATCACACTCAAAATAATAAAAAAAGAGAAGTAATTGGAGACACGAGATAAGACACAAAATGAGACACAAGATTTGCATTACTTTAAGACATGTCACCTAATTAATAAGTAAATCTACTATTTAAATCAATTGACTTAGAAATTAGATTTACATATAGATAATTCGTAATTATAGTTTTTAAAATTTGATCTTATCAGAAATTCAGATGGAAATGTCATAATATTATAAAGAAAATATTAAAAATAACATTGAATATAAACTATCAAATACAAATATGATATCGAAATTTTTACTTTCGCAATACACATTTTATTTATTTCAGTACTTTTTGCGCCAAACTTTCCATTTATTGACCCCTTTACTAAAAAAACATCCAACATAATTCCCTTTACCTTTTCTCTATTGTTAGTTTTTTACATCCTTACCTCCTTCAACCCTTCAAACTATTCTATTATGAATGATTTTTCGAATATAGAACAAGTAATTTTATTCACTAATCAAGTACTATTAATCAAATTGACCCCTTTTTATAATTTTGTATTTTTCAATTAGGGTTTATGTTCAAATTAATTAATGTTAATTGGTGTGGGATCGTGTGGATATTGGTGTAATCGAATGACGCCGACGACATGGGCAGGCACCGCCAGCGAGAAGGACGCCGGTGTGCCGTCGGATTCTGTTCGATTGGCTGACGAGAATGGAGAGGACGTAAAGCATGTGGTGCTAAAAGGAGAGGTGCGCGGGGTGACGCTAATCCGATGCAGGTGGTTGGCGGTACGGTGGCTAGCGAATAGAGACTGGGGAGTCACCTAAGTAATGTTTTTGTATTTGATTGTACGAGGGCCGACAAGTAGAGACTAAAGTAATTCGATCTACATATAGAAAACTCGATAACATATTTGTATTTGATAATTTAATTTATAATTTTCATTATAATATTATATCCTTTCCATCTAAATTTCTAAGATCAAAATTTAAAAACTATAATTACGAATTATCTATACGTAGATTGAATTACTAAGCCAATTGATTTAAATAAATAGTAGAATAATAACATAGGCTATAAATCTAATGTTTGAGAGGGTCCAAATGTGTAGGCCTATGAAATAGACCAAATCCACAGTACCACGTAGATTTTTCAATATGTCTAACTAAAGTTGTGAATCAATGGTGCTCGCCATTCCTCCATCCATTTAACGGATCGATTTTTTTAACGTTTATTCTAATAACACATATTAATAAGTTTAATATGGAAAGATTTATAAAATATTTTCATCGTAATTACAAGTATAAATTTATTTTTACCATATTTAATGAAAATATCTTATAATTTTTTTCATATTGAGCTTATTAATATATACCTTTTGACACACGTTATAACAATTTATTTAGTTTTCTGTTTCTTGTAAAATTAAATCACATGTCGAGTCACATAAGAATCAACGTTTTCTTCCTTTTATCTTGATCTGCTTTTGTATTTCTGGTAGTATGCGTAAAGTTTGGCTTTTTTGGCCTTCCATCACTTCCCTTGAGTGTCCATTCAATTCTCATATCATTAAGTTAGCTTAAGGTTAGGGGCCGGTTTGATACGTAACAAACTTCTTGAATCTTGATCAATCGTTTCTCTTTTTATACGAGCATTTATAACGAGGGAATTACTCATTTTTTGCCAATGATAAATATCCTGATTTACACCCGAAAAATTCATCAAGTTAGCTACTTAACATGAGATCAAAATATTACTACTTTTTATTAAATGATTATAGGAAATACTGAGTATATACTACGGACTCGTAATGATTACTCTGTATAACAGGTTTTAAAGTTTTTTATTCACTTTTCAGATCATTTTGTTTGAAATGTTTATGTATTTTGCCACTTGTTTAAAAAATTAAAGTAAATGTTCAAAATTTTGTTGTATGTAATATGCGATTCCGACATTTGAAAACTCATAAATAGCATATTTAAGTACTTCTAATTTTCTACATATGCAAAATATCAAGAGGAAAAAGCTATTGTGAGACACTGAACAATTTCATAGCCGAATTTTGACAAACAAAAATAGAAATTAATCAATCCAATTGTAGCTAGTTTTGGTCTTTTTGAAGACCAAGCTTAGGATAAAAGCATTATCATTGCGAATTTGCAATCGATTTGCACGCATGCCATTATGCCAAATTGCCAAGCATGAGAGGATCACTCACTTATTACTTGTAGACTATTCATGCAAGAGTCGTACTCATATCAGCCTTACCATATTAGTGGTCCTACCCAAACTAAATCGAATGATTTACACCCAAAAATAAAATATAATAAATAAAGAGCATTCCAATTTTTAAACATAACGGTTTTAATCTAATGTTAAAGAAGAAGATACAATACATATCAATTATCAAGTAGGATATTTGATTTAAATTTCCTTTTTTAAATATTATAAAGTTTTTGTAATTCATTTAACCTAGAAAACAAAGTTTCCCTCAAGGATTTAGGGCTCAGGTGCTCCTCTAAACCCTATAAACATGAAGATCATGATCATAATACAGAGTAATTGTTTTGATAACATTGTTTATAAGAAGCCATCAAATAATTTTGTTAAGATTAACTTTGTTGGTTCAAAATGAGATTAAAAATGTAGCTCTAAGCAGCAAACTAGCAGTATTAAGTGTTAAATCTTGTGGACAAGTTGGTGTTCTTATAGCAAAGAGGTCTGAAACACTTACTCCTAAAGAAAGTATAATCGTAACTAAAACTTTGGGTTTTAACTTTTTAGCTATTGAGGGAGATAATTTTTGTGTTATTAACTCTATTAGTTGATGTGGTAAAATTGTCAATACTAGAATCGAACTTTCTAATACCACGAAAGTGAACTTACTAATTATTTCCCTTAAGCCAATAAAGTAGCTAATTCTATATCCGTTTTGACGCATTTGAGTCTTTTTTTCAAGTAGGTTGAAAGTCATTGGCTTTTACTTTGCTCGTTCATCCAAACAACGAGATAAGTTTGTCCTAATTTTGACGATCAACCTAGTTCTTTTCCTTACAACAAAAAAATCATGTATGAGTATCTTGGTAGCATTTTTTTATACTATGAAACTCATTAAGATTTTTTTATATTTTTTATATTTTTTTTTGTATGTAATCCACCTATAATAAATGGATGTTGACCCAAATAATATTTATAAATTTTCAGACTTATTTTTTGTTACGAAATATTAATTTATCATTTATATTTATTTTGAAAATGTTTTTAACATTTATAGTTACAGTTTCATATTTTAATTAATTTTGATAACCGTGACTAGGGATGTTAACCGGCCTGGATCGAAATGGGAAAAAATGATGGACCGGAGACCATCCCGAAATAAAAAAATACCGGATCGGAATTGGACCGGTTAGACCGAAATTTGTCTGTACTCGCCTACTTACATTAACTTTATAAATGTCTTATTAATTTATACTTATAAAAATGAAGAAATATGTATTAATATAGTGTATTAATATAGTATTATAACGATAAATTAAACATACTTAAACAACCTCTATACAAAATTCATGTAAACTAACCTAAGAAAAAGGTAAAACTTAAATTCCGGTCCAAACCGGCTGAACCGATAAAACCGAGTTCGGATAAAAAATCGAAATCCTTAAAAAGTTTGGACCAAAAATAGACAAAAGTTTTAATTTCGAATCGGTTCAATTTTCCGGTCCGAACCCAATTATGCGCACCTCTAAATAGGTCTTTTACTTTCGAGCTATCCCCAACTCCATTCAAACTCAAATCGACTCGATCACACCCAATTCCGAATCATAACCCCAAAATTTCAATTTCAAACTTGTGTAGTTTCTTTCTCGTTTGCTTCTTAGTTCCAACTTCTACCCTTTTGTCTCCTACAACTTTTAATTTTTCAGCTTAATCAACAAGAACAACAGCACTGATAATTCAAGAAAAAACAAAGATTTAATTCGGAGATTTTATGGAAGCCATTAAAAAGCAAGCTTCCAGGCTTCGAGAAACAGTTGCTAAGCAACAACAAGTACCTAATTTCTCTCCATTTTCCCATTTTTTATACTGCATTTTCAACCCTAATTTGTTAATTATTGATCCCTGATTTTTTTAGCTTAATTAGATCCGATTACTGTGTTTAATCTGAATCTTTGAGCTTAATTCTTGGTGGGTATCCTTTGTTTTTGATTTCTGAGTGTTGATCTTTGAATTTTAATCGGAAATATTTCATCTTTTTCGATGGGTTCTTGCGGATTTTGAGTTTAATTGATTGATGTGATTGAATTTGCTGGTGGTTTATTCAATTTGATCTGTTTGTTTGAATATGTAAACAAATTTTGATTTAGAAGCGAAATAATGTTAGTTTTTTAAATAATGGATAGATTATTGGGATCTTGGATTATCTGAATGCAGCTAATTTTGTTGATGATTATGGTAGCGAAATGGTAGTTATTAGGAGAAATGGAGTATCGTTTCGTGTAAATTGTGATCTTGATGTCACAAACTGTGGATTTGATGTATGCATTTTCGAGTTACTGAGCTTTTAATGCTGGAGTGGTATAGTTGCCTTCTCTGTTTAACCTGTACAAGAGGCATCCTAGAGATCATCGTTATTGGCTTTTAGTTAATCGTTATTGTTCTATATAAGCGATGAGGGGTAAAACACGAACTAAGGGATGTCTGACTCTGACATGCAATGATGCATGTCATAATGTAAATTCGTTGTTTTGGCGTATTAGATAACTACGATATACTCCTGATTATTGAGGCATATATAATCATAATGAAATTTTGAATGGAGACCTTGGAATTGAGATCTAAGCACCTCAAATGTTAAAATTAGGCTTGGGATGAATGATTGAATGTTATACCTTCTACAAACTACAAAGTAACTTCGGTACCTACAGAATAGAGAGGCTATGATCTATATTACAATGATTGTGGAAATTAAAGGTATGCACTACACTTTGAGTCACATCTACATTTCTAAGGAAAGGTAAAGGAAGTTCGGTAAATTGGCTATATGAATTGTTTCTGAGGGTCAGATGCTCAGATTGTTTATCAAATTAAGCCAAACGAAATTTGTAAGCAGTGACGGGTACAGGATGCTTTAATGGATGTGAAGCTTCAGTAGGAACACTAGCATTGGGCTGGTCAGATACTCAAATTAGATTCACCATGCTATACAATATTAAAGCCAAAGAATAGTGACTATTTGACTTCATTGGAAATGGACAATTTGAAGCTTCTTCATCAACTAAAGTTTTTGAAAGCAGCTATTTTGGTGATGATTATAGAATCAAAATGCTTGATGTTAGGATAAACGAAGGACTTTTTGTGTAAACTGTGATCTTGATGTCACAAATTGTGGATTGATGATTTAACTACGGAGTGATATGGGTGCCTTTTTTGTTTAACCTGTACGAGAGGCATTCTAGGGATCATCTTCTTCGACTTTTCGCTAATCGTTGGATTTCCATGTATTGCCCGTGGTAGTTTTTTCTCGATTTGAATGTTGGAACGTCAAGGCTTTGGTTGGCCGGTTAGTAAGCTGTAAGAAAGTAAGTCTATTAGTTTTGCCTCGCTGCACGACCCAGTTTGTGTTAATATAGATAAAGTCTATATCTCAAGGCTTTTGTTAAATCGAATGGTTCATCGATTAGGTTTCGCATGTTGTTAATCTTTAAGTGTGTCATTGTTCTATAAACAATGACGGTAAAATACGAGCTAGGGGATGTCTGATACATTGCATGTCATAATGGAATTTTGGTGTTTTTGAGCATTAGATAACTACGAGATTGTAATTACGGAGGGAATTTTCTGAATGGAGAACATGGAATTGAGAATTAAGCACGTCAATCGTTTGAAATTAAGCTTGAGATGAATGTTATACCATCTACAAACTACGAAGTAACTTGGGTACCTACACAATAGAGAGGCTATGAAGGTGTCATATATCATTAAAATGATTGTGGAGTTTTAAGGTATGCACTAGAAGGTTTTGAGTCACATCTACATTTCTAAGGGAAGGTAAAAGAAGTTCTATAAATTGGCTATCTGCTTATGTTTCTGAGGGTCAGATACTCAGGTTGTTTGCCAACTAAGAAACCAAATTTGTAAGCAGTGACGGGTACAAGATGCTTTAACGGTTGTGAAGCTTCAGTAGGAACACTAGCATTTTGTTGGTCAGATACTCAAATTCACCGTACTATACGGTATTAAAGTGAAAGAATAGCGACTCTTTGGCTTCATTAGAAATGGAAAGTTTGGAACTTCTTCATCAACTATTTTTTTTACATCAACAATTCTTCATTGATGTTACTTGTTGTCCTTTTGACCCCTCTGCCCCATCCCCCTGTACCGTAAAAAGTAGAAGTGATAATCTGCTTCCCGTTTGAAAGAGCCGTTAATAAATAAATAGTCAGGACAATTGCATTTATGAACCCAAACCACTCATCTTAGACTTGTTTATATTCTGTATTTGTGATAATTTGTAGGCTGTTTTCAAGCAGTTTGGTGGAGGATATAGCTCAGATAATGTGGTCACTGACGAGGCAGAGCTTCACCAGCATCAGAAGCTTGAGAAGCTTTACATATCGACACGAGCGGCTAAGGTTTCCATCTTTCTTTGAACAATTTTAAAGTGGATATAACATCTGATTGGTTCTTGAGTTCCTACTTGCTAATGCCCCCCCTTTTTTTATCAGCATTTTCAAAGAGACATTGTACGTGGAGTTGAAGGCTACATCGTTACTGGTTCAAAGCAAGTTGAAATTGGTAATTCTTATATTTGTATTAATTGAAACTGCTTGTAGACTTTGTTTTTGGTTAATATCTAACATCTTGGTCTTCACTTGGCTTATCTCTGCCAGGAACAAAGTTGTCTGAAGATGGTAGAAAATATGGCTCTGAGAATACATGCACAAGTGGCAGCACATTATCCAAAGCTGCTGTTAGTTTCTCCAGAGCCCGGGCACAGATGGAGAAGGAGCGAGGCAACTTATTAAAAGCTTTTGGCACTCAGGTTGGGTTTTCTTTGATGAGTGATAATTGGTTTTCTTTTCCCTATATTTGACCTGCAAGTCTTGTACAGTCGTACTAGACGCCAAGATGATGTGAGACAAAACCAAATCCGCATATTTACCTCGTTCATGATAGGCTTAACACGTCTATCTCACATGGACCCTGTCATATAATTTTTTGTGAGTTTTTACTGGGTCATAACAGTGATTTATACTGCCTACTATGTAAGAGTTAGCTTCATACTTGACTGAAACTAAGTATAGCAGTAAAATTAACGGAACCAATGTAAATCATGGGGCGTCAATAAGCGTCATGATCTTCAACCTGTAAACCCAGGTACAAACTTCTGCATTTTGTGGTAGTTGTTACTGTATTGTAACAGTGGTTTGCCGTTAGTTTTGTAGTGGAGGCGTGATGCTTAATGCTATTGTATGTGTAAGTTAAATCTCTTTTTTTCTCATAGACACGAGTATCTGCCAAAGAAGTTTTTGAGTCACTATTCCAAGGTTTTTTTTTTGGCGTGGACTTTAATTATTTCAAGTTACTCTATTTGTTTCCCAAATGAAACAAGGGCAAGGTCTCAGAGTTGATTCTACAATAGTACCGTACTGCAGGCTAAAATAAAGAGTAATATTCACTAGCAGAGGGGATAAAATATTTTTGAAGTGCAAATTAAATTAACTTGACATGTCGATGTGTGAAGTACCCTAGAGTTTGTCAAAGATTTCCGGAGCCCTCTTTCCTGCTTAAATTGTACTCTGATTTTGAAGGGTATTTTAGTGACGGCATGAGTTTAGTGCCTTGGTTACTGTCAATCTTATGTCACCTTGGGCCTTATACTGTCCATTTATAAGTCGTCTGCAATTTTGTAGGTGGCAGAACCCTTAAGAGCAATGGTCATGGGAGCTCCCTTGGAGGATGCTCGACATCTTGCTCAACGCTATGATAGAATGCGACAAGAAGCTGAAGCGCAGGTATCTCCGATACTACACTTCTTTTACTAAAATATTGAGCCTGAAGTAGTAGGTTGCCTATTGAACTGTTAACTTCTTCAAAATGAAATTGTAGTTTGATTTCAGTCTGTTTTTGGACCTAGATAGGCAATCGAAGTTTCCAGACGCCAGTCAAAAGTTAGGGAAACAGGGGGAAATCCAGAAATTGTTATGAAGTTGGAAGCAGCTGAATCAAAGCTTCAAGACTTGAAGTCAAACATGGGAATTTTGGGAAAGGAGGCTGCTTCTGCTATGGCTGCTGTTGAAGCTCAGCAACAGAGGCAGACTCTTCAAAGACTCATTGCCATGGTGATGGGAAATTCTTATTGTGACTTGTCTTTTAAGGATATTACACAAATTCAAAGACTGACTTCTTGGCGTGTTTTCTGCTTTCAATGAAATAGGTAGAAGCAGAACGTCTCTACCATCAGAGAGCGCTCCAGATACTTGAACAGCTTGAAGGCGAGGTACCGTTATTGTGCCTTAATCTATTATTGCAGCAGTGGTATTAACTATTAACTCTCGGTTTGAGACTTGATCTCCAAATAAGTCGTCGCAGCTATAAATGCAATCGATACGGATTCAAAATACGGTTGCATTAATCTTCTAAACCTTGGTAGCTCATTATGCAGTGTCGCGGCCGAATTCCGAGTTTTATCTCATTTACATTGTCCCAATTCCTTTTTGGCCCATTTCTTATCTAGGATATAAAAAAGTGAACTCCCGTACTATCTCTAGTTAATTACTGCATAAGATACCCTTCTATCCCATCAATACACTTAGTGGGGAGGGTAAGGTAAAAGTCATGTGGCATCTTGATATGTAAATTTTGCGAGCAAAAGGGATATTGATGATATTCTATCATTAAATCTTACATACTATGTCTTATCAAATGGGACAGTGTAAATGAGATGAAGGGGTGTAATGAATGTCATAATGAAGTATGTTTTCGCTCAGGATTTTGGTTGCTTGTATCGAGTTTGTAAAATTGTACGCTGTGGTTTATCTATAGATGATTTCAGAGAGACAGCGGATAGAAGCTGCTCCCAGCCCTCCTCTTGAGAACAATGTACCACCACCACCACCACCAGCGTACGAAGAAGTTAATGGTGTATTTGCATCTCATGCTCAAAATGTTACAACTGACAGCATGGGTTACTTTCTTGGAGAGGTTAGTTGTTGGAAGTTAATTTCCTTCTTTTTTCATATTAGATGCTTGTCTCAAACCAAAAGTCTGAAACCTCTAAATCCACTGAAAACATTACGTACATCGTGGAAAACCAACTTATTCACTGATCCGAATTAGTGGCAATGGTTTTTTTCCCTTCTATTCAGAATGGTCCTTCGATTTCAAATTTGTTGATGTGGGCAGGTGACCTGAATACTTGTGCAAATATTTGTTGGGTATTGTTGGGGCGACTATGCTAATCCATGTTTGGCGATTGATATATATGTCTAGTATACTACTGTGTGGCGGTAAGGGTCGGGATTTATTGGCTTTTAGAATACTCGAGAATGGTCCCCAGTTCCGCAGTCTTGCATTTATGGGAGTATGGGACCGAACCGTAATTTTCTGGGGAGGAACTGGTTTTGTTTGATGGGTTGTATTGGTTCTTGTTTATGTTGGTGGTTGTATGCTGAAAGAGATTTGCCCTTCTATAACAGTATAACCTGTATGCATACAAAAACGCTGTAGTAAGGCAACCTGTTAAGCAACATTTTGCTTTGAAGTAAGGTTTTCTTTCTGTTTGCAGGTTACATGCCCGTATCAAGCTGAATCTGACACTGAATTGAGTTTGTCTATGGGCGATTATGTCGTCATACGAAAGGTTTGTATTGTTGGTTCTTGTTTGCCAACTCTGTGGTTGTAGTTGCTTTTTTTGGCTTGCGTTTCATATTAGATCATGGAGTCATTTTTAAGTTCGCAATGAGCTTGGACTCATCCGGTAGACAGCATTCTCTAATTAATTTTTATCACGGGTCATTTGAAAACGATTATGTGTTACAAATATGGGAAAAGGATTTGTACGGTTGACCCCGATTCCTATCTCTTATCATACGCTTGGAGACGTGAGCCTTTGAGGCACCGGACTAGCACATGACATGCCTTAGGATCCTCTATGCTTGTTTTTCGCGGTTAAAACACTATCCATCATTTTTCTGTGGGTCATTTACAATGTTGGCGTTATTGCAGGTTTCCAACAATGGCTGGGCCGAAGGAGAATGCAAAGGCAGAGCTGGTTGGTTTCCGTTTGGATACATCGAAAGACGGGAGCGTGTTCTAGCCAGCAAGATCGCTGAAGTTTTTTGAAACCGGTCATCTAAAAAATGATATTTTTGTTTGAAATTTGTTGATGTGAATCGCTTTATCGAATCTCGAATATGTACAAACCCAACTGGCTTGTTATCATGTAGCCTGTAGTAAATTTTTTGTACTCTTATATTATCCTCATTAATATTTACCCTTGTATTTTTTTTTGTTTCCTTGAAGGTGGCAGAGAAATTAGTAATGTTATGCAAGTGTAATTGATGATTCAAAACCTCTCTATTGTACTTTGTCAGGTTACCATGTGTTTTGCCCAATCTTTTTTTATCCCAAACACCGATCTTTTGTAGATTAGTTTTCGACCTATGATATATGTATTCCAGTGCACAAAATAAAAACTAGATTATGTTTGTCCTGGATCGCTTCTTTTGTACTTTGTTCGACTTAAATGATTTGGAGCGGAAGATCAGAATTAATCTACAAAAGATCCTGAATTTAAAAGATACTCCGTATATATGAAGTGGGAGGAAATCGGAGGGATTAATCTGGGCACTCGATGCAAAAACAGTTGGTTGATTAGTGCAGGAACGACTGTCCGAGCTAACACCTACCTGCTCCGCCACAAAACACATTGTTGAAAAAAGTGTGTAATTTCGATCTTTTCAAATTTATTTGTGCCACAAAAAAAAAAAAAAAAAAAGAAAAAAAAAAAACTATGTAAGGCATCATATTATTCATTTGAGGTCCGGCATCATATTATTCGTATAGCAATATGAAGTACAAAGCTTCAAACTAGCTTTGTCTTCGTAACAGTAGTTGATCACTTGATCTTGTGTAAGACGGTTATATGGTACAACATACAAAGTAGTGTTATTATACACCTCATTCAGGTAAGCGGTTACACACCGTACAACGATCTCGTTTATGTTTTTGTGTCGTCACACATTTGTGCCTCTGGAGAGCTCACTTCTCCATATAATTAGCTGGTTACTGTACCAGAACCAAAGCCACACCTGTGAAACCAGAATGCAAAGATGTTAGTTGTTAACTAGTAACCTGATACTCCTTCGTATTTACTCCTTCCGTCCCAATCATTTGTTTACCTTTGATTAAAATATTCCTCGCAAAGATCAAAAAGAAATCTTTATGAATTGCCACAATGGTCAAATATCGGTCAATTAGCGGCCTTATCAGTCAGTTGTCGCTTGTAACAGTCAAATATCGCTACTCTTTAGAATTTTTGTACATATCAGAAAATATTGCAATAAGCTAAAAAGAAACCTTTATGAATTTGGCCAATATTCAAAACATATGTACCTGAACTAGTAGTTCATTTGCCGGTTGGAAGATAGACGGGCAAAAATAATCGCCAGTATAATGAAAATCATAAACATCTGCACAAGTTACTATGGTTAGCAGATATAACTGATCCATAAAATGCATAAGAAAAGTGTAGGGTGTTCTCACCAGAGTCAATCCCGACTTGCTTTTCACAACGTATAATTTCCTGAAAATACATAAACCACAAAGTTTTCCGGGATAAGTAGGAATGTAAGATGGTAAGCATCATGCTTTAAAGACGTGAGCCGATTAGAGATCATGAGGGATCTTGGCACCTAGGTGGGGCCAACACGCGCTTTTGTAAACTAAGGTAGGAGTATTGAAGTACCTTTTATTCAGAGTTCCGGAGTCTTTGCAGAGTTTCATTATTGCATCAACCCTGCTCAGTGTTATTATGGCATTTGGATCCGTCTTGTCAACCTATGTATGTATGCATGCAAAACCACAGCAAGTTTATATGATGCAACAAGAAACAGCAATGTAATCTTGTGGCCTATAAGAGATTGATTGTTTACCTTTGATTTTAACATGCAGGAGAAATCAAAGAAAGCCCCGTAACCATCAGCCATTGTATCTGTCCGTTCAATTACTATAGCAGCGAGACCTAGAAAGTAAATCATATATCAAATCATCCACAGGACATAGTATCGTAATTTACCACATTTTTAGGCAATATTGGACACATTTCGCAATATTTGGTCGTGACAGCCGATACAACAATAGTAGCTCAAACTGAGATTTAATATTATGCCTATCCCAAAATTTGAAAACATCATATACTACTGAAACTTCATTTGATAGAAGAAAACATCATTTACCACGTCTTATTTTCACGACACCTCTGAAGACCTGGATATTGTTATAGCATAATGCCAAAGTTCCCATCGCCATAATCTAGAACAATGACAATATGTGAGTTACATAGAAGGGGGAGATAAGATAGTAAAGAAGTAAGCCAAAACCAAAGGGAAGCATACAAAAGTGAAGAAGACCCAAATAAGATTTAAAATACACGGTCTGATTTGGATAAATCAAACAGTAACAAGTTTCATGTTGAAATTCGGGAATTTAATGGTATAAGGATAAGCAAACATGGTTGACCATCAACAGAAATGAAGATAATAAAAATGCAAAGAAGATAGTACAGCATAACACAAAAGATCACATACAAGTGGAATAGAACAGGATCGGAATATAGCCTGATCGCGCATAGCAGACAAGCATGTAAGGCAATCTTCCACATGAAACAAAGCATTGGTCACCATTTCATTTAAACAACTGACAGCTTTCAGGGAGTTCTCCTCGTACTTAAAATCCTACAAGACAAATTTCAATATAAACGAGTTTTTAAATACAAGTTCTCCTCTTTGGTTTTGATTTTTTTCTTTTACTGGGATGTGATATTTCAGCACACGGATACAGTTGCATACATCCGAAACCTTTAACTCGTCATACACTACTCATACAGGTAAGACTGTGAGGCAGTGGGTTAAAATTGTTTTTAGTGAAGGTAATCGCAATCATTAAAAAAAAAAACATGAATGTAAAATTTCGATGTACTACTTTAATTGGAAGTTAGTCATGGTGGCCTGATCTCAATCTTTGCTGCAAAAATACAGCCGACAGGGGCTTAAGATGCAATTGGGATAACTGTAATGCAATGTTGCGGCCTAGATATAATCCCACGAAAGAACACTAACCTCAAGTTTGTCGACATATTTTTTCCATATCTCTTCAGGCCAAAACAAGCGAGATTTTGGTATTTCATTAATATCCTCCAGGTAATCATGAATAATGTTGGTTTTCTGCACAGTATCACTAGCCATTACATAATGCAACGTCAATAACGTCACACAACTAAATAAAAACGATTGAGACTAAAAGTAAAAACCTGAAGAAGTACACCCATTGCATTGGAAAGATTTTCTGGCGTTAAATCCTCCAAGCCGGACTTATGGAAAAGCTTTGACAATCCAAAGCCAACAAGTCCTGCAACATAATGGCAATATTCATCGTAGTCGTTAACAGTTTCTACCTGCAATTAGTGAATTTGAATTAAGGTGTGCGTACACCTGAAATGGCACATAAATACTCGCAACATCAATTTTCACACTCGAGATCAGTATAATCAAGTGTTTCCACAATTGCTGGAACCATGGCTAATAGCATGCTAGTACAACTTTTCAAGGATGAATGGATGCCTTGGTTATAAATAATAGGAATATTTATAATAGTTGGGCATCAACCATCACCTTAAGGTTTTGGTTGAGTTGGTTCATCTATCATGGTATCAGAGCCAGTGTGACCGAAGGTCACAGGTTCAAATCCTGGCAACCTCAAAACTTCTCAAAAACTCGAAGTGGAAACCCAGCACACGGTACGCAACTAACCACTCTTCAAGCCCGACGGGCATTTGAGTGAGGGAGCGTAATAGGAATATTTATAATAGTTGGGCATCAACCATCACCTTAAGGTTTTGGTTGAGTTGATTCATCTATCAATAAATTCCGACATGGAAATATCAGTTTTCATATACGACTATACAAGTATTAAGTAATTTGTTTTTTTTTATTTCACAAACCTCCTTTTGTATAAATTTGGCCATTCCCGTACCCATCCTTTTGGTGATATCCGCAATTGCTTCTTGATAGCTGCAGATACAGTAAGTTTAACACAGCGGAAATTAAGTTGCATCTTCATAATAAAAAAGAAGCACAGCGGAAATTAAGTTGAAGCTTCATATTTTCTAGGCTGTTGTACAACATGAAACTATGAAAGTGCTTTCAATGAACACGTTTATCACAGAGAATCCATACGTTAACTCGTTAAGAACTTTACCCTTTGTCAAGCTCTAGGAAAGCCGCTGAGACATGATGAAACTCATCCATGAGAACTTTGTAGTGATTCGTACCACCTTATAACAAAAACAAGCAAAATAAATGAATACACTAAATGGAATTATTAATTATTAACTAAAAAGAAGCAAATTATATATGTCAACTGCAAAATTCAGACCACTCACAAGAAAAATGCCAGTCAGGGTCATATATGTGCTGATGAAAGGCTTTCAGAATCGGAATTTTGACTTCTGCGGCTATGCTCGTATCATCCTCTGTACAGCAGCATTGAAACTATGTAATGCTCCCTTGTCCCTCCATTTATATTCAATCAAGCAAATTTATAAAAGAGCAATTGCCTTGGCTAACTACCCGTATAAGTGAATGTTTAATTCGAGAATCACTTATATTCTAGCAAATTTTAGAATTAAGAACTATCTAATACGGAGTACGTCTTTAGTTTCAGTTAGTTATGTTAGTTCAACCTTCACCTTGTTGGGTGTTTGGCATTCCGACATAATTCACATAACACAACTCTTCGATACTTTATTTTAGAAGAAAAAGTACAAATATAACCGTATCCTACATGCAACACCATGTCCTGGTCGGACACTTACAACCGAGTCAAACCAACAACATAGGCTAGGCATTTATATTAATCACATGGGACTAGAAAAGTGGTGATTACTCATCTACAACATCTGAATCCCCTAGCAAACAGGAAGATAGCGCGGTAAAACTCGTAGATACAAATTAAACTAATCAAATACATGACTAATACAGTAATACAGCATGACAAGATTGAGTTCTTAAGCTGAAAGAGACAAACCTACTGTGTCTAGAGCTCTAAGTACCAAATAAAAAACACATACCTGCAATGCAACAAAGTAGAATTACTGTTAAAAAGCTCTTAACTTTATTTGATACAATGATAGGACACCAGCGAGTGATATTGAGATTGAGTATCACCCTCTCACATACATCACGCAGGCCCTACACAATAAGGCCACAATGGGGAGAGAAATGGGTAGGATTTATCGTGAACACGTGAGAGGGTGGTATCAAAACTCAATATCACTTGGTGACGCTATCTCATTTTTCGTGAAAAAGTTTTAAGAATTTACTCCCAAAACATTTTTAGACCTCACACATGACATGACTACATGACTTTACATTGATAAATCAAAATTCCCAACTCAATTGGTTCTCATATAAACCACTTGAATATAGCAACAATCAAAAGTCTCAAAACATTTCCTCTTATGGGTGAAAGTGGATCCTTGAGAAATAAAGCACAATTTCCTTAAATATAGCAACAATCAAAAGTCTCAAAACTTTTTGTCCCCATATATTCTTCCATAGTGTGATTATTGCATGAGACGCTCATAATGTAAAAAGATAACTAATTTCCTAGAAACAAATGAATGATTTTTTTACGGAAATGGACCATCTCACGGTGTAAAACCATCCATTACTCCATACTCCCTCCGTTCAACTCCACATTACAAGTTTCTCTTATATATGGCAAATGTGAAAAAGCAAACTTGTAATGTGGAGTTGAATGGAGGGAGTAATAAATAAAACGTAAACGTAAACTATTGACCGGAAAAAGAAGACATACAGCATTGCGGAGCTCGGAATGAAGCTGTTGAATAACAAAAGCAAAGCTCCTAGAAACTTTATGAAGCATAGAATAACAAAAACTCCAATGAACTTCTTCATGAATTTGGTTTTGAGCTTGATTAACAGCCAATTTTAACTTCAAAAGTGGGTAAATTTCATCTGGGTGTTTCAATATTGCACATAAATTCTCCATTTTTAATCTGGGTTTTTGTCAAAATTGAATCTTGATGCCAATTTTTGACATTCAATTCGGTATGACAACACTATAATTAATTGAGTTTGTATTAACAAATCTATATTTGCCATAATATACGGGTGATTCATGTTGAAATAATAGTACTCCGTATATTGTTATGTCGGTAAAGAGCTGGGGTTACTGTTCCCATCAATGCTGATTTTTGAGCCTCTTATTTTGTTGGCACTTCTCAATTTGACAATTTCTTATTTAAGTCGAGGATATTTGTCTTAAACAGGTCAAATATTTATGTAATATGAATAAGACAAAAACGATTTTTGTACAGAGAAAAAACAAAAATTTGTCCTATATATAATATATCCTGTGTGTAGACTTGTACTCGGGCCGGGTCGGGCTGGCCAGGAAGCGGGTCGGGCTCTCTTGATGAGGCCCGGGCCAGGCCAGGGGGAGGGCCGGGCTGGGATATGCTTGACCCGAGGCGGGCCGGACATGCGGGCCTTACCATTTTATTTTATTTTTTTGCTAAATGGCAGGCCCGGGGCGGGTCGGGCTGAAATTTCAGGATTCGGTCCAGGCCAGGGTTAACGCCGGGCTAAGGCCGAGCCAGGCCGGGTCAGGTCAAGTTGCATAAAATAACGGGTCAAGGCGGGCCGGGTCAGTCCGTGCTGATGGCCAGCTCTACCTGTGTGTAGTGGAACTGGTCGAGCCTGGCTGACCCAATGATTTGGTTAGGTCTATTTATAATATTAAGATGGAGGTAAAGCAAGACAAGCTGATAAATCTAATCCCGGCTTTTCCCCCATAATAACAGGGTTGGAAGTGGGTCGTGCCCCATGACGACTCACCGTGCTACAACTTCAAAATGACACGATATGAGCACGGACACATTTAGGCGGATGTCGTGCGGTGCCGTCGAAATCTCAGATGGCATGGTTGATGGCCTAAGCACGTTGGCACGTTGAGCCGTGTCGTACTTGGATAAGTTGGCGTGCTAGACCAACTTGTTTGGCGCAAATTCTCCCTTGTGACGGGTACTATTCCGTCATAAACACTGTTCACATTAGCGATGAGCTAAATGTGACCACTTTTTGATAAAATGTGACCATTTTTTTAGGTGACATTTTATGAACAGTACTTGAGTGGTTACATTTTATCAAAAAGTGGTCACATTTGTCCGTCGCAAATTGTGACTGTCACAAGGGAGAATTGCTGCTTGCTTGGACCAGTGGAAGATATTGGACAATTGACTTAGGCCCGAAATTTTTTGGCTAAAAATAGCTGAATTGAACTAAACTGAAATTTATGAAGCTGAAATGATCAACTTAACTGAACTGAAATAAACTTAATAAAGCTAAATCGAACTAAACCGAACAACGATCACAACAACACAAATTCTTGTTTAAAACAGATATATCTATGTTAAGCTTAAAACGAGTCAAATAAGATAGTTAGGACAAAACTAAAATGCATTGAAATTAACAAAAAAACTTGTCCATCTATGCAAGAGGGATAATATAAGTGAACCCGTTTTTATCTTAAAAAAAAAAAAAAGGAATGTCATTCCTCTCATTACATAATTGTTCCTAGTTTGTACCACATATGACACAAGTCACACAACTATGCAAGGCTAGTATTAATCGGATAACAATATAAAATACTCTTTTTATCCCAATTATTTGTTTACCTTTCTTATTCTTTGTATTGTAAGAAATATTTTAATTAAAGACAGACAAATTATCGATATGGAGGGAATAGAAACTCCTTGTAGATTTATCTTAGTCGGAGTAATTGATCTTGTGTGCGATGATTACTCTCTACAACCTAGAGAGTATTTATCATGCACCTCTTTTAGGTAAGTGGTAATACGCCGTACTACGTTCTTATTTAAGTTTTTGTGTTGTCATGCATTAGCGCCTTCATACAGAACTGAAGCCACACCTGTGAAACGAATGCAAAGATGTTAGTAGTCGACTAGTCGTTAGCTAGTAGACTGATACTCCACCGTATTTATATCATTTCCGTCTCACTTTGATTGTCAAATGATTCATTTGCTGGTCGGAAGATCCACCAGGCAAAGATAATCGCCAGTATAACGAAAATCATCACAAGCATCTGCACAAGTTACTAAGGTTAGCAGATATAACTGACTCGTAAAAAGGATTAGAAAAGCGAAGGGTGTTCTCACAACAGTCAATCCCGACTTGCTTTTCACAACGTATAATTTCCTGAAAATACATAAATCAACAAAATTTCCCGGTATAAGTAGGAGGAAAATGAAAGGTAAGCATTTTTCTTAAAAAGACGTGAGGCGTTCCAAGAACACGAGGGCTGCCCTGCTGAGTGCTAAGGTAAGAGTATTAAAATACCTTTTATTCAGAGTTCCGGAGTCCCTGCAGAGTTTCATTATTGCATCAACCCTGCTCAGTGTTATTGCGGCATTTGGATCCGTCTTGTCAACCTATGTATTCAGGCAAAACCACGGCATGTTTTATATGATGTAACAAGAAAGAACAATGTACTCTTGTGGTCTGTAAAAGATTACCTTTGATTTTAACATGCAGGAGAAATCGAAGAAAGCTCCGTAAACATCAGCCATTGTATCTGTCCGTTCGAGTATTATAGCAGCGAGACCTAGAAAGTAAAGTAAATCATATATCAAAGCATCCGGCCACCTAGGTAGCACCAAAACGGACACGGACACGGGACACGGACACGACACGGACACGTGACACGGCATCCCTTGATATTTAGGACACGGGACACGTTATTTAAATTTAATAAAATATATATTTTATAATTATAAACGTTTGATTTTATTTTTATAAAAGTATTTGATATTAAATTTAAATAAGTGAAGCTAAAACTGGCCCTTGATTATAACTCGTTTTCATTTACCATCCAAACGAATCTTTTAATCAATCTCTTTCGACAGCTCACTTCACGCTTAAAGAACATCATTCAGCCCAAATGATGTCCAAATGTCATGGACACGCGTCGGACACGGCCGAAATACCATGGACACGCGTCGGACACGTGCTCGAATAAATGTAGAAAGTTAGACACGGCTTTGTAGGTGTCCGACACGTTTCGACGTGTGTCCGAGGAGTGTCGGTGTCGGACACGGTGTCGGACACGGGACGGCTGATTAGGAGAAGTGTCCGTGCTACCTAGCCGGCCACAAGCCGTAGTTAGATCGTACTCGGGCTGGGCTGGCCGAGGGGCGGGCCGGGCTCTTCTGGACAGACCCGGGCCAGGCCAATGGGATGGGCGGGCTTGGTCGGGCCATGCCGGGCTAGGATATGCTTGACCCGGGCCCTGGTTCAAGGCGGGTTGGGCTGGCGGGCCTAACATAATTTTCTTATTTTTCCTAAAATAGACGGGCCGGGCTGGGAAAATGGAACCCGGACCAGGCCAGGGTAGGAGCGGGCCGGGCTGGTCAGGGGCGGCCCGTGTGGGATGGCGGGCTGAGGACGGGTCGGGCCTGGTCGGGCTGGCCGTGCTGTTGGCCAGCTCTAGCAGTAGTACCATAAGATTTGAAAACATCATATACTATCTGAACTTTGTTAGACAGAAGAAAAAACCGTTAAAATGAAATTTACCGCGTCTAATTTTCACGACACCTCTGAAGACACGGATATTGTTGTAGCACAATGCCAATGTTCCCATCGCCATAATCTAGAACAATGGCAATATGTAGATGCCCAAATAAGATTTAAGTCACGCGGTCTGAGATGGATAAATCAAACGTAACAAGTTTTATGTTAAAACGCAAAAGATCACATACTAGTGGAATAGAACAGGATCGGAGTATAGCATGATCCCGCAAAGGAGACAAGCACGCGAGGCAATCTTCCACATGAAACAAAGCATTGGTCACCATGTCATTTAAACAACTGACTGCTTTCTGAGAGTTTTCCTCGTACTTCAAATCCTACACGACAAATTTCAATACAAATGAGTTCTAAGATACAGCCGACAGAGACTTAAGATGCAATTGTAATAATTCTGATGCAATGTCGCAGCCTGGATATAATACCAGGACAGGAACACTAACCTCAAGGTTGTTGACATACGTTTTCCATATTTCTTGAGGCCAGAACATGCGAGGTTTTGGTATTTCATTTATATCTTCAAGGTAATCACGGATAATGTTGGTTTTCTGCACAATGTGGCTAGCCATTACACAATGCAACGTCAGTAACGTCACATAATTAAGTAACGAAGGTTGAAACCGGAAGTAAAAACCTGAAGAAATAAACCCATTGCGTTGGGAAGACGTTCTGGCGCTAAATCCTCTAAGCCGGAGTTATAGAAAAGTTTTGACAATCCAAGGCCAACAAGTCCTGCAACATAGTGGCAATATTCATCGTAGTCGTTAACAGTTTCTACCTGCAATAGCCAATTAGTGGATTCTAATTAAGGCAAAATTGTTTTCTTAATTTTACCAACCAAATTGTTAGTATTATTGTATAGAAACCTTATTAAGTCCGCAATCACGAACCTCTTTTCGTATAAATTTGGCCATTCCTGCACCCATCCTTTTGGTGATATCCGCAATTGCTTCTTGATAGCTGCATATACAGTAAGTTTAACATAGCGGAAATTAAGTTGCATCTTCATAATAAAAAAGCACAGCGGAAAATTACCCTTTGTCAAGCTCCAGGAAAGCCATTGAGACGTGATGAAACTCGTCCATGAGAACTTTGTAGTGCTTCGTACCACCTTATAACAAAACAACCAAAATACAAGCTAAGCATACTTTATCAATGAATTAAACTAAAAGAAGCAAATTATTTTTTCTCAAGAAGTAAAATTCAGATCACTCACAAGAAAAATGCCAGTCGCGATTGTATATGTGCTGATGAAAGGCTTTCAAAATAGGAATTTTGACTTCTGTGGCTACGCTCGTATCATCCTCTGTACAGCAGCAGCATTAAAACTATGTAATGCTCCCTAATCCCTCCATTTACATTCCAAAGAAGCGAATCTATATACAACACTGCTTGCCTACGCTTACTGAACTGAATGTTTAAGTCGAGAATTACTTTCATTTACGCAACTTATAGAAAAAAGAAGAGATCTTGTTGGAAAATTCTCGAGTATTCTTATTTACAATTTGTCATACTCGAGAATTACTTTCATTTTACGTTACCAAATTCGTCATACTCGAAAATTACATAAACAAATAGATAAAAATTGCATTAGACTGATTCCATTCTCTAGCCATTGCATGAAAATATAGAGTTGTTAAGCTGAAAGAGACAAACCTACAGTGTCAAGAGCTCTAAGTACCAAATAAAAGACACAGATCTGCAATGCAACAAAACAGAATTGTTAAAAAGCTGTTACTTTTATAATCGAGTTTCACCACCTATATATTCTTTCCGTCTTATTCATTTGTTTACCTTATAGTGAGGGTTATCTTTAATCATAGGTAAGCAAATAATAGAGGCGGAGGGAGTATAAGACTTTGTTTGGTACGTTATTTAGATTAAAGTAGCTTATTTGACCAAATTTTCAACTAGCTAATACTCGTCATTTTGTACAAGTGTTTAGCAAGTACTTTGTGTTAAGAATATTCTTTGGTTGTGCACTAACCACTCTTTAAGTCTAATGGCATTCGAGTGAGAGAGCGTCATAGGATATAATAGTTGGGCATCAACAATCACCTTAAGTTTTTGGTTGAGATGATTCATCTATCACTAGGTAGCTTATTTGGCAACTCGGCTAGCTGAAATAAAGATACTTAAAAAGAGTTCCATTTCTTTTTAGTAAATGGAGAGAAAATGGACCGCTTAAGAAGTACCATGCACGAAAGTAACTAGCTGAAACTTTTTTATCTTCCCTTTTTACTCCTTCAATTATTACAACAAAAATAAAATCATATCCGTTTATGTAATTTTATCAAATATAATAAGTTAACTTTCATCGCATTTATATTATTTATGTTAAAATAAAAAATCATTCACAAAAACTAAATTAATTTTTTTTGGTGAAAAAAAAAACTAAATTATAAAAAAGGTAATAATCCAAAATGTACTTTTTTCTCTCTTAATTACTAATCGAAAATGACCTGGCCAAAAAAAAAAAAAAAAAAAATGACCTGACCAACAAATACAAAAAAAACCTGAAGCCTGCGAGCCGACCCAAACTAACCCCAAAATAGTACTCCCTCCAAATTCCTATTTTTGCCCCATTTCCTCTTAATGGCAACACATTTGTGTTTGCCGCATTTCTTAACTTTCCATTTTGGACACCTTTTTTACCATATTGTCCTTATGGCTTTTTTGTATTTACAACTTTTGCCACTCAATTATGGGAAAACACTATTAGTTTTTCATTGTTTATTAGTTTCCTCCATTTTAAGTACAACCCACTACCAACTTATACATTACTTTTTCATTGTTTATTAGTTTCCTTAATTTTTGTGCCCAAATGAAATGGGGCAAACACTATAATTCGGAGGGAGTAGATAACTTCGTCTTAAACAAGAATTTGTGATGGGTGAAAATTAGGGAGAAGTGAAAACTCGGGTTGTTGGGCTGGCAAGCCCAGCACGGCCCATGGCCCATTTTAGCACGACATGGGATTGACACTGTAAGTCACTCCATAGGCCATGAGTCGTGTATGGGCTGAAGTTTGAGAAAGAAGACTGTGCCTATCCCGGTTACAACACGCCCCACCTCGGCACGACACGCCATGAACCGTGCTTAGCGACCATTTTTATTTTACCGGCACGACACGAAGTTTACCTTCTCATATGAGTCATATCTAAACCATGCCATTTTCTCCTCCATACATGAACACACTTTGACCCAACATAAGGCACGAGCCACTTCCATCTCTAGTAAAAATGGATCCTCAAAGAAATAAAGCTCATTTTCCTTAATTATAACCACCACCAAAAGTCCAAAACTTTTGTTTGCCAAAAGAACACCGGTCGTGTTAAATATCGTCGACAATTAACACATCTTTCCAATTTTACCCTCCCATTAACTTCCCCTTGTCTCTCTCCCTAATTTTTCTAAAACAAAAAAAGACGGTTTTTCGGAAAAAAATCGTAATTTAATTTACGAACTTTTCGATTAAAACGGTTTTAAACATACGGTAACAACGATCAAGTTAGTAACGGTTTTAAAAATATTTTCGTCCAAATTTTTTTTTTTGTTTTTTTTTTTGAAAAAAAAAATTCCGAACGAAAATATTTTCCGTCTGGACGAAAATGTTTTTCGTCCGGATTTTTTTTTTTGAAAGAAAAAAAATCATTTTCCGACTTAGATTAATTTTTGCCGCGGTAATCGATAATCACTAATCCGTGCTAACAATAACGATTCTATTCTAAACCACGTAAAATTACTAACTAATTACAAATTTTAAAAAAATTAAATTAGTTTAGATTACTTGTCGTCGATTCCTTGAATTTGGTGGCGGAATTAAAGCGGTGGTGAGTCTGGTGACAAAAATGTCATATTTGAAAAAAAGATATTAAAATATGGAAGGTTTAAAGTGAAAGGTAAATTAGAAAAGTTATTAAAAAATGTCGACGATTATTAGTAAAATATAATAACCTTCCCCCCAAATTTTCTTTCTTTAGAAGGTGGTACAGCCTACCGGTATCGAGTCCAAGTCTATGTATGACTCGATACCAGTGTAACACGACCCATTGACCCCTATCATTCTCATTAAAAAAAAGATGGAAAAAGAAGACATACAGCATTGCGTAACTCAGTAGGAAGCTGTTGAATGACAAAGGCAAAACTCCTAGAAACTTTATGAAGCATAGAATAACAAAAATTCAAATGAACATCTTCATAAATTTGGTTTTGAGCTTGATTAACAGCTAATTTTAACTTCAAAAGTGGGTAAATTTCATCTGGGTATTTCAATATTGCACATAATTTCTCCATTTTTAATCTGGGTTTTTGTCAAATTTGAATCTTGATACCAAATTTTGACATTTACTGGGGTTTATTAAGCTATTTATGACTTAAATTTATAACTTAATTAAAAATTGAATTAAAAATACTATTTCTGACAGAGTATACGTGATTTCATGTAGAAATAGTATTGTTTTGTCATTATTGGATCCTCGTTTTCTTCCACTTTGACTCATATATCTAAATAAATGTAATTGCGATTGTTAGTTTTGCGTGAGACTGTTGTATATATGCTATTAATGTACTCCCTCCGTCCCGGTCATTTGTTGTCCTTTTCCATTTTGGGGTGTCTCAATCATTTGTTGCCCTTTCTATTTTAGGAATGCATTTGATGAACAATTTGATCATTCACACTCAATTTGGTCCACATGTCATTTAGTAATTGACTATCTCCTATTTTCTTGGTCTTTGTGCCAAAACGAAAGGACAACAAATGACCGGGACAGAGGGAGTAATTAGTTTAGATTCGAGTTTATTGTAGCCTTGTAGGCATAAAACGACTTTATTTGAGTTTTCGTGTATGCATTAACGAACCAGCGTGATATGCGGCTGCCTAGACTAAGTCTGGGGCTACTTAGTCGAATAGCTTACTTTGTATTGTTCGTAATAATGTAAGTTATTCATCGCTTGTTGTCAAAAAAAAAAAAAAAAAAAATCAGGATGGGTATCGAACCAAAATCAGATTTCATTCATAACATAAAACAACACAATTAAGCGTGCGTGCAAGGCAAGAGTAATTATTGAATGCAATAACCATTAGAAGAGTTTTTAAGGTATACACGAGTGGTGCGAAAGTGTGGCTAAGAACCTCTATATGACTAAATTGATTTATGAAGTCTATACTCAATTTTACGAGCTGACATAAGTATCTTCTTTCAAACATTACAAGAAACACGCGAGTTTGGGACAGCCGTAGGAGGTCTCAAACATTTAAACAAGCTGATTACGCCATTACGGTACCAGAATGTAAGCCAGACCTGTAAAACCAGAATGCAGAAACATTACAAGTTTAGTATCACTTATCATAGTGGCCAAATGTCGGTCAATTACCCCCGCCTTATCAGTCAAATGATGGTAGCAGTAGCGAAACACCACTGTTATAAAAGCCAGTATTCTTGGCATTCATACGCAACGTACCTGAGTTGGAAGACACGCGGACCAGAATGATTGCCAGTATAATGAAAATCACAAACATCTGCACAAGTTACTAAGGTTAATTAGCAAATATAATTAACAGGTTGACCCGCGGACAGTAGAAAAAAAATTTCAGGGTTCTTACCACAGCTGGACTTAATCCCGACTTATTCTTCTCGACGTATAATTTCCTGGCAATGCATAAAAAAATTTATTGGGATAACTATTAAGTTGAAAGCATTAGGTTTCGTCTAATACAATCTTACACTAACTTAATGTAACACCACATTACGGTTAAAGATAAAATAGTTACTTAGCGGTCAACAGATCAGTAACGATGGAGAAGAATCAGTGTTAAGAGAAAAAATGTGTTATTGTAAGACGGTTTTATACAAAAATCAGTGCATGCTGAGAGAATAAATGTATTAAAACTATACCGTTTGCTTAGAGTTCCCGAGTCTTTGCAAACTTTCTGGATCGCTTCAATTCTGTTCAGTGTTTTTGTGGCATTTGGATCCCTCTTGTCAACCTTTGTAGGCAAAACCACGACAAGTTTATACGATGCAACAGTAAGAGTGTAAGACTGTAAAAGCAATTACTAGTTAGTGAAGGCATGCTATTGCAGTAGATGAGACATTACCTTAGATTTTAACATGCAGGCAAAATCGAAGAAGGCGCCATAAACATCAGCCATTGTGTTTGTCTGATCAATTACTATAGCGGCCAAACCTAGAAAACAAAGCATGGGCAGGCAGGCAGCGAACGTCATGTACATGAGTCGCACTGTTTTTTGCAAACAAGCTTATAATTTTCATTAATCAAAAGATGCAGAATGCAATTACACCAGTTACAGGACTGTAATTAATTTTCAGTAAGCAATGTGACTTACCACGTCTCATTTTCACGTCGCCTCTGAAGACTTGAATGTTATTGTAGCACAAAGCCAATGTTCCAATGGCCATGATCTAGAAACAATGACAGTGTGAGTTAAAATCCGGAATATAGCATTTTCCGGATCAGTAAGATTGTTAACACAGACACAGAAGATCTCATACTTGTGGAATAGCACAAAATCGGAATATAGCATGGTCCCGTAAAGCAGACATGTATGTGAGGCAATCTTCCACATGTAACAAAGCATTGGTCACCATGTCATTTAAACATTGAACTGCTTTCTCCGAGTTCTCCTCGTACTTCAGATCCTGATCAGCAAATTTTAACATGCAACCGAGTTAAAATTCCAAGCAAAGTTCCTCTCTTTTTTTTCGAGGAAGGGGGTAGTTTAAACTAACCTCGAGTTTGTTGACATACTTAATCCATATCTCTCGAGGCCAAAACATGCGAGATTTTGGTAGTTCGCTTATATCTTCAAGGTAATCATGTATAATGTTTGTTTTCTACACAGAGAAGATTGAGACGAGACAGGAAGATATATTTAGAAGACGCCAAGACGGAATTTAGGAAATACAAGAAATAAGGAAATATTTACGAAATATTCTTAACAGTAAGAACCTGAAGAAATGAACCCATTGCATTGGAAAGACTTTCTGGCGCCAAATCCTCTAAGCCGGTTTTATTGAAAAGCTTCGACAACCCAAGGCCAGCAAGTCCTGCAGCATAGTGGCAATATTCGTTGTATTCGCTTACTGTTTCTACCTGCAATTAGTGAATTCTAATTAAGGTGAAAATTATTTACTCCGTATAAAATAATTTGATTTCCTAATAATCACGAACCTCCTTGCAAATAAATTGTGCCATTCCTGCACCCATTCTTTTGGTGATATCCTCAATTGCTTCTTGATAGCTGCAAATGCCAAAAAAAATCACACTTCAGACTGGCAAAAGCGCGCATGAATGTAGGAGTTTTACTGTGAGGATGGCTATCGGACTTTTACTGTACAGTAAAAAGAAGCGCAACAGAAATTGCCTCCGATGCACATTTTTATAGAAAGAGGATCAATAAGATAGGAAATCTACCCTCTGTCAAGCTCCAGGAAGGCTGTTGAGACGTGATGAAACTCGTCCATGAGAACTTTATAGTGCTTTGTACCACCTTATAACAAAACAGACACAATACAAGCATCCGCTAAATGATATTATTAATCTGTTGGACTAAACTAAAGGAATAAGCAAATGACTGAGTATTTCTTAAGGCGGAAACTTCAGTTCACTCACAAGAAAAATGCCAGTCAGGATTGTATATGTGCTGATGAAAGGCCTTCAGAATCGGAATCTTGATTTCTGTGGCTATGCTCGTATCATCCTCTGTACAACACCATTGAAACCAATCTAATTTAATACGGAGTCTCATTAACCGACAGTACTGACATATTTTCAAATTTGTCACGGAGTAATATTTTTTATCTCAATACTAGGGGGCAACCGTCCCTGCTAGACCCCTCTAAATCCATCTAAAACATATCAAACGCGACACATAGAGGAAAACCGCGCAGTTCAAACTTAAAATGGATGATACACAATAAATTAATCACAAACATGACTAAAGTATGACAGTATTTACAGTAGTTCTTGAGCTGAGAAAACAAACCTACAGTGTCCAGGGCTCTAAGTACCAAATAAAAGACACATACCTGCAATGCAACAAAATAGAATTATTGAAAAGCACTTATTTAAGAACGGATTTTCTAACGCGTGCCTAGTGGACACATGAATACATGATGCATATATTGAGAACACAAATTCTTGTTTGTGACGGCACATATCCGTCACTCTTGAGTGACGGATACCATTTTACCTCACAAAGTACCCACTTTTTCTCTCTCTGTAACACTATTCATGTGGTCCCCTTTCTCCACTAACCCATTTTGTTACCATTTTAACTCACAAAATATCCGCCACAAATGGTAACCCGTCACAAGGGAGACCAATTGTATTGAGAATTGATCAAAGTGAAAATAGGAATATTTTTAAGGACTTTTACACTTTCTCATATGCATTTTTGGATCATTATATGTGCTTACTGCGCAAACGTTAGAAAAACCGACCAATCAAGAATGCAAGATCAAACCAAGTGGTGTTAGTCCAGTGGTAACCGGGTTAAACCTTGAAACTTGTAGAAATGCAGGGGTTGAGAGGTCTCGGGTTCGACTACCAGCTGGGGCGATGATCAATTGGCCACTGCAGCCCCCGAAGGGGTGGCTTACATGGTCCATGTGGTGGTGCGGGAATGCATGGGCCCGGGGGTATTCAACCCCCTCGCTTTTTTTTAAAAAAAAATGCAAGATCAATAGATTTTTGTTTGTAACTTTCCAAGGCATTTTAATAAGAAAAATCCTAAAATTTTGCATGCCAAAAACTCTCACAGACCTTTCAGGTCTCGTTCTTTTTGACTGAAATATAAGACCTAAATTGAACTGATTTAAACTGAACTAAAGCGAAATTGAGACCAAAAGAACGAAAACATACAGCATTACGTAGCTCGCATCCAAGACTTTGAATGACAAATGCAAAGCTCCTAGAAACTTTATTAAGCATAGAGTAACAAAAACACCAATGAACTTGTTCAGGAATTTGGTTTTGAGCTTGATTAAAAGCTAATTTTAATTTCAAAAGTGGGTATAATTCATCTGGGTGTTTCAAAATTGCACACAAATGCTCCATTATTAATCTGGGTGTTTATCAAAATTAAATCTTGATGCCAAATTTATGGCATTCATTGGGGTTATAATTAATTTACTCTAAATTTGGGATTATTACTTGACTCGTCTTAAGCTTAAGACGAATAATACCGTCTTAAAAAGACTTCATGCTCTTAACTTTTAGGCAATAATTTAATTAGCTTGCATTAATAAGAAAATCATATCCGCCGGAGAATCCGGTTGAAATAATGAATCATGTGAAAATAACTTGGGAGTTGGGAGTACGTATCATCTCATCAATAGTATTTTATGAAACACAAATACTTCTTCTGTAATCCGGTTTTACACAAATTTATTGTAAAAGGAGATCTTTTAGTTACTATTATTTTTACCGACTAATAAGGTCGTGTTTAGATCCGTTTTACAATATATGTTAGTGTAAAACAGCCTTATACAAGACTGTGCCCTGGCCGATGAATAGGATCCTCAACAGTTTTCGGAAACTGTGCCCTGGCCGATGAATAGGATCCAATCTGATCCTCAATACCTCATCTTGTGTACGAATGTCGTCCATATTTTTTTCAGAAAAGGGAAACCCCTCAGATCCGTAGCTAAAAAAAACTCAGGAGCGGCCTGGTGTTGCAAAACCAGCCCACTTGGATTGAGAACAATGGCGGAAACATTTTCAGAGACAGTTAAGGTTCAAGCCGATAAGGGAGCATATAGAGTGACGGGTGTCCGAGTCAGAGAATTGTATACCAAGGCAGGGGAATGCAGAAAAGAAATAGTTGAAAAGTGACTCATCATGTTCAAAACCCGTCTTCATCTTAGTGACGGAGTTTTATTCCATGGACGTGGCAAAAATCTGAATGTTAAATTAGTTTCTGAGCGAAGGTTAATCAGTTGCACAAAACAGAAGCAATTTCGCTCTCTTCAACAGGTGAATCAGAAGCAATACAGGATGTCATTGCATTCATTTCAAATCTGTTTCTACCATATAAATATGTCAGCCATAGTATAGCAATAATCCCACATTTGTGCTCTGAGTTGAGTACGCTTCTCCATATAATCGGCTGATAACCATACCCGAATGAAAGTCGAGCCTGTGAAACCAGTATGCACAAACGTTGCAGAATTGTTAGCTTATCCCATTACTGTTGTCTGTCCCATTTGACGTTAATAGTCGACTGAGGTCAATTTTAACCAATATTTTATCACAATATACGCCAACTCGTTTACATAACATACCTGAGTTAGTAGTTATTTTGCCGGTTGGAAGACAGACGGGACAGAATGATTGCCAGTATAATGATAATCACAAACATCTGCATAAGTTACTAAGGTTAGTAAATGAAATTGTCCCGCAGGATGTAGGAAAAAAATTTTGAGTTCTCAGTTCTCACCACAGCTGAACTTAATCCCGACTTGTTTTTCACGACATATAATTTCCTGACAATACAGACCCGCAAAATTTGTTGGGATAACGTATAAAGGCGAAAGTAAGTTTCCTATAAATCAGTCTTGCAATAACTTACTTCTGTATAACCACAAAAGTTAGTGATGAGGGAATAAGTGTGTTAACATACCTTTTGCTTAGGGTTCCCGAGTCCTTGCAAACTTTCTGGATCGCTTCAATTCTGTTCAGTGTTTTTGTGGAATTTGGATCCGTCTTATCAACCTTTGTAAGTAAAACCACAGCATGTTTAAATGACGCAACAGTAAAAGCATCACTAGTTATTGAAAGAAATGGCATGCTATTAACGTCGATGAGACATTACCTTAGATTTTAACATGCAGGCAAAATCGAAGAAGGCGCCATAAACATCAGCCATTGTATTTGTTTGGTCAATTACTATAGCTGTGAGACCTGGAAAACATAACATATACAAAAATCAATTCATTCAGGCCATTGTTTTTCAGATGATGGAAGAGCTGTGTTCAGATTTTATAAGTAGCTCTTAATTATATAAGACGTGAGGCCAGTGGCGGAGCCAGGATTTGAGCTTAGCAGAGTAAACGGGCTAGAAGATGAACAAAGAAATTGCACGGCTATGTGCCTCGCTAGATGCGCCTTTATGTACAAAGAGGCGCCTGCAGGCGTTTAGGTAAATAGCTGATCACTAAGCCTCTTGCCTCGGGCATGCTATTTGAAATAAAAGTAGCTCTAATGTCAGATGGTCTGAACAAGGAGCGATAGGGATTAGGGACTAAAATTGAAAACATGATACACTACTGAAACATTGTTTGTCGAAAGAGAAACTGCCAGCGATAAAACTTACCACGTCTCATTTTCACGACGCCTCTGAAGACTTGAATGTTGTCGTAACACAAAGCCAATGTTCCAATGGCCATGATCTAGAACAATGGCGGTATGAGTTTCGTATAGCAAGGAGAGAAAAGAGTAATGAAGCAAGCCAAAACCCTAAGAGAAGGTGTTATGTGCCTCTTCAAAAAGAGGTAATCACATGACAGATTGACAGATACCCGGTAAATTAGAGGGTTCAGATTGAACTGATAAACATGGTTATTTTAAGATTATTATCAGTTAGGGTCATTTCGGAAGCATTGTTATTGGGTCACTTGAAAAACACAAAATGCACGAGATCATATAACCATATCCGCTAGATTGCTAACACAGAAGATCTCATACTTGTGGAATAGCACAAAACCGGAATATAGCTTGGTCCCGCAAAGCAGACATGTATGTGAGGCAATCTTCCGCATGCAACAAAGCGTTGGTCACCATAACATTTAAGCACTGAACTGCTTCTTCAGAGTTCTCCTCGTACTTCAGATCCTGTTCAACAAATTTTAACAGAAACCAGGTCAAAATTGCAAGCAAGGTTGCTCTTTTTTTTTTTTTTTTGCTTTTCTTTCCGGGGAGGAGGGGATGTAGTTTGAATTGGCATACAGAAAATCTGACCTCAAGTTTCAAGACATATTTTTTCCATATCTCCCGAGGCCAAAACATGCGAGATTTTGGTATCTCATTTATATCTTCAAGGTAATCACGAATGATGTTTGTTTTCTGCACAATAAAGCTTGATATTACACAATGCAACATCACAGTTGCAGAACATCTCTGAACAAAGAAAGTTAAGCTCAGATGTACAAACCTGTAGAAATAAACCCATTGAATTCGATAGACTATCTGATGCCAGATCCTCCAAGCCAGAGTTATGGAACAGCTTTGATAGTCCTAGGCCAACAAGTCCTGCGACATAATGGCAATATTCATTGTAGTCGTCAACTGTTTCTACCTGAAATTCGCACAAAAAACTTATTAAGGTATACACTTACCATGAAATGACACATAAATACCCAAATACCAAAGAAATTTAGTTTCACATTCCCAATTAATATATGACATGCTTTGATGCTTACATAATTACTTAAAACAATCGCTAACTGACATGCTTTAGCTGCCTTGGGAGCAAAAAAAAAATGCTTCTGATTTATGTCAATTTTATTGCCCATCTCGGCAATGAATATCAACCGTTAAGGACCTTGGTTAGCTGGAAACAATTTTATGGCATCTAAAATTTAAAGGACGAATAGATGACCTAGTAAAAAAAGTATTAAGTCAAGAAAAATCAATTTTTATAGGGAAAAACAGGTATCTCAGCGACTCAGCCTCCTTTCCGAACCCCTCATACAGCAAGTACTGTGTTTTCGAACCAAATTTTCTTGTAATAAAAGCGTACTTGTTGAGTTCTCCGCAGCAGGCTTATAGAAATAGGGAAATAGGTGCATGAGACCGGCCCACAAGCAATTGAGGTTCCATCCTAAAACCAATTGGTGATAGGAGAAGTAGCCCATTTACTTATAAGCCAGTCCCTTCACTCTTTTTCTACCACTGTGGTACAATGCCTCTCACACACATATGGGAACAGACCTCAACAGTACTATAATCCACAATCACAAACCTCTTTGCAGATAAATTTTGCCATTCCAGCACCCATCCTTTTGGTGATATCCTCAATTGCCTCCTGATAACTGCATATGCAACAAGCGTCTCAGTTTAGATAGGCAAGCATGAGAAAGGAAACAATTTGTAACAATAGACTAGTGGGTTTGTACACTTTCAAAATCCATCTTCTAGATCGTATTTAAGGTTATGAGTGTAGCTTCTAAGTTCACACTCAATCATGCCTTCCTGCATACTGCATACTGCATACTACAGGAATATAGATGATGCATGATTTTCAGCTACGAAAACAGCTGTTTTATGTATGCATACTGCATACTACAAGAATATATGTTTTATGCTCATTTTTTGCATGAACAATGGAAATTAAATTGCATCTTCATGTTTACTAGGCTATTGTACAGAATGAAACCACTTTCTACGTAGACTTATGTAAAGGAGGATCCATAAGATACAAAACCTACCCTCTGTCAAGCTCCAAGAAAGCTGTTGAGACATGGTGAAACTCGTCCATGAGAACTTTATAATGCTTTGTTCCACCTTATAACATAAAGAAAATATATAAGCATCTTAAACTTGTTAATCAAAAGAAAGTATTGTGCACCTCATTAAACTTAGACATCAGGCTATGTCCTCTTATGATTAATTGGGATAAGATTTTAACAGTAAGCCAAGTCAAATCAATGGTTTAGACAGGTTAAGAGAGTAGAAGCAAAGTTCGTTCACGCACAAGAGAAATGCCAGTCGCGATCATATATGTGCTGATGGAAGGCTTTCAGAATAGGAACTTTGACTTCTGTGGCTACGCTCGTATCATCCTCTGTACAAACACCATTTAAACAGCGTTTAAAAAAGACATCCACACTATTTCACAGACAAGAAGGCGTTACAAACAGTAATTCAATAAAGATGTCGTCTAATGAATGAAACTTACAGAGTACATGATAAACCACATTCATAAAGTAATACAGTATTTCCATACAAAAACAACAACAACATCAGAGCCTTAATCCCAAAATGATTTGGGGTCGGCTGACATGAATCATCCTTTAGAACCGTCCATGGGTGAACGCACACCTCAAAAATGCGAAAAGAAAAAGTGAAAAAAAAAAAAAAAAAAAACAGTATTTCCATACATTTGTGCTAAATGTTTTCTTCATTATTTTCCCCTTATTGCCAGTCTATCATACAGTGGGTATCATCGGTAGCAGGTTCTTCCACTCACTATAAAACTATAGACGAAGCTATGTCACTAAGAATCCAGTAAAGGAACGCCACACAGGAGCATGCCTAAGCCTCATACTCGACTCTTTTATGTGTCGTACCCTTGTACCAGTGTTGGACACAAATACACTGGTAATATAAACAGTCTGAGTGTTACCAGTGATGAGACACCACTCAAACAGAAAGGCAGCTGAGGAAAATTGGATGGCCCAAAACAGATAAACCACAAACAAGAGCCTGATACAGCTTAGTAAGATTTAGCACTTAAGCTGGAAGAGACAAACCTACAGTGTCGAGGGCTCTAAGTACCAAATAAAAGACGCATACCTGCAATGCGAAGAAGTAAAATTGTTAAGCTCAGGGTAGGCAATGCAGTCAACAGTGATTCAATATGCAGTACACAGCAGACCCCCACGAGGTCAGTCAGGTCACGAACCCTCCCTTTTCGCTAAAAAGAAGGGAAATGACGCAGGCAAATGCATACTGCCAATCAGACAACCATGGAAAAATTTATATGACTCCCTCATCCATCAGAAGATATAATTGTCGCGGAGACTGAGTCAGTGGTGGAGCTAGGGGGGCTAGCAGGGGCCCTCGCCCCCCCTGGCGGTTGAGATTTTCGAAGTTTTTTTCAGGTATACCTTATATTATTACTCATCCGCCCCCTCTAAGCTTAAATCCTGGCTCCGCCACTGGACTGAGGGCTTGTATGCGTATCTCGTAGGTACGAACACTCAACTCAAGCAAACCATACAAAACTGAGTGAGCAGTGATCATATAAATCCTTCATAATTTCATATTTAGCTAATATAAACAAATTCCATGCTGCATGCACCTTGTGAATAAAAAATTCAGACATACTCCCTCCGTCCGAATCCTTTGTTTACCGTTTATTCTTTGTCTGAATATTTTAATCAAAGGTAAACAAATGATTGGAACGTATGGAGTACTAATTAAACTGTTTTCAAAAATTGTGATTTAGCTTCAGTGTTCTACATTTGCATGCTGCAAATAATTTCCCCATTAATTCAATCAACACATTTCACATCAAACTAGCAATTGAACAGCTAATTAAAGGTCACACTTTTATTATATCATTAAAATGGCCGAGTCCGACACTTGGACACGCACCCGTGTTGGATACTTCTAAAAGAATCTAAGCATCATAGCATTCCACAACATAATGTACATAAAATAAAACCGTCACACAGTCATTTTATTAGTTAACCACTCATTTATTACTGTGTACTATCAATAAACACGTCTTTAACCAATAAAAAGACCGTCTCATAAGAAAATCGAGATTAAGAAAACATACAGCATTGCGTAATTCAGTACCAAGTTGTTGAATAACAAGACCAAAACTCCTCGAAACTTTATGAAGCATAGAGTAACAAAAACCCCAGTGGTGTTCTTCAGGAATTTGTTTCTCTGCTTCTTTAACCGCCATTTTTAACTTCAAAAGTGGGTAAATTTCATCTGGGTGTTTCAAAATTGCGCCTAAATTCGCCATTTTTTATCTGGGTTTTTATCAAAATTCAATCTTGATGCAAATTTATGGCAGATTAATTAGAAAATTAATTAATTAATTAATGGGATTGTATTATAAATATTGAACTCATATTACAAAAAGATCGAATTTTGTGAAAAAAATATGCATAAATTATAAAAATTGAGACGATGATGATCGAATTTGTGTAATTATTTGTATTTATTTTGAGTTCGTTGAGATTGGAGATCTATACGGCATCGTTTTAATACGGGTTGTTATGATTATGGGACCCATTAGATCATCTCATTTTCATTTTTTCTTGTCGATAGGTACGATTAATTTTAGGCACTGTTTGGTAAACGATATATTGACCAATTTTTAACATATATAACAGTTTTAGCATGTTTAATATGCTAATTTTAGTGTTTGTGGTAAACAATATATTGAAACAGCATATTTGGGGTCAATATGTTGTTTTATAATATGGAACTCGATTCATTCTTAAAAGAATACGCTGCTTACCCCAGCATATTGGTTAGAATATTGTAAAATAGGAAAATTTTCTCCATTTTACAAAGAAAACTAACAATCTACTAATCGTAATCTGCCAATTAGCAAACACTCAAATTAATTCTGCTAATTATAATATGCTAGTCAAACCTTCTGATAAAATCTACCATTTATAATCTGCTTTTGCTGAAATTAATCTGCTGTTTACCAAACATGGCCTTAGTTTAGTTCGAATTTTAGTGAAATATAGAATTATTAAATCGCGTCAATTCTGGGTCGGGTTATTTCGGGTCTCTAAATTTCGGGTCGGGTTATTTCAGGTTCGGGTCGGTTAGGGTTATTTTCGGGTCAACTATTATCAAGTTATTTGTGAATAATAATCATTTTGTAACAATAAAAATTCGGGTCGGGTTATATTGGATCGGTAAATTCGGGTTTGGGTCAAATTGGATCTTCGGTTCAAGTGTCAGGTCAGGTCAGGTCATTCAAGTCAGATCAATTTTACCGATCTAGTTGTATTCATAAAGTTTTAGCTCAAAATTTTTAATTAAGTTATACTTACCGATTATCAATTGATCTAGGTCATCATGGTACAAGAATCCAACAAACCCTTGAGAATGAAAGTGAGCTAATAGCTAAGGGAGCACGTGTAAAGCTAACTAGGGCAGGACCCGTGCAAATGTACGGCATTTTAAGTTTTGGCATATCTATAGAGTAAAATAAAATATAAAAGTTACATAACTATATTTAACGTTAAGACATTGCTAAAGGAATTACTGCAGTTATAACGCGGAGAATTCAAATAATGATAGCTCGGGAGTAATAGGAACAATAAAAGTTTAGAAAATTCATATTCTTCACACATTTATTTTTGCAACGCAACAAAAGAGTACGAACAAATTATAATTTTAAAGAGGGCAATATTTAGGGTGGTCGAAAATTCGAATCTTTAATCATGAACAATAACGGTCTTGAAACAGACAACTTTCTTAAAACAAAAGGTATTGAATTTTTCAATCGAGCAAATAGAACTCTATAAATGCAATATATTTAATTAGGGTTATAATCGTTATAATGTGATAAAGTTAAATCTTTTCAACTCCGTAATTAATATTCCAATTGAACGTATTTCATCTTCTCTGTTTGTGGGGAAATTGTAAAAGACACGGTTATTTTCAATGAGTAAAAAAAGAGAGAAAATTTGATAGTATAATAAAACTGAATAGAAAAGAAAATGTTATTTGAGGTAGTTTTAAAATAGGGAAGGAAATATTATTTAAGATTTGTTCCGGGTGTAGATTCCGGAGCAGTATAGTTTACCACGTAAGCTTGGTGAATGAATGTCCTTCCTTGCTTTGACTCTTCCTCTCGGTCTCTCCTGAAACGATGAACAAACTGAGGGCTCGGCTTTGCACCGAGCGTACTCACTCCGACGCTCAAGTCAGTAAACTTAAAGGGATTAAGTTGTGTGTTACTTGACAAAGTATATTGTAGAGAGATAAGAGAGTTTATACCAGATGAATAGTGAGTTTTAGGTTAGATTGTGGATCCCCTTCTCAATGAGAGAAGTGGAGTATTTATAGACTTTCACCTTTTGTCACGTAGTGGCCAAGTGGCCAAGTGGCTAGCAGGTGGAAAGACTGTTCTACCCTCGGCCGAGGGACCCATGGCAGCCGGTGACTCCATGCCGAGGGTCTTGGATATGAGTACGCGGATATGTCTCCCTATTTGGTGATTGCCCACCGAGACCCAGTGACCGCCGACAGTCGCGCTTGTTAGGCGGTCTAACATGTTGACTTACTGTCTCTTGATCCTTGACCTTGCTCAATATGTTGACTCGGTCAGGGGGTGAAGAATATGCCCCATCAATTTGCCCCCAGCGTAGTCTATGCCGTGGTATGGACCTTCGGTGAGTGTTGAGCGTATTCTGCGCAAGTTGAATTTTCTTCCCCGACTTCCTCTTCCTCGGCTTGCTTCTGTTCAGGCCGTACCATATCCCCCCTCCACATGGATGTGTAACGGACATCAAATGTGGATAAGAAGATGTCGCTGGCCGGCGGGTCCAAGGTTGAGAGTGTCGGATGCTTTGATTGCCCCCGGCCGGTGCTGCCAAGCTTGGTTGATCAGCTGGCCGTTTGGCAAGTAGATAAGGAGCGTGTTGAAGAAGATACGTCGATTGGCATTCCGCCAAGTAGCGTGTCAAAGAAGATTGGTAACTGTTGTGACGATTGACATTCCGTGGCTGCATCCTTGACACGTGTCTCGGTGTTGATTGGTTGACGCTTCATGGGCTTTGCCCTGATTGGTCGGATTGAGTGGGCTTTGCCCTATAAATAGGAGAGTTAGCCCCTGAATTTGGCCTTCCAAATTCATTTTCTCAAAAAATTTTCTTCTTCTCGCTTAGTTTTCTTTGACGAAACTTCTCTCTAGTCTTCGAAGCGCTACTCGGCGTAACACTCTTCCCAAGGTAAACAAACAAATTTTCCAATTTTTAATTGTTAAGTTTTTGTTGTGAACATGTCTTCTGCTGATGCCGGACCTAGTAATCCTGCGCCGGGGGGTTCCCCGTCGCGCCTTGATGAAGATGAGGCACTAGCCGCCGTCCCGATAAGGTCTGGGGGCCCTAGGTCTCCTTCTCCTGAGGTTGATGATCAGTATTTGGAGGATTTCTCGGATGATGGTGATGGTGATGATGACGGTGGTGATGAGGAAAAGACTCATTCCGATGAGGAGAGGCCGCAACTCCTGGACCACGGCGACGCCTGTAAGATCGGCCCTGATCGTGCTTGGACCAATAAGTTCGCCAGTTGTTCTGGTCCTGATTTTTTTGAACATCACTTCTCCTTCGGCAGGGAGTATAGGATTGTTATTCCTAAAGAGGGTCAGGTGTCTGTTGCCCTCCCCCGGGTTGTATCGGCGTATACATGAGACACCTGGAGTATGGGCTCCGGTTTCCTCTCAATGCATACGTTGCTGCTATAATTAAGGCAATGAACGTCGCTGTGGCACAGTTGCATCCGTTGGCCATTCGGACGATTGTTGGCTTTGTGTGGCTATGCCAGTTTAAGGGGGAGGCCCCAACGGTGAACCTATTCCACCGGCTTCATCATCTTCGACTGAATGTTCAAGGTGGCAGGGGGTGGTATAGCATACAGACCGAGCCAGGTTATATCACCGTCTCCAAGCTTACTTCCTGCAAGGACTAGAAAGCACGGTGGGTATATGTTGAGGTTCCAGGGGATTATCCACTGCCTCGGTCCTTCCAGCACCGCGTCAATTTGCGGTGCGAGAGCAAAGGGGAGCGTGAGAAATATGTCTCCCGGGGCAAGCTTAAGATGGACGCCTTGAAGGTCCCTCTTAATGCGGACGAACGGCAAGGCAATGAAGTCGCTTTGAGATCGAGAAGGATGGGTCGCCGAAGGGATGGATGCCCCCGACGCAGATCATTCTTCAAGATGAGCCGCTCACGCCGTCGGCCTCATACCGGCCCTAGCACAGGGTGAGTGGGGTCGGTGTGAGGCCCATCTCTGCTTTTAATGTTTCTGTTTTTGAACTTTGATTTATTTCTTTTATTTAACTCTTGCTTCGTTTCTTTTACAGACCGTTTTGGCCCGGATCTGTCTGAGGAAGTCCTCAAGAAGATGGGACTTGACAAAGACAAGAACGTTGTTGAGATGCATCCGAAGGCCGATACACGTGATCGCAGATCGGCGCCAAACGACCTTATGGACTAGCAGTTGAAGGTCCTAGATGTGACGGCGGCCCAGGCGAAGGTTGCCGGTAACATACCGCGCCGAAAGCGAAAAGCAATGTCTTCGGCGGCGACGGCGTCAACTTCAGTTCAACCTCCAATCCCTTCAGTCCAAAAGGAGACGGTGGTGATCGTCGATATTACCGGTGAGGAGGTCACCTTGGCGGAGGAATCTCCTCTCTTACGTAAGAAAAAGGAGACTGCTGCCGCCGTTGCTGCCGTTGCTGCTGCTGCTCTCATCGCTCCATCGCTACCGAGGCCGGAAAGAAATGGGTCCTCCGCCAAGAAGGCCAAGCCTGGTACGGATCTAACTTGTGGATCGACTTAGCTTGCTTCATTAGGCGTTCCGATGACAAAGCTCTCGGTATGTCCATGAATGTTGACATGGATGCTTTGATTGAATTTTTTGTAGATCAACCGCCGCCTCACCGGTCCCGCCGAACGACGATCGAGAAGCGACCTGCGCAGACGGGTGGTAAAGATGCCACCGCTCGTCTCCTCCTTCCTCGAAGCCTTCCCCCGCCCGCACAGGTCGGAGGGCATAAGTTTGTCCAGGATGCTTTGGCGAAGTGGGTTGATGTGGCTTGCTCATATTATGGAGCAAGAAAAGGTCATGGTGAAGTTGCCCCACACTTGAGCGGCTCAGCTTAAGCTCGCCGCTGCGAAGAAGGAAGCTGAGAGGGCCAAGGTCGAGGCTGAAAAGGCGGTCCTTGCTGAGCGAAAACTTAGGGAGGACGCTGAAAAGGCGGTCCTTGCTGAGAGAGCTAAGGTTGAGGCTGCGGGGGCTGAAGCTGCTAAGCTGCTGGAGGAGCGTGACAAGCTTCAGGCTGTCGTCAACTTCACTGCTGAGAAGAGGGACGAATGGAAGTCCATGTTTAAGGCCCAGGGGAAGGTGCTTCGGAATACGGAGGCTATCATCGCCCAGAGGGAGTTGGACATTGAGACGCTCCAAAGCGTCATTCTTCCTAACATGTGCGCCCAATACCGGGACCTGGCCGAAGAAGCCGCCAGGGAAGTGATCGGGGAGCTCTTTCCTGAAGGCTCCTTCCCGTGGCAGAGATTTGACGAGCTGCTTGATGACAAGCTTGATGCTAAGGCGAAGGCCGCGGAGGCGAAGGCCGCTGAGGAGGCAAAGGTGAAGAAGGAGGAGGAGGAGGTCAGGAGAGAAGGCGGACCGGGATGCCAAGGCGAAGGAGGCCAAAGAAGAGGGCGAGAGCGCAAGGGCACGCGAAGCCGCGGTCTCCTTCTCGGGTCGCCTATCAAAGATGATGTTGTTGCGGCCGCCCGGTGGTGAGCAAAGAACGAGGCATAGGAGACGGGCGGCCGTTACCGGACTCACCCGGCATCTCGGATAGCTTTAGTCGTTCGGGGCCAACTATTGAGCCTTTCCTCCCGCCATCTTTTGGCACTTCAAAGTTTTATGTCCCGTACCCTTTTGTTGTTCCTTCTTTTTTGTAAACTTTGGTAGGTAGTGTTTAGGCTATCCCTATGGGGACGGCCGTCGACTTCTTCCTTGTAACCTGTAAACATTTTTAATAAGAGTTTGTTTACTTTGCCTCTGGCTTGGCCGAGGTCTTTTTCTCATTTTTGTCTGAGTTGTCTTCTTACGTTATTAATTGAGCGCTTCTTTTTCGCTTCGCCTCGGCTCGGCCTAGCCGGCGGTTAGAATGCGTATCTCAACTGTACTTAACGTTTTTGAACATGTTGGCTTGTCGGTTGCTTCCTCCACCGCCCGAGGCGGTCGTTTTGCGTTCCCAACAGCCGCCGTGAACATGTTAGCGTATCGGTCGTTGTGTCCCACGCTTCCCGGCCTTGGCCGAGGGAATCGGGGTTCTGCAGCGACAGCGTCGTATCTATAGACGATTATTGATCGCGTCCTCGTCCACGCCCGGTCTTAATTTGCCGAGGTGTCAGATTTGCGTCTCAACGGTACTTATACGTTCTTAAGCTCGGTCTTAATTAGCCGAGGGCAAGTCGTGGTTCCCTCGTTTCTTCCCGGCTTTGGCCGGGGCAACTGAGTTAACGTTTTGACTACTGTTGTATATATGTTAGCATTTTGGCTCGTTCCCCCGTCACTCCCGGTTTTGGCCGAGGTGATCGAGGTTTTGGCGCTGTCTGCTGTGTACATATGTCTTCTTTTGTAGGACTATGGGAGGGACACTCCATTTTGATGGAAAACTTGGAACACTCTTCGTTAGAAATAATCATGTGTTGGGGTGCTATATGAAGTATTTTCTGAGGTTGTCTGTGTTCCAGTGGCTCATTAGAGGCACTCCCTCCATGTCGGTTAGCCGGTATGTACCCGGCCTCATTTCCTCAACCACTTTGTAAGGTCCTTCCCAGTTGGCCGTCATTTTGCCATGGATGTTTTCTTTGTTGGTGGCGGCCGACTTTCTTAGGACTAGATCTCCTACTTTTAAGTCCCTTTTGTGGACCCTTCGGTTGTATGCTCTTCTCATTCTGTTTTGGTAAACGGCCAAGTTGAGCCGTGCCGTATCTCGACTTTCTTCAACCAGTGTCTAGGAGGCTCTCGTGCCTTCCTCATTTTGGATTGGGTTAAAGGTTTGCGTTCGAATGCTCGCACGACCGTTGCTTCAATTGCGGACGGCCTCGGACTCATAGACAAGGTGGAATGGACTGCACCCGTTGCTTCTTTCTCCGTGGTTCGTAGTGACCATAAGACGCCGGGTAGTTCATCAGCCCATCTTCCCTTTAGATCTTCAACCTTCTTTTTCAATCCGTTCAAAATTGTCTTGTTAGCTGCCTCCGCGCCTGCCCGTTACTCTGAGGGTGGCAGACGGAGGAGTATGCGAACTTGATACCGAGCTCTTCTAGCCAATTCATCACCAAGTCACTCCAAAACTCTCGGCCGTGGTCAAATACCATGACTTGGGGTAACCCAAAACGAGTTATGATGTTCTCCCAGATTACCTTTCTTACGGCCGCCGTGGTCTTGGCATCTGCGACGGCTTTCGACCCATTTGGTGAAGTAGTCAACGGCGACAATTAGGTACTTTCTTCCTCCCGAGGCCGTCGGAAATGGCCCCAAGAAATCCATACCCCATTGTGCAAATGGTAACGATCGAGTCTTGTTGCGGTCTCGGGAGGGTGCATGTATCACCGGAGCATGCATCTGACAGTTCTTGCACTTTTTGGTCTTAGTTCTGGAATCTTCCAGCATGGTAGGCCAGAAGTAGCAGTATAGTTTACCACGTAAGCTTGGTGAATGAATGTCCTTCCTTGCTTTGACTCTTCCTCTCGGTCTCTCCTAAAACGATGAACAAACTGAGGGCTCGGCTTTGCACCGAGCGTACTCACTCCGACGCTCAAGTCAGTAAACTTAAAGGGATTAAGTTGTGTGTTACTTGACAAAGTATATTGTAGAGAGATAAGAGAGTTTATACCAGATGAATAGTGAGTTTTAGGTTAGATTGTGGATCCCCTTCTCAATGAGAGAAGTGGAGTATTTATAGACTTTCACCTTTTGTCACGTAGTGGCCAAGTGGCCAAGTGGCTAGCAGGTGGAAAGACTGTTCTACCCTCGGCCGAGGGACCCATGGCAGTCGGCCGACTCCATGCCGAGGGGTCTTGGATATGAGTACGCGGATATGTCTCCTACTGGCCGATTGCCCACCGAGACCCAATGACCTACCGACAGTCGTCTGCGTCGGGGCGGTCTAACATGTTGACTTACTGTCTCTTGATCCTTGACCTTGCTCAATATGTTGACTCGGTCAGGGGGTGCATAATATGCCCCATCAAGATTGTCAATTTATAGCCCATTTGTCAAGGTAATTAGAGTATCTAAAAAAGGCCCAATTAAGAGGATATTTTATTTAGGCGGGAAAACTAAGAAAAATTTTATTCTCTTAGTAGTAGGGGGGATTGTAACTTAGAAACATATTGCGGAACACAAATACTCTGCGGTTATTTGTTTACCTTTTCTATTTGAGGGTGACTCAGTCAATTGTATACATTTCTATTTTGAAAATGCTTTTGATAAACAATTTTATCCTCGACACTCAATTTAATCCAATTATTATCCAATAATTAACGTCTTCTTTTTCGTTGATCTTTATGTTAAACCAAAGATTTACAAATGATCGGACAGGGAATACTTAACAATGACACAAACTCAATTAAACACCTAGTTTAGCCATGGAAGCTCCATCACTATGAAGTACGAGTATATACATAAGGACTAGTCTACCTGTCAAAGAATACACTCAATGGCCCGTTAATCTGAATATAAGCCCAATTCAATTTCCTTAGTTAGATTGCCAAAGTGTATTAGCCCAAGATTATTTGTTTCTCCCCTTTGTGGAATAAACTTTTAAGTAGACCTGATAAACAGGTTAATTGAGTTGCATTTGGGTTGGATTAGTCTCAGATCGGGCATTTTCGGGTCAGTTATTATCAAGTTATTTGTGGATAATGATCAGTTTGCAACAATAAACATTCGGGTCGGGTCAATTCGGATTCGGGTCAAGTTCGGGTCTTGTATTCGGGTGTCAGGTCTGGTTATCCAGGCCGAGTTAATTTTGCCAAGTCTACTCTTAAGTAGCCGAATCGTCCGATAAGTATTCTAGGTCACGTTTTTCTTGGTTGAAAAGAGCTGAACTGAATTTAATAGAACTGAGCTGAAGTGAACTGAAGTACTTAAGAGTTAATTTGTGAATAGATAAACTAAACAGAACTTAACTGAAGTGTACTAAAAACCTGTATTTTCTTAATTCGTGAGCTTTTTTTTCCCTCGTCACATTAACAGGGTATCACAGTACTATTGTACTTTTTATTTGGTGTATAATGACTTGATGAGTAGCAACGACAAATATAATGCTGATGAATCTTGAACCCAGGCAATGAGTATCAATTCCCGTGCCTTTTTACGAACTAAATTACCTGACATTCATAGAGTATTATTACGCTACTCACTTAGTGACATAACTAAATTTCAAAATAAGGCCATATTGTTTTGAACTTAATTTCAACTCATTTCAATTTCATCCAGTTCAATTCAGCTCAGCTTATCAATCAAAATAAACTGGAGTATTACTTTAGTTTAGTTTCTTACTTCACTAGCACGATCATTTCCTTCCCTTTCCTTCACCTCTCCATCAATGAAAAATTGTTGGGAGGTAGTGAGCTACGTAAGCGACATACCAATATCCGTGTCTAACTCAACGACCCAAAATCGATGTCTACACGTCGCCTTCTTTTTCACATTTAAGTGAGGGAGTTTATGAATTGTTAGTACATCTTTAAATGTGAGGTAGGGTGAAAAGTGTCCCAATTTGTTGGAGATCGTAGGTTACATCAACGTGAGAGCAATAATATAACGGTGTCTTTGTCTGTTTACAGCTTAGACAATTCATGTGTCAAATTGGCAATGATTAATTGATATTTCATGGATTTTTTGTGCATGTATTTTGAATTACAAATTCTCATTTTTATCGGAAGTATCCGTTTTAAGCTTAAGACTAATCTCCTATTTACTAAATAAATAGGCGAAGCTCTTATTTTCCCCGCCTAAATAATATTTCCTAAAATAAAATGTAATATTTTTAGCATATATTACACAATCTTTTAATGGCATAATCTTTCAATAAATTTAATATTTAAAACATTTATATTATTTCACATTATACATAAATTTATCTCCATTATTATATGATAAAAAAAAACTGTATACTTTTTTTTAAATAATTGTACATAAAAATTCATTGACTTTTAATGATAAGAAGTTGCACAAAAAATGTTAATAGTAAAAATATTTTAAAAATAACATAATTAATTTCTCGGTAAAAATAAACTTTCATTAAGATATTCATTTCACGACTTTTTACAATTTTAATTTTTATTGCTCAAATTAAAATAAAGTGATGAGAAACATAAAAAAAAAAAAGTGAATTATCAATTTAAAATCCATAAATAATACGGAGTACACTAAAAAGTAAAATTTTATAAATACCGTGTATATATTGCACGAGATCTAAACTAGTTAAGTAATACCTCACTTGTATAGATAGACAAATATCTAGTTATTCGCTCGACATTTTACTTTTGTCTTATCCAACGTATTTAACCCCTTTTAACCTAAAATATCCATCTTAAAAGACTAGTTGATTTTGAATTGGGTTAATTAATACTATAAACTTTGATTTTTGTACATCTTAACAATAAAATGGGTCGAAAACTCGGCCAACCGACTCACATCATTATAGATTTACGAATAAGTCTTGCTTCAAACATGTCATTTTCGTTTGAAATAATAAGACGGAGTTTTGAGACCATTTTACAACTCAAATGTGACTACTTTTGGGGAAATAAGGCATCATAAACCGTACATTCGAAGCTAAAATTATTTCAAAACCCCGTCTTATTGAAAATAGTCCGTCTGAAACAAGAATTTGCGCAGCCCCAGTCCCACTCCCTGTACACTCACTAGTCACTACTATGACTCCTTCCCTTCACTGATACCATCTCAAGTCTTCATTACTGCTGTAAGTCAGTAACTACTGTAGTATTCATTCATTGCAGCTTTCTGCAGATTCTTCTCTAACAAAACAAACAACAATGCAACAACTCAAACCTCCAAATTCCCTTTTACCATTCCCTAAACTAATCCCCATTACCATAAAACAAACCTCTCACTTTTCCCCTTTAAGACGGCCTCACACTGTGAGACGGTGTAATACCGTTTTATTCTATAATTTGTGTAAAAATAAATCCTTTAAAACCCCTTTTAATCACCTCATTTCCCATAAACTTAATTGCAGTAATACCCAAGATCAAGAATTTGAAGTAATTAATAATAATGATAAATATGAGAATAAGAAGAGTATATGGGATCAAATGATTGAGATTATTAAGTTTTCTGGACCTGCTACTGGTCTTTGGATTTGTGGGCCTTTGATGAGTCTTATTGATACTGCTGTTATTGGTCAAGCTAGCTCCATTGAGCTTGCTGCTTTAGGTGAATTTCTCAATGTCTCCTTGGTTTTAGTACTTTACTATTTATTATTCTTATATGAGACGGTTTCACGATAAGCTAACCGGTTTGACGCCTCTTAACATTTTTGGTACTGTAATAGTTATTTATTTTAGCCTAGCTTATTGAGTGTATGTTATGTCTTGCATTATTCTAATGTGAGTGAGACGGTTTCTTAAGCGACTTACTCGGACTTTACTAATGTGTATGAGTGTGATACAGAACAACAATGTTAGTGATTGATATTGGTGTGATTTTTAGTCTTAGTGATTGAAATTCTCTTGTGAAGTACCAGTCTTTCGATGCAAATCTCGACACAATTTTGATCTTGGGTCATTTAGAAACCGTCTCTTTGTGCTCCTAACACAAGGGTAAGGCTGTGTACATCCAACCCCCTTACCCCGCAATTTGTGGGAGCCATTGAGGCACTGGGGTAATGTTGTTGCCTTTTTAGTGATTGAAATTAATGTGGGATTGATGTAATTTTCTGTGTGTTAATGGGCAGGTCCTGGAACTGTGTTATGTGATTATATGAGCTATATCTTTATGTTTCTTTCGATTGCGACTTCCAATATGGTTGCTACTTCACTGGCTAGACAGGTCAATTTTTGTCCATGTTGTATAATACTTTCCTATTTCATTATACTTTGATAGGCTGCTGCTGTCATTTTGTGAAGGTTTTGAATGTGTGTAATCCCTGTAATGCAGGATGAGAAACAAGTGCAGCACCAAATATCGATCTTGTTGTTTGTCGGTCTTTCATGTGGAGTGCTGATGCTTTTGTTTACAAAATTGTATGGAGCTTCTGCTTTAACTGGTACAAAAACTTCTGCTTTTACCATTTTGTTCAAAACTTCAAATGGTTGGTTTATTATGGCAAATTCTCATTTGTGACGGCGATATCCGTCACAAACTTGTGACGGATACCGTTTCCTCTCACAAAATTGTGACGGATACCGTTTCCTCTCACAAAATGCCCATGAGAGGTGAGTGGGAAGCACATGGGGTGCCCCACCTTGTCCCCTCTCCCTTTTTTGTGAGAGGTCACAAGCTTGTGACGGGATTATCCCGTCACAAGCAAGACTAGCTGGTTTATTATAGTTCAGCAACAGTGTCAGTAACATTACCCTAATGCCTCAAGCACTCCTGCAAACGGAGGGGTTAGGGGGATGAAATGTAAACAAAGAGGACCCATAATGAAGATTGCGTCACCAAGTACATCGAATGTACTACCTCACAAAAAAAAAGGGCAGCTAGTTGAGCATAATCGAGAGCCAAGGATAGCGAGTCCTTGGTGCCTTTGGAATCGGAAATATTAGTTCACCAAAGTCCCCTTTATAATTGTGCTCTTAATCTGTATTAAGTGTTTCTTCTGAATTGTGATTGCCCCTCCCCCTCTCTCTTTTGCAGCTTTTGCTGGAGCAAAGAATGTACATCTCGTTCCCGCAGGAGATACTTATGTTCAGGTGTCTACTTTTAATATTCCACATGTTCCGTTATTGGTATTGTAGATTCACGTTTGTTGAGATTGAAGCGAATGAGCATCTACTTGTAGAAAGGTTATTAGTTTGTCGTGTGTTACTGCAGTCATCTGCGCTCTTAGTTCCTTCACAAAATGAGCTTGTTTTTCTAATTTGACAGTTTGCTTTCATTTCTCCTAATGTCCAGCTATTTTTTTCCTCACTTTGGTTAGTTTTTTTTTTTTTTTTTACCAGATTCGCGCCTTAGCATGGCCTGCTATTCTAGTTGGATGGGTTGCTCAAAGTGCAAGGTAAATATATGTTGCATTCTATTTATGGTGGAAATAGGCTATGTATCACCTTCTTATCCGGTTATCTATCTCCGTCTTACTTCAGTTTGGGCATGAAGGATTCTATGGGACCTTTAAAGGCCTTGGTAGTTGCCAGTGTTGTGAATGGTATTGGTGATATAGTACTCTGTATGTTCCTAGGCTATGGCATAGCTGGCGCAGCATGGGCAACTGCGGCATCACAAGTGTGTACCACACTACTTGCTTGTTTTTTTTATCTCACTGTTTCTATTCTACTATAAGCTCCCTTGTATTGAGGGTATTGTTATGGGAATAATGAAGCTCATCATATAGAAACCGTGGTGGTGAAGGAAATATAACGGGGGGGGGGGGGGGGGTGGTGCCGAGGGATGAAGAAGCAGAAGGGAACTATTACTTCCTTTATGAGCCCTATAACAATTTATTTGCCTATCTTCATCTCCTTCCCCTATTGGCTACCGCTACTACCTCCTACTTTCCTTCGTTATGGTTCTTTCATTAGTTCGATAACAATTACCCTCAATCCAAGAACACCCAAAAGTATATATAATCATATGTATGTTTTTCTCAGCTGATAGAGTGTTCAATTTCAGATTGTCGCAGCTTATATAATGATTGATGCTTTGAATAAGAAGGGATACAATGGGTATTCTCTTTCAGTTCCAACGATCACTGAACTTCAAGAAATTTTTGCTATTGCTGGTCCAGTATTCGTAACTATCGTGTCAAAGGTCTGTCACTTCATCAAGCCACTCGAAGTTTGAGTTTTATCATGCTTAATTGCTTATAATTGCATGGTACAGGCTTCAGTTGGCCGTTCCTCAAACCACATTGTTCGTATTGAACCGAGTCTATCCACAAACTAGGTGGTTGGAGTTTTTTTTTCCTATATTTGAACACTATTCAGGGTATGTAGTTTCTACAAGCTCAAACATTGAGCCCTGAACTGAATCGAACACCTAACCATGTGTCCATGTAACAGTGAGTATGCAGCTCACACCCATTGGCATGCTCTAATGCAAGTTATGCGATTCTATTTCCAGGTGGCGTTCTTCTCTCTTCTTGTGTACTGTGCTACATCAATGGGTACACATACTATTGCCGCTCATCAGGTGAATGAAATTATCAACCATCTATCTTTAACACATTATTGAATCTAAAACGAGATGTGTTAACTGAATGTCTGAATGCCTATTAGGTTTTGAATCAAATATTCCACATTTGTGCGGTATGGGGTGAACCTCTTTCTCAGACTTCACAATCATTTATGCCGGAGCTTTTGTTTGGAGCAAACAGAAATTTAGCAAAGGTAATCAACCTGTTAATCCTGCTGGAGTTCCGAGTTCTGAATGATTTGTTTGCTTTGAGTAACCTTGAATGGAAATTGTGATTAACAAAGTCGAATTATTGTCTGTATCGTTTTCTTGTTTCGCTAATGCTTTGACAACTGATGCTGCAAACAGGCTCGAGATTTGTTGAAATCTCTATTAATAATAGGGGCTTCTGTGGGACTTTTTCTTGGCATTGTTGCAACATCCATTCCTTGGTTGGTTCCAAATGTTTTCACTCCTGATCTTGTAGTAATAGCAGAGGTTAGTATGTTTCTTGTCTACTACTCTGTAATCTGTTTCCATGCCACTGAGCTTATTAAGAAGTACAACTGTTAGGTCGAGTATGTGTCTCTATATTTAGTCGCCGAAACTTCTTGAATATCGGGATCTTCCACTCTTACGCGATAAAGTTTTCAGATTAGGCAGATTTAGCAATGTAAAGCACCGTCTTCTAAAAATCGGTGGGATTTCAACTCTCAAGATCCGTAGCCTAATAGGTGGCTACGCACATAAAAACCATACACGCTGTTTAACTTGAAACTTTATCTCGGTCTTAAATGTTAGTTGTCATCTGTTGGGTAGCAAATGTTGTATGTATTGGCGTATCTTTGTTATTATAACGGTTGTGTTTTTGTGCAGATGCATAAAGTTTGGATTCCATTCTTTCTGTCATTATGTATAACACCATGTATTCTCAGCTGTGAAGGGACATTGCTGGTACGAGCTGAAACTTCTATCCTGTACTCTTTTTTGCTGAAACATTTTTCTTGTAACATGCCTATAATTACTTCTTCCGAAGAAAACACTGCCTAATGCCCTAATACATACTCCCTCCGTCCCGGTCATTTGTTGTCCTATTCCATTTTGGGGTGTCTCAGTCAATTGTTGTCCTTTCTATTTTAGGAATGCATTTGATGAGCAATTTGATCATTCACACTCAATTTGGTCTACTTGTCATTTAATAATTGGCCCCTCCCCTTTCCTTGGTCTTTGTGCCAAAACCAAAGGACAACAATTGACCGGAACAGAGGGAGTACATTTTTAGCGTAAAATATGATGACAACAATGACGAACTTACCCTAATGCCTTCAAGACTCCCCTCTATTGCAGAGTAAGTGAGATGTACTGTGTCTTATCAATGTGTTGAAACACAGATACTCTTGTCATAAGTTATCAGCACCCTAAATCTAAACAGGCTCTGGACCGACATTGCTAAGACATGTTATCACGCATTTGTACTCGTGGCCTTCTCAGTTACCCGAATGCCTGCCAATTAAATGTACTGAATTGACATGCAGGCTGGAAGGGATCTGAAATTCATCAGCCTATCAATGAGCGGATGCTTTACTTTAGGTGCACTTGTATTGCTGGTACTTCCTCCTTTTTCAGGGTTATAATTTTTTTTATTCGATTTTACGAGCCTTTCTTGTTCAACCTTGGCGGTTTCTTGGCTAGCCGAGGGAACTTGATCCCTATCTCACCATCTCGTCTCGTCTGTTATGCTGACAGTTTGTGAAAAGTCAAGGAATGGGTTTGGTTGGCTGTTGGACCGCTCTAGTTGGGTTTCAATGGGTAACTATTAACTAACTACTCGAGTTTTCTGTTCTAGCATATTGATCATCCTCTACGCTTTATCTAACGACTGATCTGACATTCATTCCCAGGCACGGTTCTTTCTCTCCCTGAGACGCATTCTTTCTCCAGATGGCGTATTATTTTCAGAGGATCTCTCTCGGTTTAAGTTGGCCGAGGTTAAAGCAGCTTAGAACGTAGGACGAATATCATGCATTACACCACAAACATTTATACAAATTCTCATTTAAGATCGTTGTATTGGCTCAGTTGAGTAACCGATACACCTCTGTAAGGTAATTTAAATGATAATCTTATTTGTAAATGGAATGGTCCGAGTCCTTCAAATTTTAATGTAAATTGACGGGCCGGATTATTCGGGTCAGGTCAAGTACATAGAAAGAGACTGCATCTATCAAATGGGCCTTTATCCACAAACTAAGAGGTTTGGGCTTGGGCCATTAGTAGCCCAGTTCAAACTTGAACGACAGTTAGTTCGCTGTCCACGTGCCAATTGACTTGGCAACATTTGGACTTTTGGAGGACTTGCAAATGTGCAATAATCTGTTCAAAGCGTCTTGCTTGTGACGGTGACGGATAGTGACCCTCTCACAACATGTTAAAAGAAGAAAAATTAGCAAAACACGAATACTTATGTAAGACGGTTTTACTTTTTTTTATCGTAAAATGAGAATTTTTAGTATCCAGCTTTACCCACTAATATAATTGATGGGGCATATTCTGCACCCGCTGACCAAGTCAACATATTGAGTGGGGTCAAAGACATCCACAGCAAGCCAATGACTTAGACATCCCTACCGATGCGACCTTTTCGGCCGCCGCCCGGTCTCGGATGGCAACCTACTAAATGGGCACATACCCGCGCGTACTCATATCCAAGAACCCTCGGCATGGAGTCAACCAGGCTCGCCGGCCGCCATGGGTCCCTCGGCCGAGGGTAGATCGCCTTTCCACCGCTACGCCACTTGGCCCACTTGGCCACTACGTGACAAAAGGTGAAAGTCTATAAATACTCCTCAATCCTCATTGAGGAAGGGATCCAGAATCTAACCTAAGAACCACTTAAATTGGTATTATCTCTCTCATCTCTCTACAATACACGTCCGCGAGCTACATACTACTTAATCACAATAAGTTCACTGACTTGAGCGTCGGAGTGAGTACGCTTGGCACAAAGCCAAGCCCTCAGTTTGCTCATTGTTGCAGGAGAGGCCGAGGAGAGCGATCAAGGCTAGAAGAGGCATTATTCGACAAAGCTAGCGTGGTAAACAAACCCGCTTCGAATTCATACCCGAACAATTGGCGCCGTCTGTGGGAAAAAACAGATACTAGAAGCTAGTCATTCCCTATAAAAAAAAAAAAAAAAAAAAAAAAAAAACCCACCCAAAAAAGCTAAGAAGATGTCAAAAGAACAAGAGGTGTTCGAATCAAGAGCCCCTCCACCCAGGTGATACCGTCCACAATTGGAATTGTGCAACCCTCCACCAAAGGATAATTCAACCGGAGTTCGGGATGCCAATAATGCCGATACGCCACGCCGCCGCCGACCAGTCACCGTCATGGGACGTGTGGTTGATGCAAAGAAAGTCCGGCGCCTCCTGGACTGATTGTCGGTCTGCGCGGCTCACACTGTCACACCGATAAGAGCGGCGGGACCCGTCCGAGAAGCTAGGGCCCAAAAGGTGACTCCGAGAAACCTGAACGAAGCACTAAGAGAGGCCGAGCCTACCAAGACGCCGGGGAGCCCGTGTCGGTGGTAGAACTAAGCCCTTCCCGCACTCGCGGAGGGGACGATGTCGCCGCGACACCCACGAGGCATGCCCCGCACGAGCGAAAGGAGTTCGACTCACCAGAGTCGGAGAAGGAGTCCGACTCACCAGAGTCGAAGAAGGAGTCCGACTCACCAGGGTCGGAGAAGAAGCCCTTCCCGCCACGGGGAGAGGGGCCAGACTAGGGATGCGAGGAGCCGATCGCCGCGTGTCATTAGACACGTGGTCAGACAGCCCCTCAGTGCCTACGTCCTAGAGACCCCGGTGCCGCCAAAGCTAAAGCTACCGTCTATATCATACAAAGGAGAGGGCGACCCAACCGATCATGCCGAGGCTTTCGAGTCTCACATGTCGGTGTGGGAGCAACCTGACGAGGTCTGGTGCCGAGTTTTCCCAACGACCTTGGTTGGAATGGCGCAAAGTTGGTACAAGGGGCTACCCGATGGGTCGGTATACTCCTATTCCGACCTAAGAGACGCGTTTTTGGCCCAAGATCTTTCCACCAATAAAAGGAGAGCCGTTGAGACATCGGATCTCCTAACCATCAGCGAGGAGGGAGGCGAGTCACTCCGGCTATGTGAAGAGGTTCGACGCCGGGGTTCGGCAGATTAGGGAGCCGAACAAATGAACTAGCGGCCTTCGCACCGATGAAAGGCCTCCCCGCAGGGACTTGAAAACGAGCTCATCAAGTGCGGTGGCACGAGCCTTGAGTCCGCCAGGAAATTGGCCGACCAGGCCATTAAAGTCGAAGACTATCACAAAATATGGATAGGCCACGGCGAGGCCGGGCACTCAGAAAGAAAGAGCCACCGGGAGGAAAAGCCGGATGAAGGGCGTCGTGACAATAATAGGTCGCGGGCCGACAGGCCCGCCAGGAAGCAGAACCCAGCGGACGCCGGGGAGTTCGTGTCCATACTACCATAAGAAGTACAAAGATCACACCCCCCGGTCGTATCGGCCGCCGAGGTCTTCTCCTAAGCGAAACGAGGGGCGAGAAGTGGGAAAGGCCCCCAAACCTAGGGGGACGGTGACACGAGCCCGTCTTTGTGAGTACCACGGCCACACCGGTCACTTAACCAACGATCGCCGCATTTAAAGAATGCCATTGAAGAGCCGATCCGAAAAGGAGCCTCGGCAAATATGTTGCCGGAGGCCAAAAGACTAACACCGATGGCTCGGATAAAAATCCGTCTTTCAACGGATAGGAACGATTCATGTTGTCATCGGGGGAAACGAGAACGGCGGATCCGCTAACGGGCACAAGCGGCACTGAACGAATCAGATCGGGCCGTCAACTTCGTGCCCACTACAAATGGCCCCGCCCTTCCAACATCCCGAACATAACTATTGGGAAGAAGGACTACGAAGGAATCATCGCCCCGCATAGCGACCCACTCGTAGTCCACTTAGACATAGCCAACCACCTGGTCATGAGATGCCCGATTGACACGGGTGCTTACACGAACATCATGTTCGGGAGTGCTTTCGGGGCTCGGCCGAAAATTGCGGACCTTAACCCATGCACCAACCCATTGTACAAACTTCTCCGGCAGCGGGCTTGGTCCCCCTGGGGTCTATCAAGTTACCAGTGATGTTCGGCCAATCCGACGCGGCCAAGAATGTGATGTCCGAGTTCGTGGTCATCGACGGCTCATCCGCATACAACGTTCTCATCGGTCGTGTCACCCCGAGTGAGGTCGATCTTTGTAATGTCCATCCGGGCCCGACACCGATGTATATCTCGGACCGCGGGGAGGTTCATAAACTCGTCTCAAAGAACGAAAAGACGAGGTGGTCAACGTCCAAATATCGGCCGAGGAGGATGCAACATGCAATCCTTCAAAGTGGCAAAGAAAGAGGAAAAAGGGAAGAACCCATCCTTACGACGGAGGACGAACCGATGAGCACCAACCACGTCGCCATGGTCGAAGGGGCTGAGACCGAACAAATAGAGATTGATCCAGGACGCACCGTGATCGCGTCGGTGTCGGCCGGAACCAAAATTCAGGGCCGATCTCCTAGACCCGCCGAGAAGGAACAAAGATGTCTTTGCGTACTCGGCCACCGAGATGCCAGTGTGTAAGCCGAGAAGTCATCGTTCACAAGCTGAACGTACTCCCCAGCGCTCGCCCTGTGAAGCAGAGGGTGAGAAACTCCTCGGCCGAAAAGGAAGATGCCATCAAGGCCGAGGTTGATAAGTTGTTAGATGCAGGCTTTATCATCCCTTGTACGTACCCTGAATGGCTAGCTAATGTTGTAATGGTTAAAAAGTCATCAGGGGGGTGGAGGATGTGTGTTGATTTTACGCAACTTAATAAAGCGTGCCCGAAAGATTGCTACCCCTTGCCTCGGATAGATAGCCTAATAGACGCGACGGCAGCTACACATGCCGAGCCTCGCCGACGCCTTTTCGAGGATACCATCGGTATTCATGGCGAGAGGAAGACATGCCTAAATGCGCATTCATCACCATACACGGCACCTACATGTACAAAATGATGCCGTTTGGTTTGAAAAATGCCGGCGCGACTTACACAAGACTGGTGGACAAAATATTCCAAAATCAAAAAGGGCGAAACATTGAGGCCTACGTCGACGATGCTATTGTCAAGAGCAAGTCCGACGGCGAGCACCTAGCCGATTTACACGAGACATTTTGTTCACTAAGGAAATACAAGATGAAGCTTAACCCTACAAAGTGCAACTTCGGTGTCCGGGCCGGCAAATTCCTCGGCGTGCTTGTCAGCGCCAGGGGAATTGATGCCAATCCAGAGAAAGTGCGAGCAATTCTAGACCTGCCGGAGCCGAGGAATCGCAAAGAGGTCATGATACTGACCGGGAGGATGGCGGCCCTTGCCCGTTTTATCTCTCGGTCAGCCGACAAGAGCACCCCATTCTTCAAAGTGCTAAAGGGGAATAAGGACTTCTGCTGGGGGGAGGAACAGAGCACGGCTTTCAAACAACTGAAGGCCCATCTGCAAACTCTCCCGACCCTGTCCAGACCGACGCTGGGGGAAACACTATATCTATATCTAGCAGTAACCTCGGCCACGGTCAGTGCCGTAATCGTCAGAGAAGAAAACAAGCAGCAGCACCCAATCTACTTTATCAGCCATACACTGTTGTTGCGAGAGAAACTACCCGATTGAAAAAGCGCCTTTGCCGTGGTTGTTGCCGCAAGGAAGTTGAAACCCTACTTCGACGCACATCCCATGACGGTCTTAACCGACCACCGGAAAAAGCATTGGAAAAATTCGAACAATCGAGCGGACTTATCAAATGGGCAGTAGAGCTATCTGGCTTCGGCATTCAATACAAACCGAGGCCTTCGATAAAGGGGCAGGCGCTGGCAGACTTCTTGGCCGAATGCACGTATCAGGAAGAATCGTGTCCCGGCATGTGGGAGGTATATACCGATGGATCCTCCACAACGAACGGCTCGGGAGCCGGCATCCTTATCATCAGCCCAAACGGGGACGAGTTCGAGTACGCTTTGAAGTTTACCTTCTCGACCTCAAACAACGAATCCGAATATGAGGCGGTGATAACCGGAGTTGAGTTAGCCGAGCGCGGGGCGAACACACATCATTTTGAAAACGGACTCTCTCTTGGTGACTAACCAATACGAAGGAGAGTACGAAGCTCGGGACGATGGGATGGTAAGATACCTGGAAAAGGTAAAAGCGAGACCTCAAAATTGAAGTCATTCAAAATGCGACACATCCCTGTGTCCGAGAACAACCGGCCGACGCTCTCTCAAAGCCGGCGGTTCAACCATAAATAATATCAGCCGTACCGTGCTGGTGGACATCAGGAACGCTAAAAGCATTGACGAAACCATCGGCATGGTGTGCGACGTGGAAGCTGAGACGACATGGATGAGTCCGATAAAGAGGTTTAAACTGACAAATGAGTTACCGGAGGACCGCAATCTCTCACAAAAGATAAAGAGGATCGCAGCAAGGTACTTGGTATTTGAAGGAGAGTTATACAGGAGGTCCGTGACAAGGCCACTCTGAAGTGTGTCGGTCCGGCCGATGCGAGCTAATACTTGACGAAAATACACGAAGGCATCTGTGGACATCACATGGGGGCAAGAACACTAGCCCACAAAGCTCTCCGAGCCGGCTACTTCTGGCCCACCATGCTTGAAGATTCCAGAAACAAAACCAGGAAATGCAACAACTGTCAGATGCACGCTCCGGTGATACACGCACCTTCCCGAGACCTGCAACCAGTGCTTAATCCCCTTCCCTTTGCACAGTGGGGAATGGATCTACTAGGGCCATTTCCAACGGCATCCGGAGGAAGAAAGTTCCTAATCGTCGCCGTCGACTACTTCACCAAATGGGTTGAGGCCGTGGCAGTGCCTGCGAAAACTGCGGCGGCCGTAAGAAAGGTGATCTGGGAAAATGTCATAACTCGTTTTGGGTTACCCCAAGTCATGGTGTTCGACCATGGCCGAGAATTTTGGAGTGACACAATAATGAGCTGGTTGGAAGAACTCGGCATCAAATTTGCATACTCCTCCGTCTGCCACCCCCAGAGCAACGGACAAAGGAGGAGCGACCAATAAAACGATCCTCATCGGCTTGAAGAAGACAGTTGAAGACCTCAAGGGAAGATGGGCCGATGAGCTACCCGGCGTTCTATGGTCCCTCCGGACCACGGAGAAAGAAGCAACGGGTGCATCCTTTTCACCTAGTCTACGGGTCCGGCGATCCCGCCGATTGAAGCAACGGTGCCAACATTCAGAACGGCCACTTTTAACCCAGATGAAAACGAGGAAGGCCTAAGAACCTCCCTGGACCTGGTCGAAGAAAGCCGAGATACGGCACGCCTCAACTTAGCAGTATATCAGAGCCGAATGAAAAGGGCCTACAACCGAAGAGTCCACAAAAGGGACTTAAAAGTAGGAGATCTGGTCCTAAGGAAGTCAGCCGCCACCAACAAAGGAAACATCCATGGCAAGTTGACGGCCAATCGGGAGGGTCCCTACAAGGTAGTTGAAGAAATGAGGCCGGGTACATACCGGCTGACGGACATGGGAGATGTACCTTTGATGAGCCATTGGAACACCGACAATCTCGTAAAAATACTTTGTATAACAAATGAGTTGCCCAAAACAATTGTTGGCACCCCAATGCATATTCATATCTAATGAGGAGTCATCCAAGTTTTTCATCAAAGTGTTAATCCACCCCAATCGAAGGCGTACTAACATATGTACACAAAGAGACAGAGCCAAAACCTCGTCTCATCCCGGCCTTTAACGGGAGTGACGGGGGGACGAGCCGATATGCTAACATATGTTCAACGGCGGTCAAAGCGTAAACTCCGTTGCCCCGGTAACTGGCCGGGAAGAGACGAGTGAAACGCGACTGCCCTCGGCAAATTAAGACCGAGCTTAAAGACGTTAAACACCGTTGAGATACGCATTCTAACTGCCTCGGCCAAGCCGAAGGTAAAAACGAAAAAGCGCTCAATTAATTAACGAATCCTCGGCAAATTAAGACCGAGCTTAAAGACGTTAAACACACGGTTGAGATACGCATCCTAAAATCGCCTCGGCTAAAGCCGAAGGTAGAAACGAAAAAGCGCTCAATTAATTAACGCAAGAAGACAAGTGAAGGAATAAATCAAAGGCCTCGGCCAAGCCAGAGGCAAAACAAGCGAGTTCTCATTAAAGAAAAAGATAACAAAGTTACAAGAAGGAGAAATACAGACGACGGCCGTCCCCTTTGGGATAAGCCAAGACTCTACCTACCAAGGTTTTACAAAATACAAGGGAAAGTAAAGCAAAAGGTTACGGACTGGTTCTTTGAAGCGCCAAAAGGATGGCAGGGAGAAAAGGCTTAATAGTTGGCCCCCGAATAGCTGAAGCTATCCGAGACGCCGGTGAGCCTCGGTGACGACCGCCCGTCTCCCTATGCCATTCTTTGCGCTTGCCCTTACCGCCATCAGCGGCGTTACCCTCGGTGAGCGACTTAGATGCGCTGCTGGCGCCTTAGCATCCTCGGCTTTCTTAGCAGCCTTAGCATCCTCAGCTGCCTTCAGTCTAGCAGACTCCTCCTCGGCCGCCCTCGTCTTCTCTGCAAGGGCCGCCTTTGCAGCGGTCGCCTCCTCCTCCTTCTTGGCCCTCGCATCCTCGGCAGCCTTATCCGCCGCAGCCTTCTCTTTAGCCTCGAGCCTATCGTCGAACAGCTCGTCAAATTTTGTCCATAGAAAGGAGCCATCCGGATAGACCTCATCTATCACCTCTCTGAAAACTTCTTCGGTCAGGTCCCTATACTGAGCACACATGCGAGGGAGAATCGTGCTTTGAAGTGTCTCAATATCCTTCTCCCTTTGGGCAAGGATAGCACTAGTCTCCCTATGCGACTCGGCTTGAGCCGATACGCCCTTTTCGACTCCTCCTTTGGGCGACAACAACGTCGTAGCCGCCCTTGTACTGTCCCGTTCCTCCTTCAACTTGGCGGCGGCGGGAATCGGCCCTCTACCTTGGCCTTCTCGGCCGACAAAGAGCTTCTCAATTTCCTCGACCAAGCGCTTGTGCAGCAAGGAGGTCAAGTTTAGCCTTCCCGGCCACCCCCTTTGCGGCAACAACATCGAGCCTCAGCTGCTCTATCAACGGTCCCGTATCGGCCAAGGCCTTTTCTTGCTCCCTAATACGAGAGCCGACCAGATCGGACCAAATCCCAACCTTCTTGCTCGACTTTGTACCCTCCGCTATGAGCCGGTCGTTGGATATCGACGCGAGTACGGAGTCGGCATTTTTCCCGCCGTCCGCATAGGCCTCTTCTCCACTCGCCGCTCGCAATGGGACAGATCGCGCCGGTTGATCTACAAAAATTCAACCAAAGAGTCCACGTCAACGTTCATGGACATACCGAGAGCCGGTCATCGGTATATCTAATGAGCCAGCTAAATCGAGCCGCAAGTTAGACCTGTCTGGAGGGCTTGCTCTTCTTGGCCGCTTGATCCGTTTCCTCGGCGCATTAACATGAGCGACGGAAGCCGAAGCATCGGTGGCATGGGTAGATCTTTTCCTCTTACGCCTAAGCGGAGATCCTCAAATCGGAATCCTCTCCATCGACAATGTCAACGACCTCCACCTCTGGTGGAGGCGGAACAGAGGTTGACACCGTCGCCGCCGTAGACTTGGCTTTTCGGACCCGGCGAGGAATGGCAGCAGCTACCTTGGCCTGGGCCGCCGTATCGTCCAAGCCCTTCAGAGGTCGAGGCGACGGACGGCGGTCATGCACATCGACCTTCGGATTCTTCTCCTTAACGTTTCCGTCTTTGTCCAGCCCCATCTTCTCGAGGAGTTGCTCAGACAGTTCGGGACCAAAGTGCTCTGTAAAAGAAACAAAGCAAAACTTAGACAAAGGGACATGTCAAAAAAAAAAAAAAAAAAACAAACAACGAAAAACATTAAAGCAGAAATGGGCCTCACACCGACCCCACTCACCCTGTGCTAGGGCCGGTATGAGGCCGACGTGGCAAAGCGGCTCATCCATCTGGATGACTTGCGTCGGGGGCAACCAAACCTTCGGCGCCCCATCATCATCGACCTCGAAAAGCTTCAGTGCCTGCTTCTCGTCCTCATTAAGATAGACATTCCCGGCGTCCATCTTATTCTTGCCCTTGGGAATCATCTTCTCACGCTCCCCTTTGCTCTCGCACCGCAAGTTAACATGGTGCTCAAAAGACCGAGGCAACGGATAATCATCTGGGACCTCGACATACACCCACCGTTCCTTCCCGCCCTTGCAAGAGGTGAGCTTAGGCACGGTGAGATAGCCCGCTCGGTCTGACGCTATACCACCCCGGCCACCTTGAACATTCATTCAAAGAAAATGAATTCGGCGGAATAAGTTTACCGTTGGGATCACCCCCCTGCGACACAAACCACACGAAGCCGACTATAGTCCTAACGGCCAAAGGGTGAAGGCTGCGCCGCCGCAACGTTCATCGCCTGAATTATGGAAGAGACGTACATATTGAGAGGAAACCGGAGACCATACTCCAGTGCCTCATATATACGCCGATGTGACCGGGGAGGGCAACAGACGGCTGACCCTCCCGGGGATGACAATGTTGTACCCTTTGCCAAAAAAGAAGTGCTCTTCGAAAAATTCGGAGCGTAGCGGCGGACCAACTTATCGATAAAACCACGATCGGCGCCGTGAGTACGGGCATCGTAATGATGCAAGACTGCCGCCCTCTCCGCCCCCGGAAGGATTCCTTTCCTCATCATCATCACCGTCATCCACATCGTCATCATCCTCCCACTCCTCCGAACTCGCGGTCAACTTCCGGGGAAGGAGACCTAGGGCCCCTCGACCTTAACGGAATTGCGGCTACCACCTCCTCCTCATCAAAACGCGACGGGGAACCCCCCGCGCACGGCAATCTGGGACCGGCATCGATGAGAAGACATGGTTCACAACAATTACTTAAACAAAACAAAAAGTTGAAAAGGTTTTTCGGTTTACCTTGAAGAAAAGTGCTACGCCGACGTAAAAATTCTGAAGATCGGAAGAGAGGGAAAGACTTGGAATTTTGGAAAGAAGAAAATTTTTAGAATGAATGAAATTGCTAACCAATTTCACTTCAAAAGTCTGGTATTTATAGGCAAAAGCCCATAAAGGAGGACCAATCAAAACGCAGCCCATAAAGCGTCAGCCAATCAACGAAGAGACACATGTCAGGCATGCGTACACGGAATGTCAATCGACGCAACAGTTGAATGTCAATCAATGCAACAGTAACCAAGCGTCTTCAACACGCCCCTTTATATCCCTTCGACTATTCATCTTCCTCAAAGAAAATCATAAAGTATCTCATTCTCCGCCGCGATATGACTAACCAAGCTAGGTAGCACGTAGGGGGCAATCAAAAGTACACCGACACTCTCAACCTTGAGTCCGCCGGCCAAGAATATCTTTTCTTCCACATTTGATGTCCATTACCCATCCATGTGGAGGGGGATATGGTACGGCCTGCACGTAGAAGCCGGGCGAAAAATTTTCACTTGCGCGAATATACGCTCAACATACATCGGAGCCCATACCACGGCATAGACTACGGCTGGGGCAAATTGATGGGGCATATTCTCGCACCCGCCGACCAAGTCAACATATTGAGTGGGGTCAAAGACATCCACAAAGAAGCCAATGACTTAGACATCCCGGCCGATGCAGCCTTTCGGCCTGCCAGCCTGGGTCTCGGCATGGCAACCTACCAGCCGGGGCACATACCCGCGTACTCATATCCAAGAACCCTCGGCATGGAGTCAACCAGGCTCGCCGGCCTGCCATGGGTCCCTCGGCCGAGGGTAGATCAGTCTTTCCACCTGCTACGCCACTTGGCCCACTTGGCCACTACGTGACAAAAGGTGAAAGTCTATAAATACTCCTCAATCCTCATTGAGGAAGGGATCCAGAATCTAACCTAAGAACCACTTAAATTGGTATTATCTCTCTCATCTCTCTACAATACACGTCCGCGAGCTACATACTACTTAATCACAATAAGTTCACTGACTTGAGCGTCGGAGTGAGTACGCTTGGCACAAAGCCAAGCCCAAATTTGCTCATTGTTGTTGGGAGAGGCCGAGGAGAGCAAAAAGGCTAGAAGAGGCATTATTCGACAAAGCTAGCGTGGTAAACAAACCTGCTTCGGAATTCATACCCGGAACAATAATTATATTTAAACCGCCTTAAACAAGACTAACTCGTAACAAAAATACCCTATAGTGAAATCACTTTACTAAATAGGTCCACAAAGATTCAGGATTTAAGTAAGGGGCATTAAATTGCCGACGAGGTGATTATTTTAGTGCCTAGTGTCCCTGGTGATTGGTGAATAATACTACTCCATTACCTCTATATGTTTAAAAAAATCAATTATAAAACCGTCTTTATAAATTTTTTGAGAGATCATCTCTGCCTTTGTCATTAGTGTAACAGTTCTTCTTAGATATCTACTAGTATATAAAAAGTTTACAACATTTACCTCACACAGTCACACCTAGCACAATAACGATAATTAGGAGCGACAATTATTAACCCTTCTACAACCTCCAAATCTCAATTCTCCTTCAAACTAACTATTTTTGACATTTAATTCCGATACATTTTTATCAACAAGGATTGACCTCAAATCCTCAATGTAGAGAGTTCACCTTCTGGCAATGAAATCAGAGATTCGATTTTCATTGAGTTAAAATATAGCTTTGTTGGTAGGCGAGGTCGATGGTCTGCCCTAGCCTTGGGTTGGGTATTGGAAAACAGTAGATTGGTGAATTTTCAGCATATTCAAGCTTTTTAGCATGTTTGACTCACCAATCTATTAATTTATGTGTTTGGTAAATGACATATTGAAACAGTAGATTGAGCTTCAATCTACCGTTTTCCAATATGCTGTTCCACCTAGCATATTCACATTAGTAGATTGGAAAAATTGAATCTGTCAACCATTTACATATAGATTGTTATTAACATAAATCCACTAATTACCAAACACTATTATTAAATCTGCTAATTGAAACATACTAGTCAAACCTGTCAATCCAATCTATCATTTATAATCTGTTTGACCAATCTGCTTCTGCTATTATTAATTTGCTTAGTACCAAACAGGGCCAAAGTCTACCCTTGAACGTATACTTTTCATTACATCTTTTATAATTTGAATTATAGCTGATAAACCCATCTCCATCCCGACCACCTGAAACTTACTCCTAGAAAACCTGAAATCCAGTCAACGAAATTGAACCCGTTATTAACTCCACACGATAAAAACCAAAAAAACTCAATCTAATTAATTTTACTGATAAGGGAAATAACCAAGCAACCGATCCAAATAACCCGATTACCGATTTAGCAGTGTGAACAAAGATGATAATTTTTTCCAGATAAAACAAAAGACCAAATTGATTAATTGATTAACAAAAGAGTATTGATTGTCCGAGCAGTCCTTACTCCTTCCCGCGACCTCTGCAAACTCTCCTTCACGCATTCATCATCACCTTCTTCACCTCACTTCGCCATTTTCCACTAAATTTCACTTCTTCCTTTCAAAATTCCCTCACATTATCACAAAATCATAAATTAATCAATAAAATATTGCAATAAGCAACTTGAATTTCTCACAATTCTATCCAATTTTCAATTTTTTCAATTTCAAGAGTTCACATTTTGAAATTCTTCAATTTTTTCGATTTTTTTTGATAATTTACTGTAATCAAGGTTCGAAACGGCGTCGTATACTAGATTGTGAACAGTAGTGAGTGACCGGTTCACCGACGCCAATTCCGGTTCGACCGTAACCGGTTCGGATCTTCATCAATGGCGAGTTACGGCGATGATATGCTTAGTGAGCCGGTGGATGGTTCTGGATCCTCTAATGCCGATAGCATTTCCGTCACCGTCCGATTTCGTCCGTTGAAGTACGTATCACATCGCATTGTAGATTATAACTATGAATTGATAATTGCGTTAATTTTGTGAATTATGTTAATCTGTAATTTGAAATTGTGTTAGATCTGATGTTGATTCCGTTTAATTTGTGAATGATTGATTGTGTTTGTAGTGATAGAGAATATCAGAGAGGAGATGAAGTTGCGTGGTATCCAGATGGTGATGAGATGGTTCGCTAAGAGTATAATCCGGCAACCGCTTACGCTTTCGGTGATCATTGCTTTAATCTTTGTTTAAATGCGATTTTTGAGTTTTGAGCTTTTTAATGTCGATGATCTAGTTGATAATGTGGATGTTGTAATTGAGTTGATATAATTGCATTTGGTTATAGTTGTGTTGTTTGATTCGTGTTATATACTTTGAAAAATCGAATTTTTAGATTGAATTTTTCAATTGTGATGATCTAGGTGATATTGTGGATGTGATGACTGATGATTGAGGTGATATAATTGCATTGAGTTGTAATTGTATTGTTTAATTTGTGTAATGTAGCTTGAGGTTAAAGAATTTAGGCCCAAATTTTTGTTTGAGCTTCTCAATGGCTATGATCTAGATGATAATGTGGATGCTAAAATTGAGTTGATATGATTGCGGTTGGTTATAGTTGTGTGTTTGTTTACTTTGTGTCGAATTTTTGATTTGGAGCTTTTCAGTTGCGATGATCTTGGTGATAATGTGGATGCTGTCATTGAGTTGATGTTATTGCATGGAGTTGTAATTTGTAGTTTAATTCTCGTAATATAGTTTGATACTCGAATTTTTATTTTCAGCTTGTCAATTGTGATGATCTTGATGATAATGTGAATGTGGCGTCGAGCTGATATTATTACATTGACTTATAATTGTGTTTCTTGATTCGTGTAATGTTGTTTGAGGTTGACGATTAGATGGCTATGCGGATGGCCGGATGTTATAGTTGTGTGATTGATTGTTTACAGTTCAATGCTAATGATATGATATAAATGCTAGCAAACAAAGTTTTATTTTGAGCTTTCCGATGGTGATGACTATTGATCTAGATGACAGCATGATACTGTAATTGAGTTTATATTGTTGCATTTAGTTAGAATTGTGTTGTTTAATTTGCTTATTGTAGTTTTAAATCAAGATATAGATGGCATTAGGGATGTTATGTTGTGTGATTGATTGTTAGTAATTCAATGTTAATTGTTGATTTTAATACATTGATGAAAGTGCTAATAATTGAATATATATAACTGACTGCAGATAAGGTCTTTGGACCAAATGCCGTAACAGAGGACGTGTATGATGTTGCAGCTAGGCCTGTTGTTAAGGCTGCAATGGATGGTATCAATGGTATGCGCAAAACCGCAACCCTGAAGGCTGTTTTCCTTATAATGTGATTTCACCACTGAGGGTTGCTTATCTAGAAATCTATATTGCAGAATAATTTGAGTTGATAATCAGCTGTATCTTTAAGTTTTGAGGCGATAAGAGTGTTAAGTCAAGAAGTAATTGATCGTAGAGTGAGTTTCATACTCATTGATATTAAATTGTTTTCTGAAATGTAGGTACGGTGTTTGCTTATGGTGTTACTAGTAGTGGGAAGACTCACACAATGCATGTAAGTAACTAAGTCTGTTTTTTTCAGAAATAATGTTGAATTGCGTAGATGTGATATTCGTCGTACATTATGCCTGGAAATTTATGTTTTATTGCAACTGACTCATGTGCACCGTTAATTTTAACAGGGGGACGACAGTTATCCTGGGATCATACCGCTGGCCATCAAAGATGTTTTTAGCATCATACAGGAGGTAAGCATAATTATCAGAAGAGTCGAGTCTCATGTGTACCCTCTGGAGTCTGGAGCTGCATGCTTCTTGTTTGTTACTCCCATACCATCTTGAGCTGCATGCCCGTTGTTTGTTAAAATAATATCTGATTAATTGTCTTCTGAAAATATGGCTACTTGTCAAATGTTACATACCTGGTTTTACTATATATGTGTCGCATTGCTGACAGCTTTACATGTGATTTCTGAAAAACTTCTGTTTGTTATTGCCTTTGATTCAGACTTCTGGGCGAGAGTTTCTGCTCCGTGTTTCCTATCTCGAGATTTACAACGAGGTCAGTATATCACATAGGCTTCTTTTTTAATATTGTAGTTGCTGAAGAATTTAACTCAGCTAGGCCAGTATGTTTGGTTAAGCCAATCTATTTGATTTCTCCGTGGGAATGTTTCCTGTTGCTTTAATGAGTGTTTTGTTTTATTCTTCAATGTTTGTGTACCAATGGTGTGAAAAGCAAGGGCACTCGTTTTTGCCTTGAGTGCCCCGAAGGTGGTTACCCCAGCTTCGGTAGGGAATACTCTTGGTTAACACCCAAGAAGAAATGTTTGTCAGTCTTGTGTATGCTACTAGATCATGATTGCATTACCTGTGCTCTCAGGTTATCAATGATTTACTTGATCCGACTGGGCAGAATTTGCGTATCAGAGAAGATGTCCAGGTTGGCAACGATGTTAACTATTTTACGCTGCTTGATCTCTTATACCATCCTTTCACATATTACAGAACATAGTTTACACCATCTACCTTTGAAATTTCAGGGGACGTATGTTGAAGGTATTAAGGAAGAAGTTGTTTTGTCTCCTGGGCATGCCCTCTCTTTTATTGCTGCTGGGGAAGGTTAGTCTAATATTTTGGGATGTGGGAACTGTATATGCACTCTTCCTATTTGTTATTGAATCTGTTTTGATATGTTGCTTCTATTCTGGCAGAGCATCGCCATGTTGGTTCCAACAACTTTAACCTTTTTAGTAGCAGAAGTCACACCATATTCACTCTGGTAAGACGTGCAAATGGAATGCATTGTTCTGTTAGTGGATTTCCTTATGCCAGTGTCACAAATTAATGCTTTCAGTTTTTGGGAGAGGATCTCAAAATCAAATAGAATGCCTTGTTTGGTTAATTTTTAAGAATTTATTAATGTCTGGGTGAATTATTGACTTTGTGGAAACACAAGCACAGTAGTTGTTTTTTGTGTTTCACTTGTAATTGGAGCACGAAACCATTTATCACTCATTATAAGTCGGGCTGTGTGTCACGGTTGTCTTCAAATTCATCAGAATTTTTGTAGTATTGCAAGTGAGCTGTTTTTTTCAAGCAGGGTGAGAGACTGAGAGGGCGTCAAATGGATTCAGTCGTTCTTAGTGCAGTAACAGAGAGGCTGTTTGGGGTCTGTACAAATCCTTATCTTTAGCCGAGTGTCTCCAAGGGCTCTCACCCATCAAGCAGGGAAGGGAAGGGGTCAGTGTCAGCACTCTCAGCAGGCTTTCCCCTGCCGCAACAATGAATCTACTATCAAAAAAATACATTAAACTTGAGCATGAACCATACTCTGAATGAAAAATGATAAAGAGAAGGGGTTATGACTTTTGAGCGCCATTTCCACTTTAATCTAATACATCGCAATGCTAAATGAAAAATGAATCTTTGGTTTCATAAAATATTCACTATGTAAATTGACTTGTCTAGAAATGCAACTACAACTACAAACTCTTAATCTGAGAATAATTTGAGATCAGCTAATGTAAGCAGTGATGATTGCTTAGTTGTTTAGGGACAGTTACTAGACGGAAAACATTACTCTGTACGAATGTGTGACATAAATTCGATGAATATCTAGCTTTCTACTTTTTATTTCTTATAATCGTCTGGGTACTTACTCGTAAGTTATATGTACTTATTGCGGATCTTATTTGTACACGTGTTGTCTTCAGTTGCTTCTAATGTTGGTAATAGTTTGGCACTTTCAAAAATCATTAGCGTTGTCTACCATTTTATCCATTGACCCCGGTTCCTCAAACTATATGAATTATAAAATCATAAACTCTCAAAAGCGTTGATCCTGAAAATGGTATTCCTTTGTGGAAGTTCTATGATAGGTCTTCATAGATTTTCCGATTGAGTACGTGTTTCAATGCATGAAGAGCTAATCCAATTTCCATCTTATGTTATGAGCTGTTGCAATTTTGCTTTTAGAGTTATGTAGCCTTTCTTAAAGTATGCTAAATAAAGCTGTTAATTTGTAGATGATAGAGAGCAGTGCCCCTGGAGATGATTATGATGGAGTGATATTCTCACAACTGGTACATTCAAAGTTTAAGAATTAGCCACTTGTTCATTTTCATGTTGTTTTATTAAATAATTAAAACTGACAACTTCTATGTCTATAAGTTCATGTGACTCAGTTTTGCTTTTTGTCATCCAATAGACCAATACTATTCTTAAACCTCTGTAAGACATGTGGTAGTGGGCTCATGGCACAAACTGACCACTTATATGTCTCGACCTCATAAAATTCAAGACTTGAAGGGTAACCACATTATTATTCTGAAAATCTTTGTGAGTCAAATCCTAATATCTAAATGCATTAGCATGTAAAACTATGTGACTTTGGTACATAATGTCTAGGCCCAAAGACCCCAGCGCCTCGGAGTGCATTTTTGTTCTTTATAACTCTGACAATTAATTAGTGGACTGATAACTAGTAATCTGAAAGTGTACTGCTGCAACTGTTCTGAATTGTGAATGTGTGAGGACTATATACTGATAACTAAGTATGCTTATCACCTATGTTACTTTTAAGTTTTAACTCTTCACTTTGGTTGCATATCACATGCTAAAAAATCTGGCATTCCGTTACTGCACAAGTGAATCGTACTGTCACTTATTCTGAAAAAAAAGTCCGACACTGTTGTGTCCGCTGCTCAAGAGTTGCAGCCGAGTTAGAGTAACATAAAATCATATTATTTACTAAAGTCTCTATATACATCATCATTCTTATATTAGAAAACAACGAATCTCGATGATTGTTTCACTTATATTTACTCTTTGCAAATCTACAATATTTTACAAAAAGAATTTCACACTTTACTCATATAATAACAATCATCATAATCTCATATAGTGTGGTATAAGCTAAGTGACGTGACCAACAAAATACACTACAATATTTTGGTTAGTTAATCATGTATAAAATATACACTCGTCATTTTCTATGTACCCTCACAATCAAAATATTTCTTAGATACATACTTCACATAACTGAAATATCAAATCTAAACATGATGAATAATTTTATCAAATAATAAATTGAACGTCTTCTCCCACATGTTGTCACGCCACAAATTAGTGACAAACATACTCGTTCAAACAAAATATACACATTATTCATTCATTAATCATCTCAACTTTTAGATATCATATAATTATACACGACAATTATAATCTCCATAATCTAATTTTATGAAGCTTTGACAAATACTCATTTTCAATATTTGTCGCACACACAAACATATCCAAGATAGTATATATTTCAATATTTGTCGCACACACAAACATACTCATAATTGCTTATGAGTATAATCTTGGCGAATGCCTTTGAGTGTGAATGAGATGATCTTTTGATTATTTTCACCTCTTTTATAACGGAGGTAAGAAATATGATAAAGAACGTGAATAAAGATAACATATTACGTGGTTCACTAACAATGTGTTTGGTGCCGACCCACTGTTATAAGGATCTAAGATGAGTCCAACAACCATGAATCATGGATACACACACTTGTTAAATTAATCCCAAAAGAAACACCATCTATTATTTCCAGCTGAAATTTTCTTGCTTGTAGTCAATTTGATGTCCTATGGGTGGAGGATTAGGTATATTGGGTTTACAAATCAGACTGCTTTATCTATATATTTTAATGACCAAGTCTAATTAACGTGGTTACAAAATAATAAAACTCCCATAAAGCAAGTCCTCTGCTCTCATGTGAGAGTAGTATTTAGTAAAGTAATCGTTATGAAATAATACTTATATATATCACAAAACTTTTCTCACCTGCCAAATAAAATATGACCCGTAGTTTGTTGCTTATGGAGTTATGGGTGATGTTATCTACTTAATCACTAACATAAATTTCTTGGAAACTAAATATATTTCATTAACTCTTGCTCCCAAGTAGTATGTTTTGTAAGTTATTTTAATTTTAAAGCTATGAATATTATCATGAGTAGTTTTCAAGCTAAATTTGTTGGTAAGCTCTCAGTTTTCTTGCTTGTAACATTTCTTTGCTGCCATGGAGATGACACCATCACAGCAAATAAGTATATCTCAGGTGACCAAACAATAATTTCAGCAAACGGCTCCTTCGAACTAGGATTTTTCAAACCAGGTAACTCTTCAGACTACTACATTGGCATATGGTACAAGAATATCCCCGTCAAAACTGTGGTTTGGGTAGCAAATCGAAACAACCCTGTTTCTGACAAGTATTCATCTTCCTTGAAAATATCTAGTCACGGAAATTTAGCACTTGTTTCTGGTGAGTCTGAATCTCTGATTTGGTCTACAAACTTGAACTTGAATACCTCCAACAATAATAATAATAATTCTATAGTATCAATACTCCAAGATGATGGGAATCTTGTTTTAAGATACGCGAAAAACTCAAGTCAAAGTTCAGGTAATCTCCTTTGGGAGAGCTTTGACAACCCAACTGATACATTTATGCCAAATAGTAAGCTGGGTTTGAACAAAAAAACCAAGTGGATGAGTAGTCTAACGTCTTGGACCAACTTAGACGATCCTACAACAGGTCTTTTCACCATAGAACGTGATCCGAATGCTAGTCAGTTTATCATGTTATGGAATCAATCTCAGTTATATTGGACTAGTGGTCTATGGCTTCCAGATCAAAGGATATTCAGTCTGATTCCTGAACTAAGGTTTCTAAAATCACAGCTTTATAGTTTCGACTATATCGATAATGAGAACGAGAGTTATATCACGTATTGGGTTGTTAACCCTTCTTTCAAAACAAGGCTAGTTATGGATATTTCAGGGCAACTTAAGCAATTAACATGGGTTGAAAGTATTCAGCAATGGGTTCTTTTCTGGTCACAGCCAGGTCAGCAATGTGATGTCTACTCGTATTGCGGGGCTTTTGGATATTGCAACCAAACCTCTCTTCCGTATTGTCATTGCTTACAAGGGTTTGACCCGAAATTTACCAACGATTGGAATTTGAATGATTATTCTGGAGGGTGTTCTAGAAAAACCAGGCTTTCATGCCAGTTTCATGGGAATGATAGTAGTGGGGATAAGTTTTTGATGAGTCCTAGTAAGGTTTTGCCAGAACATCCACAATTTGCTCCAACTCCGAGTTTACAAGAATGTGAATCGACTTGTCTAAGAAATTGTTCTTGTACTGCTTATGCTTATGATACTGATGGTTGTTCTGTATGGTTTGGAGAACTACTTAATATGAAACAACTTGCTGACACTGATCCGACTGGGAAAACTCTTTATATTAGAATAGCGGCCACAGAGATTCCGACAACTACTGGGAATAAAATATTGGTTCTTGGTATTGTCATGGGTCTGGTAATTGGTTTGGTACTTCTATTAGTTCTTGGATTTGTTACCAACTGGAGACAAAAAAGGCGGTTAGTCATTGCTGCAAAAACAATGGAGACCTCATTAACGAGATTTGGGTACAGAGATCTGCAATTGTCGACTAAGAATTTCTTACAGAAGTTAGGGGAAGGCGGGTTTGGATCTGTTTTCAAAGGGACATTGCCTGATTTAACTGACATTGCAGTGAAGAAACTTGAATGTATTAGTTTTACTCATGGAGAGAAGCAATTTAGAACAGAAGTTAGTGCAATAGGGAACATTCAACATGTTAATCTTGTACGCCTTCGTGGGTTTTGCTCAGAAGGAACAAAAAGATTGCTGGTGTACGAATATATGCCAAATGGGTCTTTGAATACCCATCTCTTTAAAAAAGAGAATTCGCAGATCTTAAGTTGGAAACTTCGGTATCAAATAGCAATTGGAATAGCAAGAGGATTGGCTTACCTACATGAAAAATGTAGGGATTGTATTATACACTGTGACATTAAGCCAGAAAACATTCTTCTGGATTCCGAGTTTTGTGCAAAGGTGGCAGATTTTGGGTTAGCTAAGCTTGTTGGAAGGGAGTTTAGTCGAGTGTTGACGACAATCAGAGGCACACGAGGATACCTAGCCCCGGAATGGATTTCAGGGTTGGCAATCACTGCAAAAGCAGATGTGTATAGCTATGGAATGCTGCTTTTCGAGCTAGTTTCTGGTCGAAGAAATGCTAGTTCAGCAAAGTTTGAATTCTTCCCGACTTGGGCTATGACCAAATTAGCTGAAGGAGAAGATATATTAACCCTTCTAGACCCTATATTAGAAGGTGATGGAGAGAAAGATCAAGTAAGTAGAGTATGTAAACTAGCATGTTGGTGTATTCAAGATGAGGAAGATCATAGACCATCAATGGGACATATTGTTCAAGTTCTTGAAGGCTTTTTGGATGTGGATATGCCTCCCATTCCTCGGTCTCTACAAGTGTTTGTTGGTAATGAAGAAAGCATTATGTTTTTCTCAGAACTCTCGTCCGACCAGCCATTGACAGAGCAGACTAGCTATGCCTCAGCTACTTCGTCTCTTGCCCCGGGTACCTCCTCATATGCTAGTGCTACTTCCTAGAGTTCTATTCATAAGATTCTGAATTTCCACATAATGTTTTTCTGATCTTCTCATTTATATAATCTTTTTTTTATGGTTCTGAATATATTTATTGCAATAAACAAGGCTCCTGCTTTGAATACACAGTATGGTTACTTACGGATGCTCACAATCAAAATTGCGACGAGAATTTAATCCTCCAGTTCTAGTTCTTATATTAACAAGCATCCAGCCGTTGCTCTTCAAAGACTAGCCGTTGGCTAGGATCCTCTCAATCAAAGCTATAATCTTCCCCTTCCATATTTGTAGATATTATAACTGTTGCATATTATTTCCGTCTTTGTAGATATTACGCTCAAGTATATATAGCTAGTACATACACAATGTAAACACAAGTTGAATAAAATACAATTACTCATATTCTACACAATCTCAATCTTCTGATATGGTATAGTATCAGGTTTAATTATTCTCTAAAAAAATAAAAAAAATAAAAATAAACAACACAAACCCTTTCTTCACAAATGTCTGAATGCCTATTAGGTTTTGAATCAAATATTCCACATTTGTGCGGTATGGGGTGAACCCCTTTCTCAGACTTCACAATCATTTATGCCGGAGCTTTTGTATGGAGCAAACAGAAATTTAGCTAAGGTAATCAACCTGCTAATCCTGCTGTAGTTCTGAATGATTTGTCTGTTTTGACTTTTGAGTAAACCTTCGTATTTATATTGTGAATAACAAAGTCCAATATGGTCTGTGTAGCTTTCTTGTTTCACTAATGCTTTGAATATTGATGCTGCAAACAGGCTCGAGATTTATTGAAGGCTCTATTAGTCATAGGGGCTTCTGTCGGACTTTTTCTAGGCATTGTTGCAACATCCATTCCTTGGTTGGTTCCAAATGTTTTCACCCCTGATCTTGTAGTAATAGCAGAGGTTAGTATGTTTCTTGTCTACTACTCCCTCTGCCCCGGTCATTTGTTGTCCTTTTCCATTTTGGGGTGTCCCGGTCAATTGTTATCCTTTCTATTTTAAGAATGAAGTTGATGAGCAATTTGATCATTCACGCTCAATTTGATCATTCACACTCCCTCTGTCCCAGTCATTTGTTGTCCTTTTCCATCTTTGTTATTATAACGGTTGTGTTTTGTGCAGATGCATAAAGTTTGGATTCCATTCTTCCTGTCATTATGTATAACACCGTGTATTCTCAGCTGTGAGGGGACATTGCTGGTACGAGCTGAAACTTCTATCCTGTACTCTTTTTTGCTGAAACATTTATCTTGTAACATGCCTATAATTACTTCTTCCGAAGAAAACACTGCCTAATACATACGTTTTTAGCGTAAAATATGAGGACAACAATGACGAAATTACCCTAATGCTTTCAAGACTCCCCTCTATTGCAGAGCAAGTGAGTTGAAACACAGATACTCTTGTCATAAGTTATCAGCACCCTAAATATAAACAGGCTCTGGACCGACATTGCTAAGACATGTTATCACGCATTTGTACTCGTGGCCTTATCAGTTGCCCGAATGCCTGCCAATTAAATGTACTGAATTGACATGCAGGCTGGAAGGGATCTGAAATTCATCAGTCTATCAATGAGTGGATGCTTTACTTTAGGTGCACTTGTATTGCTGGTACGTCCTCCTTTTCCAGAGTTATAACTTTTTATTTGATTTTACGATTCTTTCTTGTTCAACCTTTGCGTTTTCTTGGCTAGCCGAGGGAATTTGATTCCCTTCTCACCATCTCGTCTCGTCTGTTATGCTGACAGTTTGTGAAAAGTCAAGGAATGGGTTTGGTTGGCTGTTGGACCGCTCTCGTTGGGTTCCAATGGGTAACTACTAAACTACTCTGGTTTTCTCTTCTAGCATTTTGATCATTCTCTACGCTTTACCTAATTTTCTGATCGCACATTCACTCCTAGGCACGGTTCTTTCTCTCCTTGAGACGCATTCTTTCTCCGGATGGCGTATTATTTTCAGAGGATCTCTCCCGGTTTAAATTGGCCGAGGTTAAAGCAGCTTAGACGGTAGGACAAATATCGTGCCGTTCACACTACACAGCAAGTGAAAATAGCTTAGTTGATGCTAATACTTTAGTGTGTAACTAAGGCACTACAAACATTTATACAAATTCTCATTTAAGATCGTTGTATTTTGTATTGTATTGCATTGGCTCAGTTGAGCAATGGATACATTCCCTTAGGGTCATTTAAACAATAATCTTGTTTGTAAATGAGATGATTTGGGTCCTTGAATTTGTAATGTAGATATACGGGGTATCAATTAAAAAAAACACGACTTTACTTCCCTAAGTCTAATTCTTTTAGAAAAAATTAACATGAATAATCTCAACTATTGGTGATTTTTTTCCTGATAATCTCAACTCCATTTAATCTCAGAATAATGAGCTCAAACTTATTCCGATTGTCTTCTGCAATAGGTAATAATTTATTTAAATTCTTTATTTTATTTTGATAATGAAGAATTTCATATGTTTCTTTAATAATCTATTTGGAATTACGGTTATTAGGCTCGTCTTACGGATAAGACCGTCTGACCGATCATTCCTACATCGGATTATCTCAACCAGGAATGCATCTATCAAATGGGCCTTTTACACAAACTTAAGAGGCTTGGGCCTTTAGTAGCCCAGCTCAATCTTGAACGACAGTTGGTTCGCTGTCCATGTGCCTATTGACTTGGCAACATTTGGAAGACTTGCAAATGTTCCAATAATCATCTGTTTAAAACATGTTAAAAAGGAAGAAAAATTAGCAAAAATTGATCCGAAATTGAAATCATTTAGCTAAATAGGTCCACAAAGATTCAGGATTTAAGTAAGGGGCATTACATTGCCGACGAGGTGATTATTTTAGTGCCTAGTGTCCATGGTGATTGGTGAATAATACTCTCCATTACCTCTATGTTTAAAAAAATCAATTATAAAACCGTCTTTACAAATTTTTTGAGAGATCGTCTCTCCTTTTATCATTAGTGTAACAGTTTTTCTTAGATATCTACGACAAAGTAGTATATAAAAAGTTTACGACATTTACCTCACATAGACCACAGTCACGCCTAGCACAATAACGATAATTAGGAGTGACAATTATTAATCCTTCGACAACCTCCAAATCTCAATTCTCCTTGAAACCAACTATTTTTGGCATTTAACTCAAGTACATTTTTACTAACAAAGATTGAACTCAATGGTAAAGAGTTCACCTTCTGACAATGAAATCAGGGGTTCTATTCCCATTGAGTTAAAATATAGCCTTGTTGGTAGGCGATCCCTTGTTGGTAGGCGACACTTTAAGTCCTCAAAGAGGTCGGTGGTCTGCCCTACCCTTGAATTGAGTAAAGCCTACCCTTAAACGTATACTTTTCATTACATCTTTTATAATTTGAATTATAAGTGATAAAACCCGGCTCAATCCCAACCACCTGGAACTTACTCCAAGAAAACTTGAAATTCGGTCAACGAAATTGAACTCGTTATTGACTCACCACAATAAGAGGGTGTTTGGTTCACCCATTCTAGGAGGTATAAGATATGGGTTTGGAATGAGCTAAACCCATACCTTATGTTTGTTTGCAAAAAAAATTAGTTTTCATACCCATACCTCAAACCCATGAGGTATGGGTTTCTCATACCCAAGGGGGGAGGTGGGTAAGAGATTGATATGGGTAACAAATAAAAAGAAGAGAATTCAAAAGGAAAATGTGGAAAAATTCATATTTTTTCTTCAAAAAATGAAATGTTCATAAAATTTTATTTTTTTCAAAGATTTTTTTCTGGGAAAATACAAATAATGATTTTTTTTCGACATTTTAAATACATTTAAGAACAAAAATATTATGATATCTAAAAAAAATAACATATATAAAAAAATTATATAGAAGTTTAAAATTAATACACAAAAATTTAAATTAGAAAATTAATACATACGAATATATGACAAATTTTATCAATAAAATAAACATACAACAAGATTCGATTCCTCACAGAATTGAACCAAACACAAGGTATGAGGAATCGAGTTCCAAACCAATACCACCCTGGTTTGATTCCTGATTCCATACCGATACCTTTTGTGCGAACCAAACGACCCCTAAAAACCTGATAAAACTCAATTCAATTAGGGAAATCTTACCGAGTAAATAACCGACCCAAATAACACGATTACCGATTTAGTCGAGTGTGAACAAAGATGTTAATTTTTCCAGATAAAACAAAAGAGCAAATTGATTAATTGATTAAACAAAGAGTATTGATTGTCCGAGCAGTCTCTTTCTCTCTGTCTCACCTCTCCTTCTCTGTCCTTACTCCTTCCCGCGACCTCTGCAAACTCTCCTTCACGCATTCATCATCATCTTCTTCACCTCACTTCACCATTTTCCACTAAATTTCACTGCTCTCTTTCCAAAATTCCCTCACATTATCACAAAATCATAAATTAATCAATAAAATATTGCAATTAGCAACTTGAATTTCTCACAATTCTATCCAATTTTCAATTTTTTCAATTTCAAGAGTTCACATTTTGAAATTCTTCATTTTTTCGATTTTTTTTGATAATTTACTGTAATCAAGGTTCGAAACGGCGTCGTATACTAGATTGTGAACAGTAGTGAGTGACCGGTTCACCGACGCCAATTCCGGTTCGACCGTAACCGGTTCGGATCTTCATCAATGGCGAGTTACGGCGATGATATGCTTAGTGAGCCGGTGGATGGTTCTGGATCCTCTAATGCCGATAGCATTTCCGTCACCGTCCGATTTCGTCCGTTGAAGTACGTATCACATCGCATTGTAGATTATAACTATGAATTGATAATTGCGTTAATTTTGTGAATTATGTTAATCTGTAATTTGAAATTGTGTTAGATCTGATGTTGATTCCGTTTAATTTGTGAATGATTGATTGTGTTTGTAGTGATAGAGAATATCAGAGAGGAGATGAAGTTGCGTGGTATCCAGATGGTGATGAGATGGTTCGCTAAGAGTATAATCCGGCAACCGCTTACGCTTTCGGTGATCATTGCTTTAATCTTTGTTTAAATGCGATTTTTGAGTTTTGAGCTTTTTAATGTCGATGATCTAGTTGATAATGTGGATGTTGTAATTGAGTTGATATAATTGCATTTGGTTATAGTTGTGTTGTTTGATTCGTGTTATATACTTTGAAAAATCGAATTTTTAGATTGAATTTTTCAATTGTGATGATCTAGGTGATATTGTGGATGTGATGACTGATGATTGAGGTGATATAATTGCATTGAGTTGTAATTGTATTGTTTAATTTGTGTAATGTAGCTTGAGGTTAAAGAATTTAGGCCCAAATTTTTGTTTGAGCTTCTCAATGGCTATGATCTAGATGATAATGTGGATGCTAAAATTGAGTTGATATGATTGCGGTTGGTTATAGTTGTGTGTTTGTTTACTTTGTGTCGAATTTTTGATTTGGAGCTTTTCAGTTGCGATGATCTTGGTGATAATGTGGATGCTGTCATTGAGTTGATGTTATTGCATGGAGTTGTAATTTGTAGTTTAATTCTCGTAATATAGTTTGATACTCGAATTTTTATTTTCAGCTTGTCAATTGTGATGATCTTGATGATAATGTGAATGTGGCGTCGAGCTGATATTATTACATTGACTTATAATTGTGTTTCTTGATTCGTGTAATGTTGTTTGAGGTTGACGATTAGATGGCTATGCGGATGGCCGGATGTTATAGTTGTGTGATTGATTGTTTACAGTTCAATGCTAATGATATGATATAAATGCTAGCAAACAAAGTTTTATTTTGAGCTTTCCGATGGTGATGACTATTGATCTAGATGACAGCATGATACTGTAATTGAGTTTATATTGTTGCATTTAGTTAGAATTGTGTTGTTTAATTTGCTTATTGTAGTTTTAAATCAAGATATAGATGGCATTAGGGATGTTATGTTGTGTGATTGATTGTTAGTAATTCAATGTTAATTGTTGATTTTAATACATTGATGAAAGTGCTAATAATTGAATATATATAACTGACTGCAGATAAGGTCTTTGGACCAAATGCCGTAACAGAGGACGTGTATGATGTTGCAGCTAGGCCTGTTGTTAAGGCTGCAATGGATGGTATCAATGGTATGCGCAAAACCGCAACCCTGAAGGCTGTTTTCCTTATAATGTGATTTCACCACTGAGGGTTGCTTATCTAGAAATCTATATTGCAGAATAATTTGAGTTGATAATCAGCTGTATCTTTAAGTTTTGAGGCGATAAGAGTGTTAAGTCAAGAAGTAATTGATCGTAGAGTGAGTTTCATACTCATTGATATTAAATTGTTTTCTGAAATGTAGGTACGGTGTTTGCTTATGGTGTTACTAGTAGTGGGAAGACTCACACAATGCATGTAAGTAACTAAGTCTGTTTTTTTCAGAAATAATGTTGAATTGCGTAGATGTGATATTCGTCGTACATTATGCCTGGAAATTTATGTTTTATTGCAACTGACTCATGTGCACCGTTAATTTTAACAGGGGGACGACAGTTATCCTGGGATCATACCGCTGGCCATCAAAGATGTTTTTAGCATCATACAGGAGGTAAGCATAATTATCACAAGAGTCGAGTCTCATGTGTACCCTCTGGAGTCTGGAGCTGCATGCTTCTTGTTTGTTACTCCCATACCATCTTGAGCTGCATGCCCGTTGTTTGTTAAAATAATATCTGATTAATTGTCTTCTGAAAATATGGCTACTTGTCAAATGTTACATACCTGGTTTTACTATATATGTGTCGCATTGCTGACAGCTTTACATGTGATTTCTGAAAAACTTCTGTTTGTTATTGCCTTTGATTCAGACTTCTGGGCGAGAGTTTCTGCTCCGTGTTTCCTATCTCGAGATTTACAACGAGGTCAGTATATCACATAGGCTTCTTTTTTAATATTGTAGTTGCTGAAGAATTTAACTCAGCTAGGCCAGTATGTTTGGTTAAGCCAATCTATTTGATTTCTCCGTGGGAATGTTTCCTGTTGCTTTAATGAGTGTTTTGTTTTATTCTTCAATGTTTGTGTACCAATGGTGTGAAAAGCAAGGGCACTCGTTTTTGCCTTGAGTGCCCCGAAGGTGGTTACCCCAGCTTCGGTAGGGAATACTCTTGGTTAACACCCAAGAAGAAATGTTTGTCAGTCTTGTGTATGCTACTAGATCATGATTGCATTACCTGTGCTCTCAGGTTATCAATGATTTACTTGATCCGACTGGGCAGAATTTGCGTATCAGAGAAGATGTCCAGGTTGGCAACGATGTTAACTATTTTACGCTGCTTGATCTCTTATACCATCCTTTCACATATTACAGAACATAGTTTACACCATCTACCTTTGAAATTTCAGGGGACGTATGTTGAAGGTATTAAGGAAGAAGTTGTTTTGTCTCCTGGGCATGCCCTCTCTTTTATTGCTGCTGGGGAAGGTTAGTCTAATATTTTGGGATGTGGGAACTGTATATGCACTCTTCCTATTTGTTATTGAATCTGTTTTGATATGTTGCTTCTATTCTGCGAGAGCATCGCCATGTTGGTTCCAACAACTTTAACCTTTTTAGTAGCAGAAGTCACACCATATTCACTCTGGTAAGACGTGCAAATGGAATGCATTGTTCTGTTAGTGGATTTCCTTATGCCAGTGTCACAAATTAATGCTTTCAGTTTTTGGGAGAGGATCTCAAAATCAAATAGAATGCCTTGTTTGGTTAATTTTTAAGAATTTATTAATGTCTGGGTGAATTATTGACTTTGTGGAAACACAAGCACAGTAGTTGTTTTTTGTGTTTCACTTGTAATTGGAGCACGAAACCATTTATCACTCATTATAAGTCGGGCTGTGTGTCACGGTTGTCTTCAAATTCATCAGAATTTTTGTAGTATTGCAAGTGAGCTGTTTTTTTCAAGCAGGGTGAGAGACTGAGAGGGCGTCAAATGGATTCAGTCGTTCTTAGTGCAGTAACAGAGAGGCTGTTTGGGGTCTGTACAAATCCTTATCTTTAGCCGAGTGTCTCCAAGGGCTCTCACCCATCAAGCAGGGAAGGGAAGGGGTCAGTGTCAGCACTCTCAGCAGGCTTTCCCCTGCCGCAACAATGAATCTACTATCAAAAAAATACATTAAACTTGAGCATGAACCATACTCTGAATGAAAAATGATAAAGAGAAGGGGTTATGACTTTTGAGCGCCATTTCCACTTTAATCTAATACATCGCAATGCTAAATGAAAAATGAATCTTTGGTTTCATAAAATATTCACTATGTAAATTGACTTGTCTAGAAATGCAACTACAACTACAAACTCTTAATCTGAGAATAATTTGAGATCAGCTAATGTAAGCAGTGATGATTGCTTAGTTGTTTAGGGACAGTTACTAGACGGAAAACATTACTCTGTACGAATGTGTGACATAAATTCGATGAATATCTAGCTTTCTACTTTTTATTTCTTATAATCGTCTGGGTACTTACTCGTAAGTTATATGTACTGTTGCGGATCTTATTTGTACACGTGTTGTCTTCAGTTGCTTCTAATGTTGGTAATAGTTTGGCACTTTCAAAAATCATTAGCGTTGTCTACCATTTTATCCATTGACCCCGGTTCCTCAAACTATATGAATTATAAAATCATAAACTCTCAAAAGCGTTGATCCTGAAAATGGTATTCCTTTGTGGAAGTTCTATGATAGGTCTTCATAGATTTTCCGATTGAGTACGTGTTTCAATGCATGAAGAGCTAATCCAATTTCCATCTTATGTTATGAGCTGTTGCAATTTTGCTTTTAGAGTTATGTAGCCTTTCTTAAAGTATGCTAAATAAAGCTGTTAATTTGTAGATGATAGAGAGCAGTGCCCCTGGAGATGATTATGATGGAGTGATATTCTCACAACTGGTACATTCAAAGTTTAAGAATTAGCCACTTGTTCATTTTCATGTTGTTTTATTAAATAATTAAAACTGACAACTTCTATGTCTATAAGTTCATGTGACTCAGTTTTGCTTTTTGTCATCCAATAGACCAATACTATTCTTAAACCTCTGTAAGACATGTGGTAGTGGGCTCATGGCACAAACTGACCACTTATATGTCTCGACCTCATAAAATTCAAGACTTGAAGGGTAACCACATTATTATTCTGAAAATCTTTGTGAGTCAAATCCTAATATCTAAATGCATTAGCATGTAAAACTATGTGACTTTGGTACATAATGTCTAGGCCCAAAGACCCTAGCGCCTCGGAGTGCATTTTTGTTCTTTATAACTCTGACAATTAATTAGTGGACTGATAACTAGTAATCTGAAAGTGTACTGCTGCAACTGTTCTGAATTGTGAATGTGTGAGGACTATATACTGATAACTAAGTATGCTTATCACCTATGTTACTTTTAAGTTTTAACTCTTCACTTTGGTTGCATATCACATGCTAAAAAATCTGGCATTCCGTTACTGCACAAGTGAATCGTACTGTCACTTATTCTGAAAAAAAAGTCCGACACTGTTGTGTCCGCTGCTCAAGAGTTGCAGCCGAGTTAGAGTAACATAAAATCATATTATTTACTAAAGTCTCTATATACATCATCATTCTTATATTAGAAAACAACGAATCTCGATGATTGTTTCACTTATATTTACTCTTTGCAAATCTACAATATTTTACAAAAAGAATTTCACACTTTACTCATATAATAACAATCATCATAATCTCATATAGTGTGGTATAAGCTAAGTGACGTGACCAACAAAATACACTACAATATTTTGGTTAGTTAATCATGTATAAAATATACACTCGTCATTTTCTATGTACCCTCACAATCAAAATATTTCTTAGATACATACTTCACATAACTGAAATATCAAATCTAAACATGATGAATAATTTTATCAAATAATAAATTGAACGTCTTCTCCCACATGTTGTCACGCCACAAATTAGTGACAAACATACTCGTTCAAACACAATATACACATTATTCATTCATTAATCATCTCAACTTTTAGATATCATATAATTATACACGACAATTATAATCTCCATAATCTAATTTTATGAAGCTTTGACAAATACTCATTTTCAATATTTGTCGCACACACAAACATATCCAAGATAGTATATATTTCAATATTTGTCGCACACACAAACATATCCAAGATAGTATATATTTCAATATTTGTCGCACACACAAACATACTCATAATTGCTTATGAGTATAATCTTGGCGAATGCCTTTGAGTGTGAATGAGATGATCTTTTGATTATTTTCACCTCTTTTATAACGGAGGTAAGAAATATGATAAAGAACGTGAATAAAGATAACATATTACGTGGTTCACTAACAATGTGTTTGGTGCCGACCCACTGTTATAAGGATCTAAGATGAGTCCAACAACCATGAATCATGGATACACACACTTGTTAAATTAATCCCAAAAGAAACACCATCTATTATTTCCAGCTGAAATTTTCTTGCTTGTAGTCAATTTGATGTCCTATGGGTGGAGGATTAGGTATATTGGGTTTACAAATCAGACTGCTTTATCTATATATTTTAATGACCAAGTCTAATTAACGTGGTTACAAAATAATAAAACTCCCATAAAGCAAGTCCTCTGCTCTCATGTGAGAGTAGTATTTAGTAAAGTAATCGTTATGAATTAATACTTATATATATCACAAAACTTTTCTCACCTGCCAAATAAAATATGACCCGTAGTTTGTTGCTTATGGAGTTATGGGTGATGTTATCTACTTAATCACTAACATAAATTTCTTGGAAACTAAATATATTTCATTAACTCTTGCTCCCAAGTAGTATGTTTTGTAAGTTATTTTAATTTTAAAGCTATGAATATTATCATGAGTAGTTTTCAAGCTAAATTTGTTGGTAAGCTCTCAGTTTTCTTGCTTGTAACATTTCTTTGCTGCCATGGAGATGACACCATCACAGCAAATAAGTATATCTCAGGTGACCAAACAATAATTTCAGCAAACGGCTCCTTCGAACTAGGATTTTTCAAACCAGGTAACTCTTCAGACTACTACATTGGCATATGGTACAAGAATATCCCCGTCAAAACTGTGGTTTGGGTAGCAAATCGAAACAACCCTGTTTCTGACAAGTATTCATCTTCCTTGAAAATATCTAGTCACGGAAATTTAGCACTTGTTTCTGGTGAGTCTGAATCTCTGATTTGGTCTACAAACTTGAACTTGAATACCTCCAATAATAATAATAATAATAATAATAATTCTATAGTATCAATACTCCAAGATGATGGTAATCTTGTTTTAAGATACGCGAAAAACTCAAGTCAAAGTTCAGGTAATCTCCTTTGGGAGAGCTTTGACAACCCAACTGATACATTTATGCCAAATGGTAAGCTGGGTTTGAACAAAAAAACCAAGTGGATGAGTAGTCTAACGTCTTGGACCAACTTAGACGATCCTACAACAGGTCTTTTCACCATAGAACGCGATCCGAATGCTAGTCAGTTTATCATGTTATGGAATCAATCTCAGTTATATTGGACTAGTGGTCTATGGCTTCCAGATCAAAGGATATTCAGTCTGATTCCTGAACTAAGGTTTCTAAAATCACAGCTTTATAGTTTCGACTATATCGATAATGAGAACGAGAGTTATATCACGTATTGGGTTGTTAACCCTTCTTTCAAAACAAGGCTAGTTATGGATATTTCAGGGCAACTTAAGCAATTAACATGGGTTGAAAGTATTCAGCAATGGGTTCTTTTCTGGTCACAGCCAGGTCAGCAATGTGATGTCTACTCGTATTGCGGGGCTTTTGGATATTGCAACCAAACCTCTCTTCCGTATTGTCATTGCTTACAAGGGTTTGACCCGAAATTTACCAACGATTGGAATTTGAATGATTATTCTGGAGGGTGTTCTAGAAAAACCAGGCTTTCATGCCAGTTTCATGGGAATGATAGTAGTGGGGATAAGTTTTTGATGAGTCCTAGTAAGGTTTTGCCAGAACATCCACAATTTGCTCCAACTCCGAGTTTACAAGAATGTGAATCGACTTGTCTAAGAAATTGTTCTTGTACTGCTTATGCTTATGATATTGATGGTTGTTCTGTATGGTTTGGAGAACTACTTAATATGAAACAACTTGCTGACACTGATCCGACTGGGAAAACTCTTTATATTAGAATAGCGGCCACAGAGATTCCGACAACTACTGGGAATAAAATATTGGTTCTTGGTATTGTCATGGGTCTGGTAATTGGTTTGGTACTTCTATTAGTTCTTGGATTTGTTACCAACTGGAGACAAAAAAGGCGGCTAGTCATTGCTGCAAAAACAATGGAGACCTCATTAACGAGATTTGGGTACAGAGATCTGCAATTGTCGACTAAGAATTTCTTACAGAAGTTAGGGGAAGGCGGGTTTGGATCTGTTTTCAAAGGGACATTGCCTGATTTAACTGACATTGCAGTGAAGAAACTTGAATGTATTAGTTTTACTCATGGAGAGAAGCAATTTAGAACAGAAGTTAGTGCAATAGGGAACATTCAACATGTTAATCTTGTACGCCTTCGTGGGTTTTGCTCAGAAGGAACAAAAAGATTGCTGGTGTACGAATATATGCCAAATGGGTCTTTGAATACCCATCTCTTTAAAAAAGAGAATTCGCAGATCTTAAGTTGGAAACTTCGGTATCAAATAGCAATTGGAATAGCAAGAGGATTGGCTTACCTACATGAAAAATGTAGGGATTGTATTATACACTGTGACATTAAGCCAGAAAACATTCTTCTGGATTCCGAGTTTTGTGCAAAGGTGGCAGATTTTGGGTTAGCTAAGCTTGTTGGAAGGGAGTTTAGTCGAGTGTTGACGACAATCAGAGGCACACGAGGATACCTAGCCCCGGAATGGATTTCAGGGTTGGCAATCACTGCAAAAGCAGATGTGTATAGCTATGGAATGCTGCTTTTCGAGCTAGTTTCTGGTCGAAGAAATGCTAGTTCAGCAAAGTTTGAATTCTTCCCGACTTGGGCTATGACCAAATTAGCTGAAGGAGAAGATATATTAACCCTTCTAGACCCTATATTAGAAGGTGATGGAGAGAAAGATCAAGTAAGTAGAGTATGTAAACTAGCATGTTGGTGTATTCAAGATGAGGAAGATCATAGACCATCAATGGGACATATTGTTCAAGTTCTTGAAGGGTTTTTGGATGTGGATATGCCTCCCATTCCTCGGTCTCTACAAGTGTTTGTTGGTAATGAAGAAAGCATTATGTTTTTCTCAGAACTCTCGTCCGACCAGCCATTGACAGAGCAGACTAGCTATGCCTCAGCTACTTCGTCTCTTGCCCCGGGTACCTCCTCATATGCTAGTGCTACTTCCTAGAGTTCTATTCATAAGATTCTGAATTTCCACATAATGTTTTTCTGATCTTCTCATTTATATAATCTTTTTTTTATGGTTCTGAATATATTTATTGCAATAAACAAGGCTCCTGCTTTGAATACACAGTATGGTTACTTACGGATGCTCACAATCAAAATTGCGACGAGAATTTAATCCTCCAGTTCTAGTTCTTATATTAACAAGCATCCAGCCGTTGCTCTTCAAAGACTAGCCGTTGGCTAGGATCCTCTCAATCAAAGCTATAATCTTCCCCTTCCATATTTGTAGATATTATAACTGTTGCATATTATTTCCGTCTTTGTAGATATTACGCTCAAGTATATATAGCTAGTACATACACAATGTAAACACAAGTTGAATAAAATACAATTACTCATATTCTACACAATCTCAATCTTCTGATATGGTATAGTATCAGGTTTAATTATTCTCTAAAAAAATAAAAAAAATAAAAATAAACAACACAAACCCTTTCTTCACAAATGTCTGAATGCCTATTAGGTTTTGAATCAAATATTCCACATTTGTGCGGTATGGGGTGAACCCCTTTCTCAGACTTCACAATCATTTATGCCGGAGCTTTTGTATGGAGCAAACAGAAATTTAGCTAAGGTAATCAACCTGCTAATCCTGCTGTAGTTCTGAATGATTTGTCTGTTTTGACTTTTGAGTAAACCTTCGTATTTATATTGTGAATAACAAAGTCCAATATGGTCTGTGTAGCTTTCTTGTTTCACTAATGCTTTGAATATTGATGCTGCAAACAGGCTCGAGATTTATTGAAGGCTCTATTAGTCATAGGGGCTTCTGTCGGACTTTTTCTAGGCATTGTTGCAACATCCATTCCTTGGTTGGTTCCAAATGTTTTCACTCCTGATCTTGTAGTAATAGCAGAGGTTAGTATGTTTCTTGTCTACTACTCCCTCTGCCCCGGTCATTTGTTGTCCTTTTCCATTTTGGGGTGTCCCGGTCAATTGTTATCCTTTCTATTTTAAGAATGAAGTTGATGAGCAATTTGATCATTCACGCTCAATTTGATTATTCACACTCCCCTCTGTCTCAGTCATTTGTTGTCATTTTCCATCTTTGTTATTATAACGGTTGTGTTTTGTGCAGATGCATAAAGTTTGGATTCCATTCTTCCTGTCATTATGTATAACACCATGTATTCTCAGCTGTGAGGGGACATTGCTGAAACTTCTATCCTGTACTCTTTTTTGCTGAAACATTTATCTTGTAACATGCCTATAATTACTTCTTCCGAAGAAAACACTGCCTAATATATATACGTTTTTAGCGTAAAATATGATGACAACAATGACGAAATTACCCTAATGCCTTCAAGACTCCCCTCTATTGCAGAGTAAGTGAGTTGAAACACAGATACTCTTGTCATAAGTTATCAGCACCCTAAATCTAAACAGGCTCTGGACCGACATTGCTAAGACATGTTATCACGCATTTGTACTCGTGGCCTTATCAGTTGCCCGAATGCCAAAGTCGAATAAAGGTACTGAATTGACATGCAGGCTGGAAGGGATCTGAAATTCATCAGCCTATCAATGAGTGGATGCTTTACTTTAGGTGCACTTGTATTGCTGGTACGTCCTCCTTTTTCAGGGTTATAATTTTTTCTCGATTTTACGAGCCTTTCTTGTTGAACCTTGGCGTTTTCTTGGCTAGCCAAGGAAGTTGATTCGAACCTCACCATCTCGTCTTGTCTATTATGCTGACAGTTTGTGAAAAGTCAAGGAATGGGTTTGGTAGGCTGTTGGACCGCTCTCGTTGGGTTCCAATGGGTAACTATTAATTAACTACTCGAGTTTTCTGTTCTAGCATATTGATCATCCTCTACGCTTTATCTAACGACTGATCTGACATTCATTCCCAGGCACGGTTCTTTCTCTCCCTGAGACGCATTCTTTCTCCAGATGGCGTATTATTTTCAGAGGATCTCTCTCGGTTTAAGTTGGCCGAGGTTAAAGCAGCTTAGATCGTAGGACAAATTCTCATTTAAGACCGCAAACATTTATACAAATTCTCATTTAAGATCGTTGTATTGGCTCAGTTGAGTAACCGATACACCTCTGTAAGGTAATTTAAATGATAATCTTATTTGTAAATGGAATGGTCTGAGACTCTGAGTCCTTCAAAATTTTAATGTAAATAGACGGGCCGGATTATTCGGGTCAGGTCAAGTACATAGAAAGAGACTGCATCTATCAAATGGGCCTTTATCCACAAACTAAGAGGTTTGGGCTTGGGGCTTTAGTAGCCCAGTTCAAACTTGAACGACAGTTAGTTCGCTGTCCATGTGCGGTGTGCCTATTGACTTGGCAACATTTGGAAGACTTGCAAATGTTCCAATAATCATCTGTTTAAAACATGTTAAAAAGGAAGAAAAATTAGCAAAAATTGATCCGAATTGAAATCATTTAGCTAAATAGGTCCACAAAGATTGAGGATTTAAGTAAGGGGCATTACATTGCCGACGAGGTGATTATTTTAGTGCCTAGTGTCCATGGTGATTGGTGAATAATACTCTCCATTACCTCTATATGTTTAAAAAAATCAATTATAAAACCGTCTTTACAAATTTTTTGAGAGACCGTCTCTCCTTTTATCATTAGTGTAACAATTTTTCTTAGATATTTACTATGGAGTAGTATATAAAAAGTTTACGACATTTACCTCACACAGACCACAGTCACGCCTAGCACAATAACGATAATTAGGAGTGACAATTATTAATCTTTCTACAACCTCCAAATCTCAATTCTCCTTGAAACTAACTATTTTTGACATTTAACTCCAGTACATTTTTACTAACGAAGATTGAAGTCAATGGTAAAGAGTTCACCTTATGACAATGAAATCAAGGGTTCTATTCCCATTGAGTTAAAATATAGCCTTGTTGGTAGGCGACGCTTTAAGTCCTCTAAGAGGCCGGTGGTCTACCCTACCTTGAATTGAGTAAAGTCTACCCTTAAACGTAGACTTTTCATCACATCTTTTATAATTTGAATTATGACTGATAAAACCCGGCTCAATCCCGACCACCTAAAACTTACTCCAAGAAAACCTGAAATTCGGTCAACGCTCATTATTGACTCAACACAGTAAAAACCTGATAAAACTCAATCCAATTAGGGAAATCTTACCGAGGAAATAACCGACCCAAATAACCCGATTACCGATTTAGTCGAGTGTGAACAAAGATGTTAATTTTTCCAGATAAAACAAAAGAGCAAATTGATTAATTGATTAAACAAAGAGTATTGATTGTCCGAGCAGTCTCTTTCTCTCTGTCTCACCTCTCCTTCTCTGTCCTTACTCCTTCCCGCGACCTCTGCAAACTCTCCTTCACGCATTCATCATCATCTTCTTCACCTCACTTCACCATTTTCCACTAAATTTCACTGCTCTCTTTCCAAAATTCCCTTACATTATCACAAAATCATAAATTAATCAATAAAATATTGCAATTAGCAACTTGAATTTCTCACAATTCTATCCAATTTTCAATTTTTTCAATTTCAAGAGTTCACATTTTGAAATTCTTCAATTTTTTCGATTTTTTGTTATAATTTACTGTAATTAAGGTTCGAAACGGCGTCGTATTCTAGATTGTGAACAGTAGTGAGTGACCGGTTCACCGACGCCAATTCCGGTTCGACCGTAACCGGTTCGGATCTTCATTAATGGCGAGTTACGGCGATGACATGCTTAGTGAGCCGGTGGATGGTTCTGGATCCTCTAATGCCGATAGCATTTCCGTCACCGTCCGATTTCGTCCGTTGAAGTACGTATCACATTGCATTGTAGATTATAACTATGATAAATTGATAATTGCATTAATTTTGTGAATTATGTTATCTGTAATTTGAAATTGTGTTAGATCTGATGTTGATTGCGTTTAATTTGTGAATGATTGATTGTGATTGTAGTGATAGAGAATATCAGAGAGGAGATGAAGTTGCGTGGTATCCAGATGGTGATGAGATGGTTCGCTGCGAGTATAATCCGGCAACCGCTTACGCTTTCGGTGATCATTGCTTTAGTCTTTGTTTAAATGCGATTTTTGAGTTTTGAGCTTTTTAATGTCGATGATCTAGTTGATAATGTGGATGTTGTAATTGAGTTGATATAATTGCATTTGGTTATAGTTGTGTTGTTTGATTCGTGTTATATACTTCGAAAAATCGAATTTTTAGATTCAACTTCTCAATTGTGATGATCTAGGTGATATTGTGGATGTGATGATTGAGGTGATATAATTGCATTGAGTTGTAATTGTATTGTTTAATTTGTGTAATGTAGCTTGAGGTTAAAGAATTTAGGCCCAAATTTTTGTTTGAGCTTCTCAATGGTGATGATCTAGATGATAATGTGGATGCAAAAATTGAGTTGATATGATTGCGGTTGGTTATAGTTGTGTTTGTTTACTTCGTGTCGAATTTTTGATTTGGAGTTTTTCAGTGGTGATGTTCTTGGTGATAATGTGGATGCTGTCAATGAGTTGATGTTATTGCACGGAGTTGTAATTTGTAGTTTAATTTGTAATTGAGTTGATATAATTGCATTTGGTTATAGTTGTGTTGTTTGATTCGTGTTATATACTTTGAAAAATCGAATTTTTAGATTGAACTTTTCAATTCTGATGATCTAGGTGATATTGTGGATGTGATGATTGAGGTGATATAAGTGCATTGAGTTGTAATTGTATTGTTTAATTTGTGTAATGTAGCTTGAGGTTAAAGAATTTAGGCCCAAATTTTTGTTTGAGCTTCTCAATGGTGATTATCTAGATGATAATGTGGATGCTAAAATTGAGTTGATATGATTGTGGTTGGTTATAGTTGTGTTTGTTTACTTCGTGTCGAATTCTTGATTTGAAGCTTTTCAGTTGCGATGATCTTGGTGATAATGTGGATGCTGTCATTGAGTTGATGTTATTGCATGGAGTTGTAATTTGTAGTTTAATTCGTGTAATATAGTTTGATACTCGATTTTTTATTTTCAGCTTGTCAATTGTGATGATCTAGATGATAATGTGAATGTGGCGATCGAGCTGATATTATTACATTGAGTTATAATTGTGTTTCTTGATTCGTGTAATGTTGTTTGAGGTTGACGATTAGATCTATGCGGATGGCCGGATGTTATAGTTGTGTGATTGATTGTTTACAGTTCAATGCTAATGATATGATATAAATGCTAGCAAACAAGGTTTTATTTTGAGCTTTCCGATGGTGATGACTATTGATCTAGATGACAGCATGATACTGTAATTGAGTTTATATTGTTGCATTTAGTTAGAATTGTGTTGTTTAATTTGCTTATTGTATTTTTAAATCAAGATATAGATGGCATTAGGGATGTTATGTTGTATGATTGATTGTTAGTAATTCAATGTTAACTGACTGCAGATAAGGTCTTTGGACCAAATGCAGTAACAGAGGACGTGTATGATGTTGCAGCTAGGCCTGTTGTTAAGGCTGCAATGGATGGTATCAATGGTATGCGCAAAACCGCGACACTGAAGGCTGTTTTCCTTATAATGTGATTTCACCGCTGAGGGTTGCTTATTTAGAAATCTATAATGCAGAATCATTTGAGTTGATAATCGGCTGTATCTTTAAGTTTTGAGGCGATGGGAATGTTAAGTCAAGAAGTAATTGATCGTAGAGTGAGTTCCATACTCATTGATATTAAATTGTTCTGTTAAATGTAGGTACGGTGTTTGCTTATGGTGTTACTAGTAGTGGGAAGACTCACACAATGCATGTAAGTAACTAAGTCTCTGTGTTTTTACAGAAATAATGTTGAATTGCGTAGATGTGATATTCGTCGTACATTATGCCTGGAAATTTATGTTTTATTGCAACTGACTCATGTGCACCGTTAATTTTAACAGGGGGACGACAGTTATCCTGGGATCATACCGCTGGCCATCAAAGATGTTTTTAGCATCATACAGGAGGTAAGCATAATTATCACAAGAGTCGAGGCTCATGTGTACCCTCTGGAGTCTGGAGCTGCATGCTTCTTGTTTGTTACTCCCATACCATCTTGAGCTGCATGCCCGTTGTTTGTTAAAATAACATCTGATTAATTGTCTTCTGAAAATAGGCTACTTGTCAAATGTTACATACCTTGTCTTACTATATATGTGCCGCATTGCTGACAGCTTTACATGTGATTTCTGAAAAACTTCTGTTTGTTATTGTCTTTGATTCAGACTTCTGGGCGAGAGTTTCTGCTCCGTGTTTCCTATCTTGAGATTTACAACGAGGTCAGTATATCACATAGGCTTCTTTTTTAATATTGTAGTTGCTGAAGAATTTAACTCAGCTAGGCCAGTATGTTTGGTTAAGCCAATCTATTTGATTTCCCCGTGGGAATGTTTCCTATTGCTTTAATGAGTGTTTTGTTTTATTCTTCAATGATTGTGTACCAAATGGTGCGAAAAGCAAGGGCACTCGTTTTTGCCTTGAGTGCCCCGAAGCTGGTTGCCCCAGCTTCTGTAGGGAATACTCTTGGTTAACATCCAAGAAGAAATGTTTGTCAGTCTTGTGTATGCTACTAGATCATGATTGCATTACCTGTGCTCTCAGGTTATCAATGATTTACTTGATCCAACTGGGCAGAATTTGCGTATCAGAGAAGATGTCCAGGTTGGCAACTATGTTAATTATTTTACGTTGCTTGATCTCTTATACCATCCTTTCACATATTACAGAACATAGTTTACACCATCTACCTTTGAAATTTCAGGGGACGTATGTTGAAGGTATTAAGGAAGAAGTTGTTTTGTCTCCTGGGCATGCCCTCTCTTTTATTGCTGCTGGGGAAGGTTAGTCTAATATTTTGGGATGTGGGAACTGTATATGCACTCTTCCTATTAGTTATTGAATCTGTTTTGATATGTTGCTTCTATTCTGGCAGAGCATCGTCATGTTGGTTCCAACAACTTTAACCTTTTTAGTAGCAGAAGTCACACCATATTCACTCTGGTAAGACGTGCAAATGGAATGCATTGTTCTGTTAGTGGATTTTCTTATGCCTGTGTAACAAATTAATGCTTTCAGTTTTTGGGAGATGATCTCAAAATCAAATAGAATGCGTAGTTTGGTTATTTTTAAGAATTTATTAATGTCTGGGTGAATTATTGACTTAGTGGAAAGTGAAACACAAGCACGGTAGTTGTTTTTTGTGTTTCACTTGTAATTGGAGCACGAAACCATTTATCACTCATTATAAGTCAGGTTGTGTGTCACGGTTGTCTTCAAATTCATCAGAATTTTTGTAGTATTGCAAGTGAGCTGTTTTTTTCAAGCAGAGTGAGAGACTGAGAGGGCGTCAAATGGATTCAGTCGTTCTTAGTGCAGTAACAGAGAGGCTGTTTGGGGTCTGTACAAATCCTTATCTTTAGCCGAGTGTCTCCAAGGGGTCTCGCCCATCAAGCAGGGAAGGGGTCAGTGTCAGCACTCTCAGCAGGCTTTCCCCTGCCAAAACAATGAATCTACTATCAAAAAAATACATTAAACTTGAGCATGAACCATACTCTGAATGAAAAATGATAAAGAGAAGGGGTTTTGGCTTTTGAGCGCCATTTCCACTTTAATCTAATACATCGCAATGCTAAATGAAAAATGAATCTTTGGTTTCATAAAATATTCACTATGTAAATTGACTTGTCTAGAAATGCAACTACAACTACAAACTTTTAATCTGAGAATAATTTGAGATCAGCTAATGTAAGCAGTGATGATTGCTTAGTTGTTTAGGGACAGTTACTAGACGGAAAACATTACTCTGTACGAATGTGTGACATAAATTCGATGAATATCTAGCTTTCTACTTTTTATTTCTTATAATCGTCTGGGTACTTACTCGTAAGTTATATGTACTGTTGTGGATCTTATTCGTACACGTGTTGTCTTCAGTTGCTTCTAATGTTGGTAATAGTTTGGCACTTTCAAAAATCATTAGCGTTGTCCACCATTTTATCCATTGACCCCGGTTCCTCAAACTATATGAATTATAAAATCATAAACTCTCAAAAGCGTTGATCCTGAAAATGGTATTCCTTTGTGGAAGTTCTATGATAGGTCTTCATAGATTTTCCGATTGAGTACGTGTTTCAATGCATGAAGAGCTAATCCAATTTTCATCTTATGTTATGAGCTGTTGCAATTTTGCTTTTAGAGTTATGTAGCCTTTCTTAAAGTATGCTAAATAAAGCTGTTAATTTGTAGATGATAGAGAGCAGTGCTCCTGGAGATGATTATGATGGAGTGATATTCTCACAACTGGTACATTCAATGTTTAAGAATTAGCCACTTGTTCATTTTCATGTTGTTTTATATATTTAGGTTGATGGAACTTGTATGATATTGTAGAATTTGATTGACTTGGCTGGATCCGAGAGCTCCAAAACTGAAACAACAGGATTAAGAAGAAAGGAAGGAGCATATATCAATAAAAGTCTTTTGACTCTTGGAACGGTTGGTTTCCCAAAATATATTGTTTTTTTCCAAAAGTAACGAAGGATATGACGTAGCTTGTATTTTTTCATGTAAACTGGAAAAAACCTTTTCTGAATCCAAATATTAACGTATGACACTCCTGCTTTTTGTTCTGCTTCATACACTTTAACATGTTTCTTTCTGTGTGAAGGTAATCGGGAAACTCAGTGAGGGCAAGGCATCCCACGTCCCTTACAGAGATTCAAAGCTTACTCGCCTTCTTCAGTCATCTATTAGTGGCCGCGGACATGTTTCAGTGAGTAACTGAAAGTGTTATAGTGAAGTCAAGTTACTCTGTACTCTTTTAACAGCTAGTATTTGCTGTCATTCTTTTTTTCATCTGGTTTGGGGTGGTGTGGTGTGAATGGCTTGATGGGAATGAATAAGCTTAAATTACATCTATATGAGGACTAAAGTGTAAAGAACTATGCTGAAATGCATTGTGTGCCAATAAATGGGTTTTTTCCTACATAATTCTGTTTATGTAGAATTCAATTGAAGATATATCGGTAGAATCAACACAGGCTTCTAGGATTTGTTATCTGCCGTATACATGTCCTGATTCAATCTCTAATTTTGACATATGCAGCTTATATGCACAATTACCCCTGCATCCAGCAGTATGGAAGAGACGCATAATACTTTAAAATTTGCAAGCAGGGCAAAGCGTGTAGAGATAAATGCTTCACGGAACATGGTGTGCTTTGCTTTTAACTCTTAACATATTTTTTTTTTCTGAATGTTTGCCTTTAATTAATTATCAGTCTCCTTATAATCATTCATATTTATGTCCTCCAGATCATTGATGAGAAGTCTTTAATTAAAAAGTATCAGCGAGAGATTTCAGTTCTTAGAGAAGAACTTGATCAGCTCAGAAGAGGAATGCTAGTAGGAGTGAGTCACGAGGAGATACTGACATTGAAACAAAAGGTGCATTTTCATTGTGCATGAACTGACTTCAACATAATGTCTGAATTAACTTTCTGCATTGTTTAACTTATATCCACTTTCAATCTAGTTGGAAGAAGGCCAAGTCAAAATGCAATCACGCTTGGAGGAAGAAGAAGAGGCAAAGTCTGCTCTTATGAGTAGAATACAGCGATTGACCAAACTAATTCTCGTTTCCTCGAAAAACCCTATTGCATATATTGGTGATGGGCATCAGAGGACTCACTCTGATGTTGTAAGTTCTTATCTACGAATCCTTTGTGTTAACAACTCCGTTCGTGAAGTTTAGATTACTTCTTCAGTTGCTCTATATTTCCCTTTTCCTGGTCATTTCCTCCTTGCTCCAGATGCTTCTAAAAACTTGATTGAAAAATATATAATACATTTTTACCTAAATTTGAAAGTGAAGCTAGAAAATAATCCCATACCTTTTTTTTGGCTTGTTGGGTTATCAGAAATCAGAGCTCGGAGATGTTGAAAATAACAAGGATTCACCATCATCTGCCTTATCAGATCTTTCTGGTGATTCTATACATAAAAGATCCTTGAGCAAATGGAATAATGAACTTTCTGCTGCTGGTGGCTTTTTCAGAGAATCTAGTGAAGCGGGTGATCTTATGAGTATCTCAAATCTAACCAATGTATGCATCTGTTTATTCATAGATGATAGATCTGTTACTCTTACTTGATAGAAATATCCGCTCTTATTTCTTTGCTGTTTCTGTTCTTAAAACCTGTGTAAGAACATGACTGTGGACTGTGGTAGCGAGCTTACGGCACAAACTGACAACTTCTATATCTATAAGTTCATGTGACTCAGAGTTTTGCTATTTGCCATCCAATACTATTCTTAAACCCACGTAAGACATGTGGTAGTGGGCTCATGGCACAAACTGACCACTTGTATGTCTCGACCTCATAAAATTCAAGACTTGAAGGGTAACCACATTATTATTCTGTAAATCTTTGTGAGTCAAATCCTAATATCTAAAGCTTAAATGCATTAGCATGTAAAACTCTGTGACTTTGGTACATAATGTCTAGGCCCAAAGACCCCAGTGCCTCAGAGTGCATTTTTGTTCTTTATAACTCTGACAATTAGTGGACTGATAACTAGTAATCTGAAAGTGTACTGCTGCAATGTTCTGAATTGTGAATGTGTGAGGACTATGTACTGATAACTAAGTATGCTTATTGCCTATGTTACTTTTAACTCTTCACTTTGGTTGCATATCTGCCATATCACATGCTAAACACTCTGGCATTCCGTTACGGCACAAGTGAATCGTACTGTCACTTATTCTGAATAAAAAAGTCCGACACTTTGTTGTGTCTGCTGCTTAAGAGTTGCAGCCGAGCTAGAGTAACATAAAATCTCAGTGACCTAAGTGGATCTAGAGATGAATAAGCTACTTTCTCGGTTTTTTATTGATCTATATTGTTTGCTGGACCTTAGGATGATATAACTATGTCCGATGAGATGGATCTTATTGTGGAACAAGTGAAGATGCTTGGTGGAGATATTGCTTTCAGTACCAGCACACTCAAGCGGTTGGTGGAGCAATTTGTAAATGATCCTGATGCATCAAAGACACAAGTATGACTCTCTTCTCGTTCTTGCTAGTTTGTGACGTTGAGAGGCTGCGTACATCTGAAACCCAACAACAATGGGTCAGATTGCGTATTTCCAATCCCTGTTTACATCGCCGTTTATGGGAGTCCTTGAGTAGCATTAGGGCTTGGGTAATGTTGTTGCACACATTTTGCATATTTCTGTCTGCTTCCGAATCAAATTGAGTTTAATTTTGAGCTAAACAAAAATGTGCGCGTCTTTTGGGTCGTGCGTCGACACCATCAAGAATTCCAGGTTGATGGCCAATTTTCTCGGCAGGTCATTTTTTAAAGCTCTAGATGTTTGATTGATTCTCATGCAGGTTTTGTTGTCTGTTGCAGATCCAGAACTTGGAATGTGAAATCGAAGAAAAGAGAAATCAAATGAGGCTTCTAGAACAGCGTATTATCCAAAGTGGGGAGGCTTCAATGACTAATGCGTCATTGATTGACATGCAGCAGGTTGTGATTCTATCTTTTACTTTTACTTGTTTGGTTGTCATATTTTAGCTATATTAATTAGCAATTCAAGCTTCTGATGGTTGTACTTTATTATTTGACAGATTGTTAGAAGATTGAATGCAGACTGTAGCCAAAAAGATTTTGAGCTAGAGGTGCGTGCAACACTGAAGTAGTTTCTTGAGGATATCATTAAAACAACTAATTTTCAAATTGTTGGGAGGTGGGGGAAGCTAAGTGAATCCCGCCACCTAGATTTCACTAGAAACTCATATTGCTTACTTATTATTTCCACAACAGCTTGAGTGCAGTACTGCATCAAGTTAAAGTCCATGGATTGATTCCCACTATAAACTCCGTTGAATGCCACATTACTCACTCCGCACATCTGTTTTCCTCCTCTTTTATCTTACAATGGACAAATCTCACATATTTGATAGTCATTAAACATTGTTACTGTTTATTTGCCCTATTTTGTGCTGAATTGATCAGCTAGCATCAGAAACTACCGCGGCAGAACTATGATGTCTAACTGAGAATATAAAAAAAAACTTCTGACTTGGTGATTAGCAATTTTTTGCCCATGAGGTTACAGTTCTGTTCTTTTGCAGATTAAAACAGCTGATAACCGGATTCTCCAAGAACAACTTGAAGAGAAGGTACGACGCTTTTCTTATGCAAAGATTTTTGTCTATTTGTGGACCTCTTTGCTGAAGCTTTAGTTCAAAATCCAAATCATGTATTGTTTCAGTGCTCTGAGAATAAAGTACTACGTGAGCAAATACATGCCCTGGAGAGTCAGCTGGCTTCTGTTGGTGGTGAGAAGTCGTCTTTTCAGTCTGAAAAGGCACTGACTGATGAGTATATTGAGGAATTGAGAAAGCAAGTTCAGTTACAGGTAACTGTTTTTCTTTTTTTGAATCTCCTAAGCCGGTTATGACAGAATATCTAGAGTTTATCGTTGATTTTTCCAAAAGTTGTTTAAATCATCGAGCTTGTAGTTTAGACTAACCAAAAATGTTGAAAATGTGATTTTTATTATTTACCTTCTATTTCGCAGGAGATAGAAAATGAGAAACTAAAACTGGAACGTGTTGAGCTAGTAGAAGAGAATTGTGGGCTGCGTGTGCAGAAACAAAAATTCTCAGAGGAAGCTTCATACGCCACGGAACTAGCTTCTGCTGCCGCGGTTGAGCTAAAAAAATTGGCTGTTGAGGTGACAAATCTGTCCCTTCAAAATGATATATTAGAAAAAGAACTCAAGGCTGCACGTGAGTTTAATCACTCCAGGGGAAGTCAAATTGCTATTAGTAACCGCAATGGTCAGAAGGTGGGAAGGAAAAATCAAAACTCAGGTCGAGTTAGTGATATTTCTGGAGGTGTTTATGATGACTTTGACTGCCACGGTTTGACAGCTCTTGAAGCTGCTTTGGCTGAAAAGGAGTCTGTAGAAGAGGAATGTCGGAAAAAGATTGAGGAGGCAAAGAAACGCGAGGCGGCTCTTGAAAATGATCTAGCAAATATGTGGGTTCTTGTTGCAAAGTTAAAGAAAGACGGAGGTGCTAATCCCGGGTTTGTAGTTAATGAGATGCCAAGTAATGGAGAGATTTTAAATGCAAATGAGTCCAATGGTTCTGTTAAGAACGGCTTACACAAAGAAGCACAACCTTTAGAGGTCAACAAAATAATCCAAGATGCTCCCCGTGAAGAACCTTTAGTTGCTCGACTAAAGGTAACTTTCTTTTACTCCTCTTCTTGGATAGTGTTTTTTTTTCTTTTTTTTTTTTCCGTGGACATAAACTAGATGCTAAATAGGTTCAAGTACAGCATCGTTTCATATTGCTAAAAATCACAAGCGGTTATTGCAGTATGTGTTATGGTGGCTAGTGTGTAATATGTTCATCTACCTTGATTGTCGTCTTTTTGATAGTACATTGCAAGTTGATGTACTCTTTTCATTCTTCACTATGGCTTTTCGTAGTCACTAATCCATACCTGTACTCCTGTTTGATTTTTAAGGCAAGGATGCAAGAAATGAAGGAGAAGAGAACTACGTGACCAATGGAGAAACAAATTCCTATCTATTCAAAGTCCGTTACGAATCACCTACAACAGTAATTCTTCTTCCTTGTCATTTTTCTTGTGAGCTTTCAGAATTCTTTACCCGTCCTTTTTTATACTAGTTATGTGGTTGACATTATATCATCTTTGCAGTGAGTAGTAAACCTTCTTCAGAGTGTCCAATATGCCGCTCATATTAGAAGACCAAATTTTCACTTTTATTTCATAGCAATGCCCGTTGTTTCCCGTGATTTGAAGGTACCCGGATATTATTTCATCAGATATATTTATCCTTTTTGCGTAACGTCGGAACTATAACAGCAGAAGTTAGTATGAATGCTTGTGTCATAATCTAAAGATTTTCTTTGCTATTGCAGGGCATGGTTTTTCTTACATATTTGCGGATTTTCAGAGACATAGCTGGTGCATATATATTCTTTTATTATTTACCTCTATGTATTTCCCCAGGTATATCGAACTTCTTTATTTATCCTTAAATTTCCCTTTTATGGTACAAAAGGTTGTAAATTAAAAACACACAAAGGTGAATTTGAGGGGGAAATGTACATCAGAAAGTACAAAATGAGTGTTGTGATATACTATATATATTATGTAAAAGTGTACACTTGTACATAACATTAAGCGCAAGATTCGCAATATGAAATAATGGTCTTGATTCACATTCTTTTACGGAGTAATTTTTTTGTGTAAATGAAACTCGGAGCACCGAAGAATAGTTATGATAGAGACAAGTATCAAACCTAGGCCATGACTTGAGTACTATTACTCGATGACTTTAAGAGCTAAGTTGGCAAACATTTTGAACTTCTAATGGTCCCGGAGCTCCGCTTTGCCTCCTAAATCAATCCTTCTGTGTTGTATTTTTATCTATTCTAAATTTCTAATTGCAGCTCCGAGCCATTCCCAGGGTTAGGCCATGTATTTCACATATATTATCCAACTAGTGTCGATTCTGTAGAATAAGTACACTCAGTTGTTCATTTGAAGAGGGTTTTTGTTTGACAGTTACGGGTACCATTCTCTTATGGTCCTTATGCGTTTGATTACGAACTCTAGACACACGTAACGTTCGTTATCTATATGTAGTACTTGTAATAAATTAAGTGTGTTCTATTTTCTGTGTCCTTCTGGATGTGGCATTTGAGTTTTAAGTTAGTAAATTAGGTTTATGTCAGACTGTCATCCCTTTTAGCATTACCCAACAAATTTTACCTAATTAAACATTCTATTAATAAACTTGAGGGTGGACTTTGTAACTTGCAAGGTACGGAATGGATCGTAAGTCGTAATTATTTCGATTGCTCTATCTGGGATTCTAACTGATAAGGAAGATATAGTAACAGTTTATCTGGGCACTTTTCTAAAATATACTGTAGGAAATAGAAGACATTTTGCTAAGCTAGAGTGATTTTTTGTTGATACAAAACATCTTCTCTAGGTGAAATAACTCGACATATATATAAACATGGTTGAAATTCGATTCAACATAACTAATCGATGAGAAATCGATAAACTTCTCTAAATTAGAATGAAATTTTCTCCAGAGAAAAAGGATCAGTTTGTTCTTTTGTCAGTTGAAATAACACGAGTAGCTCACTGTCGCTAGCAAAGAGGGAGGAAAAACAGGGCAAAAATATGTACAATTCCGAAAGCTGTTTCTTTCGGGTGCCAAAATTATGTTTTTTTTTTTGCTGTTTAAGACCGATGGAGCCGCCTTTTTTTAAAATCAAAAGTTGTGGTCCGACGCCCATAAATGCGAATGTTAATACAGTCTGTCATGGAAGATGGGAGGAAGATGGGAAGGCACAAATGGTCCCTGGTTATGAAATTCCCACATTCTTGAATACTCTTCTGTAGAAGAAAATGAACCCATGCTTTCTTCTTCAACTTGCTGGTTTGGATTATTTACAGTTTGGTCATTACTGTTGTCAAAAGTCTGTAGAAGAAAACAAATAATATTAATAAAAGATAATTATAAAATTTAATCTATTTTGTTGTAAAATTTGGAGTGTAGTAAAGATTTGTCTCTTTATTTTACTCCGACACTTCACTTTACGGAAAATAACCGTATTTTTCCGTATTTGACACATGGTTCAAAATCTCGGTAGCGGTTATAGTCGCGGTAGCGGTATAATCAGCCGCCGCGGATGAATCACTGTAATTCTTGGTGATTCCGCGAGCGACATCTTGTATCGATAAAGTGAAAAACCGATACAACTCGGCCAAGATTTTGAACCATTATCTGACACTTGACATGTGTCGTGTCCGACATTTGCAGCTGAGTGAGTAAACATAGATCTCTACTACTCTTTTAACAAAGAGGTTTAGTTTATGCAAACCTTACAATGAGGAGAATAAGAGTCGTCTAGCAAATCCTCGAATCTCCAACTAGGTACGCTCTCCAGCAAGTATTCTGATAGAGTATTATCTGTCGAAATCGAGCCGTCTTCAGTAATTTGGTTATAATTTGTGGTTGATGAAGTGGTTTTGGACATGTTCTTGCTAGAATAGTATGAATGGTTGCAAGGCATATCATGGTCATAACTGTGAGCATTGACTGAGTTTCGGGTTTCCGAGTTTTGTTCGGTTGAACTGGTTGAGAGGGGAGAAGGGTTAGTATATCCGGCTGATGAAGCTGAGATTCTAACTCCAGTTAGAAGAAATCTACTGTGACTTTGTGTATGTTCATTTGCTTTATGAATCGGAATGTCGCATTCTCTACATAGTATTGCCCTGTCTTCTCTGCAGAATAAAAATGCTCTTCTTTCCTGCAGATTCATATTTACATACAAATGTTAGATCAAAATCATCGTAATTTTATCGTCATGGTAAGAGTCTAATGCATAATTTTACGTATTTTACATCTGTTGTTGGTACCAGTTAGTTTAGTTCGTAAAGTCATTTTAGATACTCGGAGTTTTGGTACATATTCTGATATTCCTTACCATGATTTTCATTCTTACAAGCTTATCTCCTAGTGCCTAGTGGTGTTGTGACTTGTGACTTGTGAGTTGTGACTGTTGTCTATATGTTTCGTTCCGAAATACAGCTAATAGACAGCTTTAAACTTAATTTGTCATGAAGCAACCATTGAAAATATTGAGTTTCCATCAACAAAAAGTTGAAGAAAAAAGAGAGAATCAAGTGGTTGCCAGGGTGGTTGTAGTGACCATGGTTGTTTCTCATTAGTGACGGAGTAAGGATTCAAAACTATCTTTGGAAAAAATCGTAATTGAGGTGACAACCCCTATTACCGTATTAGTAGCCTCATTCCGCCACCATCGTTCTCAGTGGAGGATCCAGGATTTGAATTGGTAAAAAGAAATTTCGAAAAAAGTTGGAAATTTTTAATAAAAAAACTTTGAAATTTTCATCTATCAGCGAGGACGAGCGACTCTACTAGCCCCCTTAACTCATCCATTGTTCGCATCTTCTAGAGACTACTCGAGACAGATCCCGTTACCTTTCGTAAAAGAAAGAATTACCGAAAAACATAGGAAGAGGAAAGGAAGTTACTTGGCAAATGTCACAGAGAGGAGCATCCTTGAAAGAAGGTAGAAGAAGAGGGAAACGTTGATGCTTGCTAGCAAGTATATTAGCATGGTGCACTCTATAATCGCATCCATCACACAGTGCAGCCTCATCTGCTGCACAAAAAACTGAAGCCTCTTGCTTCTCACACACATCACATTGAATCTTCATTTGTTATCTTCTTTGTATATTAACCTCCAAAAGCTATAAATAAACTATGAAAGTGAAGCTTCAGAAAAGAGTATGTGATAACTTATGTGAGTTATACACTTATGCTATGAGTATATATAGTCTAAGGCTAAGGAAAGTGAGATAACCTAACATGGGGTTCACATCCACTTTTTTGGTGCTCTTTTCTCTTTAATGTAAGCCACGTAGGAATATAGCCGTAGACTTGGTAAACGGGTCAAACGGTTAAGTTTAGGTCAGGTCAATTCTGGTCATCGCTTTCTGGTTTGTAAGAATCCATGTCAGATCGGGTCGGTTCGAGTTCATTTTCAAACTATTATTATCAAGCTATTTAGGGATAATGGTCCGTTTACAACAATAAACATTCGTCTCGGGTCAAAATTATTCAGGTTTCGGATCATGCTCACATCCTCGGTACGGGTGTCGAGCCGGGTAGGGTCAACTGTCAAGTCATTCAGGCCAGATCAGTTTTGCTAGATCTAATTATAAGACCGTAATGGCAATAAAACTTAACACTCCTATATTCCTATGGTCTCGAACTCTTTATCAAATGATCTAAGTTCTCGGGATTATATTTTGAGTATGGAACTGCCAAAAATAAGAAAAGATATCTCGAACTCCTTATCAGATCATCTAAGTTTTAAGTTTTTTGGATGAGAATGAAATTGGCTAAGGACAAAAAAAATAAGCAAGTAGACAATAAGATGAAGATTTAGGGATATCTACCTACATACTCAAAATAAGTTGTAATCTTTAAAAGAGTCCTGTGAGAATATGGGGACAAAGGGAGTATGGGAAAGTTCTTTATTTCTGTATTTATTGATATTGTGTCCCTAGTGTGTATCACTAAATGAATAGGACACGTTTTGGGGTAGTAATACAAACTACAAAGGACCCTCCCTATACAATGAGGCAATGTAGTGCGTCAGTCTGCCAGCTCCCATCACTATTGCTTATAATTAGGTTATGGGTTGATGGCCTTGCACAGTTGATGAGTTGAACAGTTACTCCCAGGCTCGGTAAAATTAATCCGACTACAAAACCCGACCTAAAAGTCACATATCGGTTAAGAAGTACCTAGGGTTGCGCATAATTAGTTGAAAAGCGATCATGACTGGAAATAATTACCTAAGTAGATAAATTTGAAAGTGGTGTGAACCAAAATACGCCATGATTTTAACAATATCATGATTAAATAAACGTGAATAAAACACGGCGTGATCGATCGCTAGTGATAGATTTGTACTAAGAGTGACTGTTAGTTGTTCTCGTTAATCTTGACCTAAAAATGTGAATGTGCTTGGATGGTGGTAAATTTTTTTTGAAGACCAAATAACTACCCAAGTAGACGAGTAGTTAGATTCCAAAGTGTGATGAACCAAAATATGCCGAAATGAGCATGAGTAAAACTTGATGTAGTTTTAGTGAGTGATACACTTGTATCAGAGTAATTGTTAGTTCTTATTAGTTTTGACTGAAAATGTGAATGTCTTTAATGATAGTCGAATCAACAAGGCACTTAAGTAGTTATGTGCGACCATCATTACCTTACCGTGGTCCATTTTATCATCAAATTGTTAAGAAAATTATCGCTAATAATCAGGATAATCATGCACAAACCATAACACATACGGAGTATCTTATTATCTAAATTCGACCGATCCACATTACTAATTGATAATAGATAGACCATTAATTAGGCAATGTCATGTGAAATTTGGATGATCTAGGTGTTTAAAGTAAAGCATTAGAGACACAAAAGGGACATATACATATTGGTTGTACTTTTGTAAAAGACCCCAAATAATAAAGGAACAAGGTACCCTGGATTTACATAATACAATCAAAAACTTATTAGCACATCTTTATAACAAAATTTGGACCTACATTTGCTGTCTCCTCTACCCTTTTTTCTTGGACAAGTTCTCCGTGCTCATCTGCAACTTGGAATTGGCCTCAAGTCCGTAGTCCGTACTATACATGTCTCATGAGTCTTGACTAAACCTCGAAAACTGTGTCACTCGGGTCGGGTTAATATGGGAATTTGGATCAGACTAGATTATTTTCGAGTCTATTATTATCAAGTTTTTTATGGATAACCGTAAGTATGCAGCAAAAAACATTCGAGTCGAGTCATGTTTTCAGGTCATTCGGGTTACGAGTCATGTTCGGATTCTCAACTCGGATGTCGGGTCTAGTACATGTTGGGTTATTCGAATCGGGTCATTCAGATCAGGTCTATTTTGTCAGGTGTTTCTTGACTAAGATTATGAGTTACACACTTTTACTCTTAGCCGGTAAATAATTCATTCACTCTAAATGAAATGGATGGAATATAAAAACTTTTAGAATAGGATATGGATATAAATATGTATGGTGTACTTTGGGTGGAATATGGATAATCATTCTTCATTCTTCATTCTTCATTCTTCATTCTCATAAGACTCTTAACCAACCTACATAGGATCGGATTAATTTGAGAGGTACGATACGAAAAGTCGATTTGAGACCCCTAAATAATAGGAAAACTAATACGAAAAGTGTCGCAGATTACGCATAGTATTTTTTTTCCTCATAGACTAGTTGTCACAGAATATTCCTCAAACTCGGTCAAACCAGATCTCAACTCTCAATGGTGGAGTTAGGGGGGCTAGCAGGGGTGGTCGCCTCCTGACGGTTGAGTTTTTCGATGTTTTTAGTTAAATTTTTCGAATTTTTTCCAAATGTGTCTTATATTATTACACATCCGCCCCCTAAGTTCAAATTATGGCTCCGCAACTGTCAACTCTAATCTTGAGCCAAGCTCGACCAAATCAAACCCGATTTTAAACTCAGTAAGGCTTAAATTAACAGCTCTTTTTAGCTTTTCCGTAAGATTTTAAACCCATAAAAAAATAAAGAGAAACCGAACTCGAGCGGTGCTCGACCTTCTCACGAACCAAGGTCAAACTTCAATTTTTTAGACTTGACGAGCTTGGACCCAAACCCGAGTTCAAAGTCAAAATTCCGAGCCGATCATGAGTTATTATTAACAATCAACTTATCTCAAAATTCTGGATGCAATAGCGGAGTTCACCTGATCCAACGTTTCAATTTCACGTACTAGATCTAAAGTGGGGTAATTATTCCTTCAATTTCTGCTGTTTTCCCCCAATTTTATTCCAATTAATTTGATGTTTACGTTTGAATCATGTCTTTTTAGCTCGATATTTAATCTGGATAGTTAATGCTTCGTATGTATCATTCTGTGCTATTTGAGTTTGATTTTGTTCAATTTAAGTTTGATTTGAACTGAGAATTGCATGTTATGTGTAATTCCGATTTATAATTTGTGATTTGATTACTGATTAGCTTGTTGATTGAGCTACTTCCTATTTGAATGATGATCAATTAGTTTGATTAGGTCAAATGATTGAAATTGCGGCGCAGTTGATTAATTTTTAATTATGTGGTGCTGTATGCAATGAGAGGCTTGTGGACTATGTTACTCCGACTCGTCTGTTCGACGTGATATGGTGTCGATGGGTCGGATATGCATATTTGTTTTGGGAATTAAAGTATCATGTTTTTGGTCTAAAATGAAATATTGGAGCGTATATGTCGGATAGAGCACACACAACCAATGTGAAGCGTCAGAGTAAGATAGGTTGTGGATAACCTTGCAAATTTGCAAATTGCAATAGAGAGATTGTGGAATTTCAGAAATTGTTGATCAATTATTTTATTTTTTTGAAGATTAGGAATTTTTACTTAAAACTGTGTATGTGTCCCAAGTGGGAAATGAAGCCGATTAATCCCATTTACCAGCATTGTCATTATTTCTCTTGGAAATGCATGTATTAAATGACCCATACAGTGAGCGATTAATGAGCGAACTGTTTTTGTGTCCTTATTGATGTTTTTCTTATCATACAGTGAGCGATATCCTGGCATTGAAAAATGTTGACAAAGTTCGAGACGAAGAGTAATAGAGTTAAGGGACTGAGTTTTCATAGTAAGAGGCCATGGATTTTAGCCAGTCTTCACAGTGGTGTGATCCAATTATGGGATTACAGGATGGGTACTCTTATTGATCGCTTTGATGAACATGATGGCCCTGTTCGCGGTGTTCATTTCCACAACTCTCAACCACTGTTTGTGTCGGGAGGTATGCTATGATCATCCTGGTTTATTGTTCATTTACTATCTTGTGCAACTGATGACACGTATCTGCTTTGTAACATTCTTAATTATTATCCCAGTTTCGTTGCATGTTGCATAGGTGCTGTACAGTGCGTAGCCCATTACGTCCAGCATAATTGTACTGTTGGTCGTTAACTTGGCCATTGAGATGGGTAGTCATTGTAATTTATATAAAGGTTACTCACTCACTTTGGAAACTCACTTTTGAAAAGACACGAATTGATTCAACTGTTAGTTCGAAAATCCGTCTTTTTCATTAATCGTATACTCAATGAAGAGCCTCTTTAAGTAATCTCACACTCTTCAGTTGGATTGATGATACTCATCGTAGTATTTTGCACTCACTTGCAATATTGGAACTTGTGGGAAAAAAATATGTTCCCTTTTCCTAATGTGTAACGCATGTGACTCATATTTTTATGCTTTTATTGAGGGCTTTTTCTTTCATGATTAGATTATTTAGCTATCATATTCCTTGGGATTTGATGCATAGTTGTAATGGAAATGATAGAGTTTCCCTCGTGTGAACATCATATTCTATTTGCTTCTTTCAGGTGATGATTACAAGATTAAAGTTTGGAACTACAAGCTGCACAGGTGTCTTTTTACACTACTTGGACATCTAGATTACATTCGCACTGTGCAGTTCCACCATGAGAGTCCATGGATTGTGAGTGCTAGTGATGACCAGACTATTCGCATCTGGAACTGGCAGTCACGGACATGTTTAGCTGTTTTGACAGGGCACAATCACTATGTAATGTGTGCAGCCTTCCATCCTAAAGAGGACCTCCTCGTGTCAGCTTCTCTTGACCAGACAATTCGTGTGTGGGATATTGGATCACTAAGGAAGAAAAGTCCATCTCCTGCAGATGACATATTGGGTTTAAGTCAAATGAATACAGATCTTTTTGGGGGTATAGATACTGTGGTTAAGTATGTGTTAGAAGGCCATGATAGGGGAGTTAACTGGGCGGCATTTCATCCCACACTTCCCCTGATTGTTTCTGGGGCTGATGATCGCCAAGTGAAATTGTGGCGGATGAACGGTGAGTATTTTGTATGAGATTTGATTTTTGATAAAACTGCGGTGGATGTCCCTCTTTCAGTTATTCTTGCAAACTTTATAGTTGTAGTATAAGTTGATCCTTGCACGAGGCTCTAGCCTATTGGTGTTCGCATTATATCAAAGAGTTTAATTCAGATTGTTTTGCATTTAAAATCTGTACGAGGGTGAGAGAGGCTTGATTTTCTCTTCTGATTGCTGTTCTTTGAGAAGTGAATTTGTTTCTGTGAGCTAGTTTCTCCTGTTAGAAGGGCATCTAATGGCTGGATTTGTAGTTCATTTTTGTACTGGACATGATTTTGACACAGGTAGTGTTTATACTTTCTTCTATAGTAAAATAAGAATGATGGAGGTTTTGGCTGGATATATAAGTAAATGAGCTACAGTTAAGAGCTTCTTCACCACTTAATTAGAAGTGAACGAACTATTTATGTATTTGTATGAAGAACTGTGAATACCATTAATTAGACATCCTATCTATTGAGTGACTAAGCTGATATCTGATTTAACTTTTTCGATCGTATTCTCTTAGGTTTGAATGACTGCAGATTTTATTCGTTTATCGTGCACTACTGACTTGATTTTACATACGTCTTCAGATACCAAGGCTTGGGAAGTGGACACACTGAGGGGGCACATGAATAATGTCTCCAGTGTCTTGTTTCATGCCAAGCAGGACATCATTGTTTCAAATTCAGAGGACAAAAGCATTCGTGTATGGGATGTGACAAAGCGGACTGCCATTCAAACATTCCGCCGGGAACATGATAGATTTTGGATACTTGCAGCTCATCCTGAGTTAAATCTCCTAGCTGCCGGCCATGACAGTGGGATAATTGTCTTCAAATTGGAGAGAGAACGACCAGCATTTTCTGTCAGTGGTGATGCATTGTTTTATGCAAAAGACCGTTTCTTGCGATATTTTGAATTTTCCACTCAACAAGACACTCAAGTTGCCCCGATTCGTCGACCTGGCTCAACAAGCCTAAATCAAGGTCCCAGGACTCTTTCTTATAGCCCTACAGAGAATGCTGTCCTTGTATGTTCCGATATTGATGGCGGCTCGTATGAGCTCTATGTTGTTCCTAAGGATGCCTTTGGTAGAGGTGATGTAGCACAAGAGGGAAAAAGAGGAGTTGGAGGATCTGCTGTTTTTATTGCTCGCAACAGGTTTGCAGTGCTTGACAAAACCAGTAATCAAGTATTGGTTAAGAACTTGAAAAATGAGATTGTGAAGAAGAGTGCTCTACCTATTGCCACTGATGCAATATTTTATGCCGGGACTGGAAACCTGCTGTGTAGGGCTGAGGATAGAGTTGCTATTTTCGACTTGCAGCAGAGGATTGTTCTCGGTGAGCTTCAAACCCCTTTTGTCAAGTATGTAGTGTGGTCAAATGATATGCAGAGTGTTGCGTTGCTAAGCAAACACGCCATTGTGATTGCTACTAAAGAGCTTGTACATTTGTGCACTCTCCACGAGACCATTCGTGTGAAAAGTGGAGCATGGGATGACAACGGAGTTTTCATCTATACAACATTGAATCACATTAAGTACTGCCTCCCCAATGGAGATAATGGCATTATCAAGACACTTGATGTTCTAGTCTACATTACTAAAGTTTCTGGGAATATAATTTTTTGCTTGGATCGAGATGGAAAAAACAAGGCTATAGTTATCGATGCGACAGAGTACATATTCAAGCTAAATTTGCTGAGGAAGAGATACGATCATGTTATGTCGATGATACGAAACTCCCAGCTCGTGGGACAAGCAATGATATCGTATTTGCAGCAGAAGGGGTTTCCTGAAGTTGCTTTGCATTTTGTAAAAGATGAAAAGACTCGGTTTAATTTAGCTTTGGAGAGTGGAAACATTCAAATCGCAGTTGCTTCAGCTAAAGAGATTGATGAAAAAGATCATTGGTACAAATTAGGGTTGGAGGCTCTTCGCCAGGGTAATGCCGGTATTGTGGAATACGCTTACCAGAGGACTAAAAATTTCGAGAGGCTATCATTTCTTTATCTGATTACTGGGAATATCGAAAAGTTATCTAAAATGTTGAAAATAGCAGAGGTAAAGAATGATATCATGGGTCAATTCCATAATGCACTTTATCTGGGTGATGTACAAGAACGTGTTAAGATTTTGGAGGATGCCGGTCATTTACCCCTGGCATACATCACAGCTTCAGTCCATGGCCTTCTTGATGCTTCTGAGAGGCTGGCTTCTAAATTGGGAGATGCCCTACCTTCTTTGCCTAAAGGTAAAATTCCATCTCTCCTTATCCCTCCACCACCCGTCATGTGTGCCGGAGATTGGCCTTTGCTGAGAGTAATGAAGGGGGTCTTTGATGGTGGGATTGAGATTGGCCGGGGTGCTCCTGAAGAGGAAGAAGAGGAGGTTGGAGCTGATTGGGGCGAAAGTTTAGAGGATTTCGAGGCGACAACAAATGGAGAATCCCAAGAGCATCCTGATATAGAAGGAGCTGAAGAGAGTGAAGAAAATGGAGGATGGGACCTTGAGGATTTGGATCTTCCTCTGGAGGAAGAAACTCCTAAAGCTTCAGTTAGTGCCCGTTCTTCGGTTTTCGTGGCACCAGGTCTAGGTATGCCCGTCAGCCACATCTGGACCCAAAAGTCATCTCTTGCCGCCGAGCATGCTGCCGCTGGAAACTTCGATACTGCTATGCGTTTGCTGAGTCGACAACTCGGGATCAAAAATTTTATTCCTTTGAAACCCATGTTTCTCGATCTTCACACTGGAAGTCACACTTATTTGCGTGCCTTGACATCAGCTCCTGTCATATCCCTGGGTTTGGAAAGAGAATTGAGCGAGACTCTAAGCCCCAGTGTGAGAGGTCCACCTGCTTTGGTCTTCAGTTTCTCTCAATTAGAAGATAAGCTAAAGTCTGGTTACAAGTCCACAACTGCTGGTAAACTGTCAGAAGCTCTTGGCATCTTCCTAGGTATCTTACATACCATTCCTCTGATAGTTGTGGACTCAAGAAGAGAAGTTGATGAAGTCAAAGAGTTAATTATTATAGTGAAGGAGTACGTCCTGGGTCTTAAAATGGAGATTAAGAGACGAGAGTTAAAAGACGATTCTAAGCGTCAACAAGAGCTTGCTGCTTATTTCACTCATTGCAACCTGCAAACTCCTCATTTGAGGCTTGCCCTCCATTTGGCTATGACTGTTTGCTTCAAGGCCAAGAATGTTACCACGGCCGCCACCTTCGCCCGACGGCTCCTCGAAACAAACCCGCCTAGCGAGCAACAAGCAAGACAAGCCCGTCAAGTTATACATGCCTCCGAGAGGAGCTCAGCTGATGCAACTGAATTAAACTACGATTTCAGGAACCCTTTTGTGGTCTGTGGGGCCACATACGTGCCAATTTACCGTGGTCAAAAGGACGTGTCCTGCCCCTATTGTAGTGCTCGTTTTATACCAAATCTGGAAGGGCAGATCTGTAATGTTTGTGAGCTTGCTGTGATCGGGGCCGATGCTTCTGGTTTGCTTTGTTCCGCATCTCAGAAAAGATAAGATGATATGTTTTCACATCTGAAAGAGTTGATTCCCTTAGCCAAAGGTAAGAATATTTGCCTAGAACAATTTTATATTTCAGGAATTTGTATGCCTTCTTCCCCTTTACTCGAGCTGTTCATGAATTCTGGTGCAATAGTTTTCTGAAAATTTGACATTTTGGTAATTTATGTTAGATGTTTATACACAGGAAATCAGGGATGATCAATTGGGTTTTGTTATGTGAGATATTTGGTCATATCTTGGACTTGCTTAATCATCATATTTTCTGGGACTTGAAAATGGTTTCGCCCCTTATTTTTATTAGAATTTTTTAGCCCCTTAATTTTGTGATAGAAAGGGATCTTGTTAGAAAAGTTCTGTTTTCCCTCCCTGCTTGTCGTGCCATTTCATGTTTTTGACGTCTATTACGTCATTGTGTGAGAGGACAGTTCTTAATGAAAAGGGTGTCGAGTTCGAGAACCCAAGGATAATATGAAAGTGAAAATATTGATACTTTGGCCTAGTGGTGGAGATTGAGCGTCTGTCTGGATGATGAGTCAGGTGGCCGAATCTCATCTCCTTGTGTGTAATGTTGGTGATTTAAGAGTAATTACCGGTTTCATTTTGCGTAATTAAGGTTGGTTCGTTAGTGGGTAATTTCTGAATAATAAATTGCAAGTTCGGGAAAATACGGAGAGTATACTTGCATAATTATTTACGGAATTACGAGTTCCGTGTCTAATCTGAAAAGATAATTAATTAATTTCAAGAGAAATCAATTCAACGTATTCCTGGTTTTGAAGAGTTGCAACTCTTCATAATAACTCCCCTCCCTTCCCTGTTTTCCTCTCTATATAAACAAAGAGGAAGAGAAGAAACAGACACAGAAAATTCTTCAACATTAACAAACGTTTAACAAACTACACACAATATTTCTATATTACGTCTCTGATCTTTGAGTGCCAAAGACAGAGGGGACCGTCTTATCTCAGTAGAAAAATTCGGTATAACCCAGGCACAAGAATAAGGGTCGAATTATTCTATTAGGAAAGCAAGAGTCGATTCGGTCTGGTTTTGTTTGTCAAATTTATTGTTCGTAATAATTAATCCTATAACATGTAACGCACTTCCCATGTGATGCCTTTCACATCCACGAAAATATGGAGTTTTTCCGTGTCATAGCAACAATGATACTTATGAGAGTACAGTTCTCGGTTTCTGCTTTGGACATGGATGATATATATTGCAGGATATTAGTATATACACTACCTCCATGACCTGCTAGAATCGCAAGCGAGATTGTATGATTCAACATTTAGAATAACAGCATTCTGGATTGTAGTATGGTCGCTCCTAATCTTCCTATGGTAGAATTGCTATAAGATAGTATGCGATCGTTTATTTTGTGCTTCGATTCTGACAACATAACCAGAGAAGAATAGAAGGTGTTCCGAAGTGAAGGGAAGTTTTGTGTTCCGATGAATGCCAAATCAAACCTCGCCGCGATCAAGAAACGTTGCTAATTGATGGAGTGTATTTATCAGCCTACAATTAAGGTATTACTGTATTAATTTAAGTTGGTTTGTGGTAGGCTTGTTTTCTTGTTTGAGCATTAATATAAGCAGCTGAAGTCATGCTTTACCGACCATTTTTGTTTGGCGGGTTTATACGGTTAGTTTCAAGTCCATATAGACCAGTTCCTCACCCTCTATATTTTAGAGACTGAAATTTTCTAATAAAGAAAACTGTACCGAAGATGTCTTAGTCTAACCGGTTAAGATGGAGATATAACCGTTAAAAATAATTGTATCGGAGATGTCCATTAGTCTAATGGTTAAGATGGAAAGTATAGTGTTTATTAGGTTCCAGGTTCGTATCCCCCACCGGCCCACCCGTGCTATATTGTAATGCTTGCCCCTGGTGGCTTATTTGACACCAAAAAAAATAAAATAAAGAAAACTGTGAATAGACGTTGACCATTAAGTATGGTTTGGCGTGGTAATGGAATACTCCCTCCCAGTCACTATAATGTTTCCTCTTTCCCAAAACGGATTATTCAACTAATGTTCCCCTTTCTATTTTTAGAAACTTTTACTCTTATTTTATTCATTCTTCTCTCCTATCACCAAACCCTACACAACTCTTTTACTCCTATTTTATTACTTTCCTTTATGTTTTGGCCCCACAATTCTTTATTTAATTACTAATAATTTATCCCTCTCTCCTATCACCAACCCCACACAACTCTTTTACTAATATTTTAATACTTTTCCTTAAGTATCGTGCCCATATCAAAGGGGAACATTATAACGACTGAGAGGGAGTATTAAAAAACAGCTAGTTTTGCTATAGACGGATCTATCCGTCTATAGCTAAAGACGGGTCAAATAGCTTGAAAGTGGTGACATTTTTGGCCTCCACCACCCCACTTGTTGCTTGTCCTATTAGGAATGTGGTATTGTATTTGGCCCGTCTTCAGTTATGGACGTATATGTGTCGTCTTCATTTTTGGCCCCCACCAACCCACTGGGTTGTATTTAAGCATTTAATACCCTTTTATATTTGGCATTAATTTAGAAATTAGAGAGTAAATTACACATAAATCAATGCATATATTAACTATTTATTTCCTCTTTTAATTGCTTAAATATAACCCACTTTGTTGTATTTATCATAACCCTTAGATTGTTGAGTTCAAATTAAAGTATTTTCAGACCTTATTGTATGTGAATATTGAGTTAGTCTTTTGTAAGGCTGTACTACACAAAGATTATGTAAAACAAATCCAAATGACGAGAATCGTGCTCCGTATTAATGTAGGAGCTGAGCTACTGAGCAGCTATCAAAAGAATCTTTTTACCATATGCTTGTGTAAGACCGTCTTATACACTTAGACCATCTCCAAGTAAGGTCACGAGGGAGGTCGTGACCTTGTTGGGTCGCCTTAATCAACAATTAAGCACGAGATTAGCGTGACCTCTTTGTGACCTTTTGGTGAAAGAGGTCAATTTGTGACCTCTTTGGTTGCTCTTGACCTTATATTAGGTCAATTGGTGACCTAATAGGTGTCACATTATCATTGGTTATAAACAAAACAAAAAGGGTTGGAAGGTGAAAAATGATTGGGTTGATGACCTAGGTCGCGACCTTCTGCTTGGGAGGTAAAAATGGGTCAAGGTTAATAAGGTGAGATTAAGAGTAAAATCGGACCGCGGCCTAATTAGCGCGACCACTACTTGGGGATGGTCTTATACCCGTGTCCTTGAGTTATGACGAACAATAAAAGAATTTAAAATCGATGGAGATGATTACTAACCACCACAGACTGACTAATCATTCATATTTACGTAAGCATATTCCAATCATAACATACAAGCTTAACCATTCATTTATTCAATCATATTTTAACCATTCATTTATTCAATCATATTTAACCATTCATTTAAACTTCAACTATTAACCTTAACCATTTATTTATTCAACCATTGTTTATTATTTAACTATTCAGTTTTTATTTAATTCTTAAGATTGTTCACTTGTGGTGCATGCGTATTCTATAGAGATTTGCTATATCACGCCCCCTGTTTTACTTGTTACGCCCCCTATTTTTCCATTTATTCCTATTTTGCCCTTAAACTATGTATTTAGTTATGTAAAATATTTCTTGTTTTTTATTTTATAATTTCTTGAGACGGTTTTTTACAAAATTAAATAAAATTAAGTCGTACTCATTCCTTCAAGACGATATTAAATCGTTACAATAAATCGTCTAGAATGAATGAATGAATGAAAAAATTATATCGTTTCAAGAATAATGATTACAAGATTTAAAAAATAAAATAAAATTTAGCTGCACACATAACCCGATTTAAAAAAATACGAAAATTGGCCTCGTCATGTAGCTTACAAGACACAGCCAAGGACCCGTCATGTGGATTACAAGACATGGCCAAGGACATGTCGTGTGAATTACAAGACACGGCCATGGCATTGTCATGTGGCTTACAAGACATGGCCATGGACCTGTCATGTAAATCACATGACACACCCATGGTTCGTCGTGAAACCACACGACATGGCCATGGCACCGTCTTGTAATTCACATGACACCACCATAGCCGCGTCTTGTAATTCACAAGACAAGGCCACTTTTTTTTTTTTTTTTTTTTTTTTTTTTTTTTTTTTTTTGAAGTGAAATTTGAAGTAAATGCAATAGTTGGTGGAAAATACGTCTTTTTAAGACCGGGTACATATTAAATTAATTACTCTAAAAATTACCCCAAACTCAGTTACGACAAAGCGATAATTAAATCAAAAATGAAAAGTTCAACAAAAATCATTTACTATAATACAATCATTAGTTATTGTAAAAGATATTACCAAAATCAAATAATTATAAAATAATAATTTAAAAAACGTCTTCGATTATAATTTTGTAAAACCCGTCTCCGAAAATCATAAACTAAAAAACGAGAAATACTTTTTCACTTTAATTAGTTACATACTCCAAGGGTAAAACAGAAATAAATGAAAAAGTAGGGGGCGTAACAAGTAAAACAGGGGGCGTGATATAGCAATTTTGATTCTATAATCCACAACCTGTTTACGTTTGTGGACATCCAAGTTAGTTGGGTCACATGAGTATTGATTTGAACGTCGTGCTTGAAAAGACGAATAAATGACCTTTTCGTGAATAAATGGCGTCATCGAATTTTTTTTGGTGCTGCATTTTCTTCATGGAATTCTATAGCATTTGCGGATACTACGTCGTATCTCAGTTTATGCTTTGCAAATTTCTTTTCTTGTTTCCGGATTACATCTTTCTATCTCTTTGTATTTTAAGGTGTACGATCAGTAAAGATTATAAAGGATTATACTGTCAGTCGACTCTAAATCATTTTCTGAGATTAAGGCTCTCGTGATGTTGTAGTATTGGTTTTTATCTTGTAACAGCATATATACTTATGAGTTATTATTGAAAAGTTAAGGAGAGTTAAAGAGGTAATATGTTTGTTAGATCTTTGTTTTCAAGTTTACTAAATAAATAAATAAGTAAATGCAAACACTTTACTAAAAAATGCAAAGAGTACTTTCAACTCATTCCTTATTTTAGATCTTTGTTTAAGTTGTACCCCATAAGAGTTAAAGAGGTAATATGTTTGTTAGATTTTTTTTTAGAGGTAATATGTTTGTTAGATCTTTGTTTTCAAGTTTACTAAATAAGTAAATGCAAACCGTTTACTAAAATGCAAAGAGTACTTTCAACTCATTCCTTATTTTAGATCTTTGTTTTCAAGTTGTGCTTTGTAGGAGTTCTTAATAATTTTAAAACGCCCCTACCAATTCTTAAATGTAATTATATACTTATATAGTCATATGTAAACAAATTAATGTCATTGAATGGTTGGTTTACTATGTCCTTATAAAGAATTTTTTTCCAAATTGGGTTTTTTTAACAAACTAATTAGCAAAATAGGTCGACTTTGAAAGTATTTGCCGAAAATGGGTCCACGTAGGATCGGATGTGGGAAGCTGTGGGAAGAAGCCAAGTCGCTTTGCCGGACAGCGACTTACTTGGCTGCTCTAATCAAAACAAAAACATACTTTTCTCCCTCATTTCGTTCATCCCCAATTAAACACAGAAAATCCCAATTGAAAACCCTATCACAATCACTCGATTTTTCCTAAAAAAACCCTCAAATCAATCAATTATTTCAATTAAAACACAAATTATTAGTCTCTAGGCAATATCAAACAACTATTTGGGTCTTTTTTTGCTCAATCTCCATTGAAATCCAAGGTATTATTAGTTTCTTGTTCATTCTCCATTGATGATGTTTTTTACTTGGCAAATGGAGGGAAATAAGAAGAATCAAGAATGCATTGTAGATTATGGAGGATGATCGTGTGTAGGTTTTTGTATATGTTGCAAATTCTGGAATTTATAAGCAGGCGCAAGTCGCTCAGGGGGAAGGCGTCTTTAGCTGAAACCGCTGTCCGGGTAAGCGACTTGCCTTCGCCTATGACAAAGGAGGTTTGTGATCTTCCGAATCGTCACCTTGGCTATAGTCGCCGAGCGGAGAGCGACTTGAAACCGAACCTAAACTTTCCGGTGATGACGTGGACCCATTTTGGGTAAATACTTTCAAACTCAACCTATTTCGTTAAATACTTTGTGTTTTCGCCCCATTTTGGAAAAAAACTCCCTTATAAAAGGTAAATTTTCTTAACCTTATTATAAATCTCTCTTAATTTATTCGGCTCAACGGTTCACATAAACCTCTGACATAAAACATTTGTGTCACAAATGGACTCATTCACGACTTGAAGATAAACAGAATCCATTTTTGAAATAATGGTCAAAAATAAAATATTTGTCGTTTTGGGTCGGTTTTGAAAATATTTGTCAAAATGGTGTCCACGTAGGCTCGGGATTTCTGGACTTAAAACACGCCACTACCAATGGCGTGTTTATAATGAGTACGGAAAGAAACTTCATTAAAAAATGAACTAAAACAAACACGCCATTGGGAATGGCGGGTTTCGGAAGGGAAACACGCCACCCCTAATGGCGTGTCTTCTGTAATTTTTTTTTTTTTTTTTTTTTTTTTTTTGTTAAAGTTCAGTCAGTTGGGGAAAAAATTGCTGTAAAGACACGTCACTACTAATGGCGTGTTTCCTTCACAAAACACGCCATTAGTAGTGGCGTGTTTTAGGTCTAGAAATCCCGAGCCTACGTGGACACCATTTTGACAAATATTTTCAAAACCGACCCAAAACGACAAATATTTTATTTTTGACCATTATTTCAAAAATGGACTCAGATAAAGAACATAGACAAAACATTTTTTGAAACTTTATAAAACTCCAAGACCTAAATTTTAATTCGACCCAAACTCGTCTTCCTACTAATCCATATTCGACCCAAATCCCCATTTGCTCCATCTCTTGTCACACACGCCAACGGCCAACATCACAACCAAGTAAGGACATGGTACAAAATAAATGAAGAATATAATTTTGTAATATTTTTTTCTTTTAAAAAAAGGAAGTGCCAACTATCACCAAAGTCATTGACCAATGAAATTCACCCGAACACGTAAAAATGCCACCGTGTAATTATTTTATTATTTTAAAAATATTCTCTAAATTTATCACTTTATATCAGTCTTTCATTTCGCAACAAACTCTTCTTCATCAAACAAACCCTTAAAAAATCCCCAATTTAAACCAACTCCTCAAACCCTAATTTACTCAATTCACTCAAAAAATTCACCTCCAATGGCGAAATCACAAAAAATGTTTATTTCAATGTCTTCAATTTCTCCAATTCCTAATGATGATTTATCTAATTGGGAGTTCGTCAATCAATCCGATTGCAATTACGATGTAATTAGCGACGACGACGCCGTTTTCGATGTTCAAAGCTTCGATCTTGATGAATCTATTCATTCTCTCTCCGATGATTCTTCATCCGATCATGATGATGATGTCGTCGATGATGTCGTCGATGATGTTGTCGACGATGTTGTCGATGATGTTGTTGATGATGTTGAACAAGTAGAAGAGAAGAAAGATTCGTCGTTTTATGAAAATTTGGAGAAAACTGGTTTTGATTTCACAGTATTTGATAATTTGAATTGGGATTTGAACCTTTTGACAGGTATTTATCCTAAATATGAAGTAGAAGAGAAGAAAGAGTCGCCGATCATCGAAGATTTGGAGAAAATTGCGGTTAATTTCACTAAATTTGATGATTTTAATGTGAATTTGACTAATTCTGCAGCTAATTATCGTAATTATGATGTTGACCATCACGATGATGATGATGAAGATGTTGATGATGATGGTGATGATATGGATGATGATTTAGTGCCATGGGAGGTGAAAGGATTGTATATGAAAGAAAGGATTAAGAAATCGGAGAAGAAATCATTAACAAAGATGATTAAGTCTAAGAAACCTCTTATTAGAAGTGTTCGTGGTAGGTTTGGACAGTATCATGCTGTCAAAGCGTATTAGTTTAGATCAGATCAGATCTAATTTGTGAGACGGTTTCTCAGAAGACTTGACTCGACTCGACTCAACTCGAGCTTATCATGTTATTACTCTAATTTTAGGTTTAAGGAAATTATTATTGTCTATCTTTAGGTTTATGGTTAATCATGTTATTTGGTTTTCTTTGTTGATTAGTAGGATTATTATTAAGGTGACTCGAAACGAAAAAAAAAAAATGTAAATTTGGGATTTATTTAGGTTGGATGTGAAGGATTATGATGGTTATGTTATTATGATTTATGATTATGTAAATAAAGATCATGGATTTGTGGTTATATTTATTGATGGATTATGTCTCTTTTGGTGTGGTTTTGATTGATTTGTGTTGTTTATGAATGATTTGATCATTTTGTGGTTTACTAAAGTTGTGTTTCTCCGGCTGGACACGTTTTGGAGTCGATTATTCCGTAAAGTAATCAAAAAAAATTCTCTAAAACGAAGTGTTGAAATGTCGTGTGGTGTTGGATATTTGAAGTGTCGAATGTGGTGTTGTGTCGGATACTTCAAATGTCTGACACGTTAGTACGTGACACCGGATTTAAGTGAACGGATACTTCTAATTTGTGATACACATTGCACAAGTAAACAGATATTCCAAATCTCGATTCGAGCTCCATTCGATTTAATACCCTTCGATACGCCTTCTGGTTCTTTTCAATTTGCCATGTGTGTGTATTTGCGGCCCTGTATTTGCCTGAGAAAATGTTGTGAAATGAGAACTCGTAATCCTTTCAATGGTGTGAAATGAGAACTCCTATTGTCGAATGTGGTGTCGTGTCGGATACTTCAAATGTCTGACACGTGAGTACGTGACACCGGAATTAAGTGAACGGATACTTCTAAGGGCATCAATAATGAAAGTTTGTCAACAAAGGTTTGTGTACTTTTTAGAGGTTTGTTGCCAAACCTCTCTATTGTTGAATTTTGTATACCGGTTTGTGTTTTTGGTTGTGAGTGATAGTGGACCCCATGTAATATACTTTCAATGGTGTGATTGGGTTGACCATCGGAGGCAGTGGAGCTCGTTCCATCGGAGGTAGTGAGAACTCGTAATCCTTTATAAATACGCGAGTAATAGAGAAAGGAGTTGAATCGAAACTTCGAAAGTATGTAGATCTCAATCCCCCTTTGCATTTTAAGTTGCAAATGGAAATGGTAGTGAACTACTGGTAGTTGAGACATGAGAGGGGCTTCTAAAATGGTTCAGATTTCGAACGATCTAAAATGGAGGATAAATTATGATTTAATATCGTTCTATTAAAGTGAATGGAGAATAATGAAGAGAAGAAGAACGGAATAGATTCATACTCTGGTGTGAGAAGGACGTCTTAAATTATTTTATATTTTATTTCTACGGTTGGTTTTGCTTGAAGACAATTTTTTTATAACTAACTTTTATTTATATTTATGTTAAGACAATTTTAAATAAGAATAGGTGTTATTTGTATGATGTTGATCATTTTGGTGTAGACCTAGCAAATGGGTCAAACGAGTTAGGTCAATTTTGGGTATGCTGACTTTAGTTCGGGATCGGATCAGGTTGGGCCATTTCGGATTCGGGTTATTTTCGGGTCAATTAGTATCAAGTTACTTGCGGATAATAATAATAAGCTTGCAACAATAAACATTCAGGTCGGATTATTCAAGTTTGGGTCAATTGTGATTCGGGTCAAGTTCGGATTTTGAGTCCGAGTGTAGGGTCGGGTCAATTTTCCTGGCCTGGGTCTACTTTGATGTTACCATCAAGTCCAATTTTGTGTTGCAAAAAATGGTGGTTGAGAATAAAGACTATCAGCCTTACAAAAGTAGGACCTCAATTTTGTCTTTTATATTTCCTCCGGGTTATGATTTGTGAGGTGTATTATTGTGGTTGTCCTGGTCGTCGTTGTTATCTCGTCGGTGCAACATGGAACACACATAGGTTTTGTATATTGTGGTTGTTGTTAGTTTGTCACCTTGTGAGGATTTGTTATCTTTATTTTGATGGGTTGTCAATTTTTCCTACATGTGAGGGGAAGATATTAATATTAATATCGGTTTGAGATTTGATCTCAGAATCGGTACGGTTTTCTTATCTATTGACGAAATAATATGTAGAATAAGAATTATGTCGTAAAGATATACTCAGACGGGCCTTTGTCGTCCTCTCTTCCACCATCACTGCAGCGGTAGTCATTGTCCCTCGTAGGTCATTCAATGAACGAGGGAAAAATTAGAAACAAGTATACAATATCGCCCTCCTAAAAACTTGGGAAATTCTTACTTTTCATGCAATGTGTGTGACCCGACCCTGTCTGGCCGACATTTTCAATACATCACTACATATCAGGCTTATCAGCCACCATAATTAGTAAAGTCATTCAATAACATTTTTATTACCTATGTTTGAATCTCGTTTTACCTAAAAAAATTATTTTCCTCTTGTCTGCCTCCATATATATACACCGAGAAACACCAAACATCCCAACAACCAACAATGGCGTCAGCGTCGCAACAGGGGTGTCTAAGGCCTTGTTCAATCCCGAACGCGGAAATTGAGCCTCCAATTTTGATGATCAAATTTACAAGTTTTATTAAAGGAGTTCAATCCAATCCTCAAAGCATTGTACACTTATGCATGCATATTTAGGTCCTTATTTTTTTTTTTTTTGCAGTAACTTCATTTATTTTTAGACGCTCCAGCATCGCACTCCGACAAATTATTATGATAAAAAAGTTTTGTGAAAATGATGGTAGGTTTTGGACATGGCAGATAGGGACTAGGGCTAAGATTATTACAAAAATTATTTGGGCTATGGCCACTACTGAGCAAGAAGGCTAGCAATTTTAGCATCTTTTTTAGCCCATGTGGACCATGGGCCACCCATATTATTGACCTGCATCCATATCTTTCTTTTTGTCACGCAATCAGCCCATTTAGTGGTTAACCATCATCATCAATAATCGTTCGTCCTCGATGTTTCGCTATCCAAATAGCCGAAATAGGTGATATGTATTGGCGTATTGCCTTTCATTTTCACAATAAAAGTTAAGAAGCATAAAACGTTGATTGCTACTCCCTCCGATCCAGACAAATGTAAACACTTCCTTAAAATAGACGAATCAGACCAATGTAAATATATCATATTTAGCATGGAAAAAACTTACCCTTACATCCACTATCTATTTACAACTTTACTATCTACTCACTCACTCACCAACTACTTATTTAATCCACCTAAACTTATGTAGCCCCAATCAATATTTCCTACTTTACCCCCTCACATTTCCACATTTTCTTAAATAACCACTTTTTGTTTATGTTTACATTTATCTGGATCGGAGGGAGTATATTTCTATTTTTTTTGTTATATATTTTTGGAAGTTTGGAACATTACAAATGCACAAATTGTTCTATAAAACTGTCTTATAACATAAGACCATTTCATAACCCAAAAACTCAAACAATTAACTTATAACTCCCTTTTTTTAATCAAATAACCAAAAGCCCAAAAATTTACGAAGTAGTTAATAGACTTGTAAAAAAATATTTTATTTTGATAACCTAAAATTTTACATTAATATTTTTTATATTTAAATATGTTAATATTTATCATAAAATGTAGTGTTGTTAAACTAAAATTAAAATATAAATTAAATTAAATGTTATCATTGTGCTTCACTTCTTTTGAACCAGTTTTATGCTATATGACGGTTATATAGGAGAGTTGTTGTTACAAATGACATTAACTGGTTATTTATATCATTAATTTATAAACGATCTCATATATAAAACTTCTTTCTTTCGGTATAATCTTCACATATTAAACTTACAATTAAAGTCGTAGCATGTGAGAAATAACCCACCAGTTTTTATTTTATTTCCCTATTTTAACCCTTCAATTTATAATATAAATATTCCATCCGTCTCGGTTAATAATTTACACTTTACTTTTTTTGAGATGTTTTAGTCAATAGTTTATTACGTTTCTGTTTTGGATATGTTGGCTCTCTAATTTATCTTTTAATAATATTAAAATCAATATCTCTCTGTGTACTTTGATCTTTGTATATAAAGTGTACCTAAAGATTTCATTGAGACATAAGGAGTACCTATTATGTTCTTTATTTATGTCAAATTTACAAAAAATAGCTAGTTTGCCACAACTATTTTATATAAATAGCTACTTTATTAACACCTAATTTCCCGCTAAATTTTCAACTACATTTTCAGACTTTAGTTACCTTTTCAGTTTTTATGTTTTTAAAAAGTTTTTCAGTTAATTTTATCAAACAAAGTCTAAGTTGATTGATTTTTGACATTTATTTACGAGCTCATTTAACTTTTTATTTGAAATTTCTGTCAACATCTTGAATCTAGGTATTATTGAAAGATAAAATTTTCTTAATTAAACAATCTTATTTCTATATAATATTCAACCACCACAAGAAAAAAAGAAAATTAATTTATTATTAAACAAGTATTAGTTAAAGTATTACTTCATAGTTAATGAGATGATTTATACAACACTTATTTATTTTAAATACCGCTCCAGTTTTCTGTTTACTTTTATTTAGATACTCCCCAAATAAAGGTGTTGTTTGACCTTGATTATGTAAAATAGTTTTTTTTTTAAATGAGTTTATTTACAAGTTACTTTTCGGAAAAATTTCCTTTCTTTGGCCAAACTTTTGTAAAAACATTTTCTTAATAAATATTTATGTTTAGCCTAACTACTTTTTTGAGTTTTTTAGGCACTAAAGTGAAAAGTAAAAGTAAAAGTAACAATTTTCTACTTCTAATTTTAGGGGTTAATTATCAACTTTTGGCTTTTTAAAAACACTTTTAATCCTTCCTAATTTATAGCGTTTGACCTAATTTCTACCTTTTCAATTGCAAAAACACTTTTAAAACTAGGTCAAACACCACCAAAATAAGATAGATAAAGACTTTGTTTGACCATTCATTTCAGGTAGCTGCTTAATTTACCAAAGTAGCTTCTTTAACCAAAATTTCAGTTACCTTATTTTCTACAAGTGTTTGAAAAGTTGCTTAATTACGTAAACAAATAAGCTACCTGAAATAAAATGCTACCAAGGGTAACATTTGAGATTTCAGGTAGGTGAAACTGATTTGATTTTTCGGTTTTACTCCTTCAATCTATAATATCAAATTATTATCATGTCATTTTATGTCATCTTACCAAAAATTGACTATCTTTTCAGCTAGTTAGTTTGCCACATTTTTTTTATATAGTTAGTTACATTGCTCCTGATTTCCAGCTATCTTATCAGTTACCTTTTTCGATCTCAGTTAACTTTTCAGTTTCCAGCTACCTTATTTCAGTTAGTTATACCAAACAAAGCCAGACAATCAAGACATAGGAAATAAAGTTTCAGTTGGTCTTACTTAAGACCATCTTAACTTAAGATTTCTCATAACATTTTGTTTCTTTACATACACATCTATTTTAATCGGTACAAGAGTCGTCGTCTTAAGTTTTAACTAAGAATTTGTGATACAGTTGGTCTTGTTTTAGACCAGCCATTTTGGTCTGAAGTAATAAGACGAGATTTTATAACCATTTTACAGTCAAATGTGAGCATAGGCTATAACACAAGCTCACTATATCATTATAGTTACTTTTAATTATAAAATGATCACATATACCTGTTTGAAACTTCAAACGAAAAAATCAATATGGGTTTACAATAAAGCTTAATGATGAGAAGAGCCTACAAAATTTAGGGTTCTATACATACTCCGTACATGATACATAGATTGAGACACCCCCTCGGTTTACCTAAGGTCAAAAAAGTGGAGAATCCACCAAAACTTTATCCTGAAAAAAATAAGGACAAAACAAGCAAAACAACAACTTGTTTATAATTAGAGAGTGAGAGAGTGCGCAAAATCCCAAAAGTTATGTAGCTGGATTTATGCAAACAGTTTGACATATAGGGACACTATTTCTATTCTGCTTCCTTCTCTTCTTGGAGACTGTAACTAGGTTTTACTATAGTAAATCATCATGATGATCATCAATAATAACAGTAATAATCCTAACTAGTAGTAATACTCTAGGGGTACATTATTTAGATTTTGAGTCATATACTTCTGTTTAAACGGTAATATTCGTTTTAAATTTAACTAAAACGTGAGATAAAATGAGAATACTTAGAGTCTTAGGAATTAAAAAAAATTTATTCGACATACATAAATGGGAGCATATTTAGCTCGTTTTCATTTTAAAATGTATGTGTCATCCTACTAGAGATTTACTGTGACAACTTATAGATAATTTTTACTAATAATTTACGTTTACTTCTAAATTAATTTTAAGAAAATGAGATGACGTAATCTGCAGATGGTACTGTATATTGACATCACTATATAACCTAATGTATGGTTCGCCATTTTAATGAAAACTACATATCATACGTACGAGACTTAATTGGTACCACTCAATGACGCCTTATCTATATACTGATATACGTATAGACAACTAAATTACAGACATGTTCTTTTATCATGGCCACTTAATACAAGGCTAAAAGAATACCGTATTCTTTTTTTGACGAAATTAAACGTATCAAAATACAAAATATGTAAAATAATACTCTCTTCGTCCCGGTAATCTGTTGTCCTATTCTAGTTTGAAGTGTTTCAGTTAATTGTCGTCCTTTCTATTTTAGGAATATATTTGGTGAACAATTTGATAATTCATACTCAATTTGGTCCACTTATCATCTAATAATAAGCTTCATCCTCTTTCCTTGCTTAGTCTTTATGTCAAAATCAAATGACACCAATTAACCGTGACGGAGTGAGTATTAACTGTGACACACTTCTTAAATAGATCTAAAGTACTTTATCAAATATGATTATCATTATCACTTTTCTTCTATAGAAGACATGGCTTCCATATTTCTTATACCTCAAACAGTCTAAAAATGAAACTGTATTCACACATTTCAGATCTTCCATATTATCCATCATCTCCCCAAAATTCAACCAACCAAATGATAACCCTAAATATCCAAAATTATCATGTCCCCTACTAATATATACTAGCACTACTCTACCATAAATATCCATTTTTAAGTCTACCGACTACTATTATCAGACGGTAAGGCGTACCTCGAAAGAGATTGCCCTAGCTGTCGGTAGGGATACTCCTGGTCAACACCAAAAATAGTGTATATATATATATACTCATATAATACTCAATATATATATATTATATTTTGTTTAGTATAAGTGAAATTATATTATTTATGTAATGAGATCCTCATCAAGAGATAATAATAATAATAGTAGTGATAGTAGTAGTACAATAAGTTGTCAAGATTGTGGAAACAAAGCAAAGAGAGATTGTGAACATGTAAGATGTAGAAGTTGTTGTAAAAGTCGAGGGTTCAAGTGTCATACCCATGTCAAAAGCACTTGGGTTCCGGTTGCGAAGAGGCGTCTAAGATCACAACAACAACAATATCAATATCAACATTTTGAATTATTACCATCTTCTAATAATACAATGGATTACCAACACTTGGATCTCCCTCTTTCCCTCTCTAGATCTACTTGTTTTCGCCACGGCGACTCTCCCTTAGGTATGAATTTTTCTACCATAATATAGCGTATTCATCTGGTGATACTGAGTTTTGTTACAGTTTTTTTATGTCATTATGTGTATTCAAATTATTACTCGTGTTTAGGAAACTTGGTATCATCTGATGACGCTGACTAAATTTTCATTTTTATTTATATTTCACTATATTTATCATGTATAAGTGATTTATGTGGAAAAATGATTTTTTTTTGGGGTGGGTATGATATTGGTATGATGAGATGATGATGTTTGATTTGGAATATAATTAAGGGTATTTTTGGTATGATGATGGTAAGATTTCTTTGTACTATTCCTGAGTAAACCCTAATAATTGTACTTCTTTCAGTAGCTTTCCAGCTTCTTTGTTTTTTTTTTGTTAATTTTTTTTTTGGGATTTTCTTTTGATAAATAATTAAAATGATAAAGACATTGAAGGATCTATAATTTGTTATAATGCATGTATTGTAACATCAAGTGTTTTATTTTATGTATAAATCTCTAAGTTAATTTCCATCTTATTGCTTGTAAAAAAGTAGAAATGACTATATATTTGTGGTTAATAAATTCCCAATTAATTTCTTGTTACTATTCATTCACTAGTTCCTCAAAACCCTAGCAACAAATTATCATAAAATCCTTGAAGGTAAACTTAGTTGGATTATGTCCATTTTTTAATTGCAATTAAGCTATAACTTTCTATTCTAAAATGCATTTTTTTTTTTTTTGCCTTAACACTTAATATATTTTTTTTTAAAATATTTGTAATTAACTAATCTTTCTATTCCAATCATTTGTGTATCTTTTATTCTTTATAATAAGTGTTATTACAGCAGCTGGTAAGGAGTTATCTTAGCTTAACCATAGGTCTCGTGTTCGAGTTATGAGAATGCAACAATGTTAAAATTCATGAGGGAGAACTTTACCGTCCTAGTGGCCATACCTAGCTTAAATCCAGACTAAATAGGATGGTCTACACCAAAACAATAAGTGTTATTTTAATATAAATTAAATGTAAATAAACGAATGAGACGGAAAATATTTATTTAGCTCTTTAACTGAATTTCATTTTGTTTTTATGACATTATTAGGGCCAGAAGATTCCAATTATCCAGCAGAAATAAATTCCTTGGCAAATTTTCGGTGTATTAGGGTGACTTCCAAGGATAATATGGTGGAACAATATGCATATCAAACCTCAATTAACGTAGGAGGCCATGTTTTTAAGGGAATTCTCTATGATCAGGGCCCCACCACAGGCGGTGACGACGGTGGTGATCAAAGCTCGTCAGCCGGAACTAGTGATCACCCTCACCGCCTCCACCATTTTAATATGGCAGCCGCCACTACGTCGACTGCCCAAAGTGGAGGTGGAGGTGGTGCAAATTTACTATTTTACCCTCCTCATTCTCTTAATTATTCAGTTCCTTACAATGCTTTGCCTGGTATGCAATTTTTCCAGCATACAAGATCTTAATGTGTTTAATGTTAAGGAAAATGCTTAACATTTTTGGTGTAAGAGGAGGTACAAAATTGTCATCACAAAAGAGTTTGAACCTGCGACCTATTATCCACGGTTCTTCAGTTTCAACTATTAGGCTAAGACGTCATTTTCAGTATTTCTCAATGTGCAACTGCCATAATATACAACAACATTACCCCAGGGTCACAATGTCTTCAGTAAAGTGCGAGGTACGCGGAAGTCAAATGTACACAGCCTTACTTCCCCTTGTATTAGTAACATAAAGTAACTGTTTTCGAATTACCCAAGATGAAAATTGTGTCGAGAACTGCCTGATATATACAATACTATTTTTCATTGTTTGTTTATAGGCTCTAGGGGAGCATATAACACAATGAGCTAAGATTTAAGAACATAATAGAGACATTTATCCAATTTGTTAATGATGTAATCTCTCTTATATAAGTCTTTTCTCCTTGATTTTTAATTATGCTTAATTTGACTAATTTGTTGGACATTTTATTTGTTTGTACCATAAAACAATGATATTTTTGTTGGAATTCGTTTCAAGATTTTAAATTATGAGAGATCTTGGTAGGTTTGTCGATAGATTTTGCATTGTGTTTTGTCATCTACTCATCCTTATTAGGTAAGTTGCATAAATAAATACTCCGTATATGACATTTTGTCTTATATGATGAGCTTAATTAATTATTGTTGATCTTTTGCTAAACTACATAGTATATATAATCATATTATGGAATGAGTCAGCTTTTGTTCGGCTTCATTAATAAATAATGTATGAGCATCACTTGATTTTTCAACACAAAATGATGCACCAAACATTAGTGTATAGCAAAATATTAAGATTCTTGTTTTTTTTTTTATGCATGAATGCACGCATGATGATTCATGAAGGTGCATAATTAAGAACCTTGTTATTAAAAACTATCTCCGCCTCAATTACCTATTTACTTTTTTTTCTTATTCTTTATAACAAATATTTTAAATTTTAATCAATGGTAAACAAATAAGGCTGTATTGGAAAACTAGGCCTTGTCTTCTCTTGTTAACATTTTTAAACTGAATTGTATTCGCTAAATAACTTTTGTTAAGAAAGAACGACAATAAACCTCTATCTTCCGAGTTTTAAACAATGTTATATTCATAACTAACAAACTTGATCAATATTTCTACTTAATTTATGTAAAATTGGTCTTATCAATTGATCTAATAAATGTTTAAGTTTGCAAATTTGACCGATACTTTCAATTAATTTATGTAAAACTGATCGTCATCATTGTTGTCAGAATCGCGATTCGATCCAACGATTCTACGATTTTACGATCCAAAAATGCTTGACCGATCTGGATCCTACGATTCTATCATAGTTGTAGAATCTTACGATCCTATTAATTTGAAATTTTCTAGAGATGGGATCATAACACGATCCTACGGTTTTACGATCCTACGATCCGATTCCATAGTAGAATTAATATATATTTTTATATAATGACACCATAAAACCCAAATTTCGTGTAAGTTGTTCATACAATGATACTAAAATCATTAATTACCAATATTTTATGAATAAATATTAATAAATAAGTGTTTTGATTTTCAATTATGTATTTTTACTATATAAAAAATTATATTTAGCGAGTTTGTAGAATCTAGCGATCCTACGATCCGATTCTACCGATTCGATCCTACCCTCCCCATCGATCCAAAGTAGAATCCCGATCCTGACAACATTGATCGTCATATCAGTTGATCTAAATGTTCAAATTCGTTTTCTCATGAAATGAATTTAATGATGATGAATGAAAGGCCTGAAATTAACTAATCATAATGTCTTACATTTTTTAGTTGTATACTTGTATATACTACTATATAGCATAGTTTGAAATTTGTGAAAAATCAAACATTAGGCATCAGCTGATCATGAGCTTTGCTTTCTGTCTGTCTATTATCTATTCCTTCATGTTAGGCACATTCCATTTCCTAAGTGCCGAAAGTATTTTTACTTCACTTTTTAGGTCTATGTTGAAATTATGTTAATGGCATCTTATGGTTTTGTTGGGCAGAACAATTGTACAAAGGCTTTATAGACATATAAAAGAATCTTGTTTACCTTCTGATCCGTCCCAGTTAATAATTTACCTTTGCTTTATTTCCGAAAGTATTTAGTTAATTGTAATAGCCAACAAAACTATGCAAAATCGCATGAGAAGAATACTTCATACTCCCTCCGCCTTAGTCAGTAAAGCCCTAGCCTAAATTAATTAAACTTTTCGTTCCAAAATAATCTTCTCTAGACTTTTCATAGTCTTCAAGACGTTACTTTTACTGTAATTTTCTCGGTGTATATTCTAATAATTATTTTTCCACCTTCACTAAAAAGGTCAAATCTTTCAATGATCGTCAACTTGCTCCAACTCGATCCTTAGTCTAGATCGTATATTATTTCTTTTATCCGAAATTCAGTTAGCCTCTACGAAATTCATACGACCTTTCTTAAGAAGGGATGAGCTACCGCCTACCGGTCTCCACCCAAGACTCAACCCTTTTTCTTTAGGTGCATTGATAAGCCGAAATAATTCATATAACCGTCAACGTTTAATTAGCGAGTTTAAGCAATGTTATTTATTGTAATAATACTTTTTTATAAGATAATGTATCATGTCTTTATTTCCACTATTTTGCAACATGTTGGTAGACATATAGAGCCGCTAACTTTAAAACAACAAAGTGGCATAAAACATGGTCCTAGTTTCTGTGTTTCTTACATGAATTGGCCGATTCACAACTCAACACATATACAAAAAAGCTGATGAATAAACAGAAAATAGCATGAAACTATTCGTTCAACTATTCTACAGTATTCACTATTCAAGATTTTGCACTTGTTGAAATTAACGGAGGATTGGTTGAAAACAAAATAAATGAAGCACTTGGTTGAACAGCTCATTAGAACTCATGACATCTAACTGCTAGGAATGATATTACTCCCCCACTTAGGGCTTTTTCCTCCTTTTCTGCAATGCTTTACAAGGACTGATACAAATGAGAAGAGTAAAATGGTTAAAAACGTACTGTAATGAGTAAAGACGTACTCCGAGAATGAATATAATAACTATAAATAGAAGGGTCAACAACTATAAGCAAATGATAAGTAGTAAGTAACTGTAATATAACTAACATAATACACGGTCGATCCCGTTCAATAGTTTACATTTTCCTATTTAAGGTGTATGGCGTATATCAGTCAATAGTTTCCACTTTTCTTTTCTAGTAAATAAACTAACTAACCTAAGCGGGTAAGGGCCATCCGGCATCAGATGTCCTCTTTATTTCAATTTGTTTTCAATTTTCTTAATAATTATAAACTCATTCATCTCTCTTTACATTAATAATCGTGTATAAAACAATTGTAAATTATTGACTGGGACGGAGAGAGTAATTATTAATTACTGTATAGAAGATCGAAAAGCCATTCTTAAGGCACTCTAGCTCAAGGCTCTGTTTGCTAATCAGATGATTAATTTCATCATAAGCAGATTGTAAAAACAGATTATGAATTACGGATTTTATTGGAAGGTTTGATCAACATATTATAATTAGCAAAATTAATTTAAGTGTTTGGTAATTAACAAATTAAGATTAATAGATTGTTAGTTTCTTTGTAAAATAGAATAAAATTTCCTAACTTAAAATATGCTAGCAACTTATTATCCTTAATATTTAGCATATTAAATGGTCAGACAGCCTTGAATATGCTAAAAATCGGTCAATATGTAATTTACCAATAACCCCCTAAGGCTTTTATACGGAAACTACATAAACATATTAGAGTATTAATACATTGTTTTATATATTTTTTTTATTAATTTATACACATCAACTGGGTAAAATAAAAAATGATATTCTTAACTATGGAGCTAGCAAAAGTGATCTGATACCCCTGTTTGGTACTCAGTAGATTAATAATAGCAGAAGCAGATTGGTCAAACATATTATAAATGACAGATTGGATTGACAGGTTTGATTAGTATGTTTCAATTAGCAGATTTAATAATAGTGTGGTAATTAGCGGATTTAGGTTAATAGGCTGTTGTATCTAGACCTAGCAAAAGTATACCGAACCCGAAAAATCGATCGAAAATACCTGAATTGACACCTGACCGTACACCCGAAAGGTATAACTGAACTTCACCCCGAAACCTGAATCGACCTGAATTGATTCGAAATCGAACCGAATTTGTAATATCCGAAATAGACCCAAAATCGAATGAACCTGAACTGTTTCAACCTGAATTGTTTTAATCCGAACCGATATATACCGAAACCGATTTCATCCTTTACATTGATGACAAAAACCCAACATTGAAACCCGAAATGACTCGAATGTACCTAGGCGTTACATCTAGGGTGTCTTTTTGTACATGAGTGTCACCCATTTGACGTCAATGAATTAATATTATATCGTAGTTATACATAAAAACATTATTTATTACTTTTTTAAAAAAAAAAATTATTCGTATTATATCCAATGTTTTGAATAAAGACCTAATCCCTTGACATCCAATCCGATTATGACCTGACTCGAATCTCATCTGCTCTGATACTAACCCGAGTCGAACTTTATTTGCACCGATATTGACCCAACTCGAACCTGAACCGATCCGAAATATCTACAACCGATTAAAAGTGAAAACTGAATCCAACCTGAGTTGAACCGAACTGAAATCGAAAAAAAAGATAAACCGAAATAACCCGATCCGAAAGAACCCGAACCGAAACTGAACTGATTGACCCGTTTGCCACCTCTACTACTTGTATCTATATCTAAATGATTGACAGATTCAATTTTCCAAATCTATTAATGTGAATATGCTGAGTGGAGCAGCATACTGGAAAATAGTAGATTAAAGCTCAATATACTGTTTCAATATGCCATCTACCAAACACGTAGATTAGCAGATTGTTGAGTCAAACATGCTAAAAGACTTGAATATGCTGAAAATTCACCAATCTACTGTTTACCAAACACCCCATAACCTGATCTGATCCGATAAATCTGACTTGAGACTCTAAAATGACCACTTCACCTACTACACTCGATCTAATCCAGCTCAAAAATGACCCGACCTGAATAACTAACTCGAAGTTACCCGATAGACTGAAATGATCGTAGCTAACCCAAAATAAAATGACCCAACTCAAAAGTGACCTTACTCGAAATGACCGAGCGGAGCGGCCCAACTGACCCAAGTGTGAAGTGTCTTCGAGGTGCTCAAACACCAATAATGGCGGCAACAATGTGCTTACTTCCAAACTTCCAATTCATCATCTCTCTCGAATCTTCTCGTCTCTCCGTCTCGTAATTCAATTCAACGATGTATGTACTTCTCTTTTCTTCTCCATTTCTTTCTAAATCCTTCAATCTTCAAATTTGTTGATTTTCTTTGATAATTCGAGTGTTTTTTTGTTCTTATATTTGATTGTGAATTGTTTTGCAAGCGAATTTTCGTTATTGATTGCTCAGCATTGATTAAATTTCGTAATTAATTTGTTCGAGATTTTTGTTTTTCGTTTTACTGATTTGATTTGATAATGCATGATTTTATGATAATTGACGTTTTTCGTTGAGTTAAATTGTTGTTTAGTTGTTTTAGTGAAGTAATCAACTGTATACTATGAATGTATGCGTGGATAATCGCAAAATGATACAAGAATTTTAAAGTGTGTTTGCCTGAGTTGATGATTTGACAGTAGATTGTGTGATAAAATTGATTAGTTTAGGTTTTATGTAAGATTTGCTGAGTTAGATTATTGTTTTGGTACAGTAATCGACTGCGTCTTATGAATACTAGTGTAATGATCGTTAAATGATACTGAATTTATCGGAGTTGAGTTAAAGCGTTACATAGCAATGATTTTGCTCACATTGTGTCTTTGCTAGTAGCTAGTTTTCGTAGTTCAGTTTGGTAGCGAGGTAGTTTGTTAGATGAGAAAGAGGAATGTGTTAGTTTTGGTGCTATTGCTGGCCCAGTTTGGTGGCGAGGTAGTTTGTTATGGTGTTAGAGTTTAGCTTAGGATTTCATGTCCGAGCTTGCTTGCGTAGTGCTTCATAGTTCAAATAGCTATTTTTCCAAATGTAAATTGGAGAGTCGTGTCTCTTTTTTTGATTTCTATGGAGAATATTGGAGGTTTTTTTATATCAGCAAAGTGTAAGCCAAGCTAAAGTGGGAGTGTCACTTTTGAGTTGGGTCATTTACATATCGACATCTTAGGACTGTAATAGCCCCAAAATTTCGACATATATTTGTTTGGGGATTCAACCTATACTCTATCTAAGTGGACCTTATAACATGAAAGCAGTCTTAACACAGTCCAAAATGGGTGTGACATGTGTGGATATCTAACTTGGATTCCGTTATTTGAGAATTGAGTCTGACAAAGACTTGGGAATGGTCCGGTTTTGGCGCTGAACTTCATGCCTGAAACTGTGAAGCTGTCCATTACTCGTGATTTCGTGAATTAACTGAAGTTTTTCGTTGGTCTGCAAATCATAGACCAGTGTTTTGTATTGTAAAACATTTATGATCTCCTTTAACTGCTCAATCGGGACACATTCAATTAGATGCTTTAGTGCACATATTTTGGCATAAGTGTCACATCATATGAATTCAAATGGGTCTATAACTTCATCACATGCTCTTAGGATCCTCTACGACAATTTTCAATCTATTCTGCCACAGTGACCTTTAAAGCCGTTTCTGGAGTGAATATAATTATGTGTCCCTCAGTATCAGTCAACTGTGTTATATTGAGTTGACCATTTCATAGTAACCTTAGGAGGACTTTTATGGTATATGAGTGTCCAATCTAGCCGAGTAGTGGTGTCTAGGCACCCTCCTGCTAATCTGCCATACCTTTAGAGGAGTCGAAGATGGCTTCATATACCACTTTATTGTTTGATTATGCATAAATTGTCACCTCTACAGCGAAGGTGAACTCAAAGATGGTTGCTAACGATGTTTTGTACAGCGGCGTGGCCCATTATGCATCCCAAGCGTGTATTATAGTCTTCCCTGTTAGCCTTTCAGAACCACCCTATGAGGCTATGTGACTATCATTTTGAACTGAGGTTTATAACACAACATAGGCATCTTAGGACTGTAATAGCCCTGGGTTGAGACCCTTCTTCACCTGTAACATGTTATATGGACCCAAATATCTCCTTCTACTGGAGTCTTAAAAAGTGGCATGCTTTGCTGAATTTTATGTCATTTTTGGAGGTCCATTTGCTAAGGTGATTTGGTTACCCTTGTTAAAAGCCTGACTCAAATTTTCATGGTTTTTTGTTACTGAAACAGGGAGATATCATGCATATGATGTTTGTTGGTCGATGTCATTTTGATGATGGCAATTTTTTCAATTTACACTGGCTGAATCTATAATGAGTTTTTCTCAGTCCCTTTTCCGTTGTTGGTCAGTTAGTATATGAATGTTGTGATCTTTCCTGCAAGTATGTAAAAGACTTTTGAACACAATGGTTCTTTAGCTTTGTGTTCTTATCATGTTGCATTGACCAGTTTAACTCTTTGCAGGGACGCAACAACCGACTGCTTGATTGAAGTAAGGGATGCATACCCTTTTGGTGTAGTTTCAGTATCGCATGGTTCTCGAAGTGAATTGCCTTTTCTTAACTCTGTAAAGATGAAAATGTCAATCCTTCTCCAGTTGCTCAAATTAACTTTGGGGTCATCATGGGATTTTTGATGCCAAGTTCTTCGGAAGTTGTGTAGATTGATGGTATGTATGAGATTGTTGCCATCTTCTTTCAAATTTCTGACTAGGATATTTCAAATGTAAAACTGCTAGTTGCTGTTGTTGGATGATCTAAATTTTTTTATATATTTTTACTCAGTTTTTGGTTACTGTTCTCTAATTATTTGCTGATTGTTTTTATTTGCTACAGGTTCCAAACTTCCAACCTATTCCGCAATTATAATTGTGACCTACATGTTGATCCCTACTGATGAACTGCTGAAAACCGGCTTTTCCGCGGTCAGAAGATGGTCCAGGTCTTTCCATTTTCCCATTTTCCTCCTCCTTGTTCTTAAATTGATATCTGAGAAATATATTTACGGACTTACGGTACCTACCACTTAAGTGTACATGCTTTGACCGCGTCTTGGTTCTTCGTGTGTGACAGATGGTACTGTTGTTACTTGCACTTGTGTCTGTGCCCTTGGATGCTGCTCCCAAACCGCTTTATTCTACAATACCAGCACTAGGGAGTAAGTTTATGAGGCATTTGTCCCTCAATCTAATAATTTTGAAGAATCTTAGCATTTCTTAGCTATTATTTAAATTTGCACTGCATCGGAAAATCCAGTAGCCACTATTCCTGTCGAATAATCGAATAACTCATGCTCGAGAATAAGTCCATGGGTAAAGTTGTGCTCCATCTCTTCAACTCCAAATGCTCTGCTCCCACTGTTTTTGTAAAAGGCATTTTTAAATTATGGGGCATTTGTATTTGAAGGAAGGGGGTACATATATTAACAAAAGGCAAAAGACCTTCACTATTACTGAATTTTTTGACTGGTATACATATTTTTTTTTTTTTTCTAATGAAAGACTAAGGACATTCCTGGCTTTTTGTATTGCAGCTTGGTCCACTCGGAGTCGTCTAATGTATTTGCCGAAATGGTTTTGCTTCCTGCATGGGGTACGTAGAAGCACTTCTATCTCCACTCTGTGTGCGATCTTGCTTTGGTTTATATAAATTCCCGTGCAAGTTTTTAGAAATAAAAAGGGGGAAATTTTATTCATAATGGAAAATCAAGACTTGCTTAATTAAGGATACTTTGCGGGAAGTTATCAGTGCAAATGCACTCTTCCCCGCCGGTGAGAGGCAATCTACCTACTCAATGAGCAAGAGCAGCCATGTTACCAACTCGCTTAACATGAGAAAAGGAAATAAAATCAAAACTGGAAGAAACATCAAAGATAAGGCCATTCAGAGATTAATTTAATTCAAATTCCCATGCAAGTTTAATTTGCAGTGGAATTCTAGGAAGTCATATATGAATTGAGATTGTTGGACCTGAGGTGTCTTTATTTAGATATATATGAATATGAATAATAGAGATGTCTTTATTTATCTCTTTGCAGTTATTTTCTTACCGACGAAAACGAAGCACAAGGAACCCAACCTTCACGGGTGAATCCGACATCTCTTGCTTATGTTATTTTCTCAAGTTTTCATAGTCATGTCGTCTTACCCATCATTCCCTTTGTTTAAATAGACTACTCAACTACTCCAACCCATTTTAACTCACTCACAGTGATAATATATACTTCCACTGTCTCATTCATTTGTTTACTTTTTTTTTTGTTATTTATGGGGAGTATTTAATTAAAGGTAAATAAATGATTAAGACGAAGAGAGTAGGAGCAATCTCCATTGAGAAACAATCAAGTAATTACGACCACCCTTTAGACACAAGTTTATGAAAAATTCTTGGGTCATCCGGGAGAACCGTATTTCTTCTCCTATTCCCTTTATAATATTCCATTTAGTAGACTCAATTTGGGTGAAGATGTACGGTCCTCCCGAAAAACCCAAAAATCTCTCCAAGTTTATAAGGTAGAAACCTATAAATCAAACTCCCAGTAAATTCATTTGACGGGACCTCTTGTGACTAGAATCAAGCCACACTATGTAACACACTGTACACAAGTTTACGTCGTGTAGTTTGCATAGTATAAAACTCTCATTTATTGGTGGAACTGTGGAAGTATGACCTTTTTAGAAAAAGCTTTGAGGACCAAAAGAAAAGCAACGTAAAAGCCAATGATTCGCCCAAATCCTCTCATCTTTCCTAAATGATCCAATGATTCTGCATTTCTGCCGACTTTTAAGTCAACTCTAGACTCCCAATTATCTTCTTCAGCCCATTCTTGCTAACATGCATGTCACTACAAGACTAGACATCGAGACTGTGACCCCCTAAATCATATTCGAAATTCCCTGATTTTATTCGGTGTCATTTACTTACTATTTACACAATTACACCCCATCTCAAGATTAAAATAATATACGAGTATTATTAAAGTGGTCATAAACTCATAACGTGTTATGATAAAGATTTTACGGACAACAAGTCACATATTTGAATTTTCCTACTTATATACTTGTATCGACAATGTGCATTGTTTTCTAAAAAAAATAAAGAATAAGCTTATATTGCAGCGGTTTTCGGTTTTCGGTTTTCCTAGAAATAAAATTTTACGTCCGAGGTAATGCATATTGGAATACACAAAGTGTAATGAGAGTCTGTTACTCGAACTCTTCATATTTTTTCCCGTATCAGTGGGCCTAGTCACACTCGCATGTGAACAAAATACACTCCCTACTTATATACTTGGACTCCTCATTTTAAGCCAAAATGTGTGTATTTTTTATAAAAGTAGTCGAATCCGACACTTGAAACTTTCACTTGTGTCGGATACTTCTATACGAGTACGACTAAAAATTCTACACCAGAGTAGTCCTGCCACTTTTAATTACACATACACTCCCTAGTTCAGCTATCAGTCATCATCAGAGAGACCAGGCAAATTTAGACACTAAATTTTCAAGATTTTCTGCCAAATTTTGTTCACATGCGGTTGTAACTCTTCTTTTCTGCTTGGGACTATTCTCCGATACTTATGGTGTAGATATTCTATAAATACACAACTCTCTTACAAACATAAAATAAAACGTCATTTTTTTCCATTTTTTCTAATTTTGGCTGTTTCAACAATGGCTAGGTTTGTAACTTCACATAAACAATCAATTTTTGATAATTTTATAGTATATGTTTTTCTGGGTTTTGTTTTGAATCAAACAGTAATTTGTCATGGAGGAAAAACAAGCAATTTTATCAGAAAAGTTGAGAAAACCATTGATATGCCTCTTGATAGTGATGTATTTTCAGTTCCTTCTGGATACAATGCACCTCAGCAGGTTTTTTCTCATCCTTAAATTTAATTAAAATTTCAACTTATTTTGCTTTTTTAATGATTTTTATTACTGCCCTTTTAATGTTTTTGTTGATGAAATTTGATACAACATTAGCTAATATTTGCAGTTTTAAATTCGCGTATTTCCTCCGTCTCATTCATTTGTTTTAAAAGGTAAACAAATGACTTAGATGATGAAGGGTATAAACATTGTGTATGCCTTGATTATTGATTTGTATAAAAAAACAATATGTTTATGTAAAATACCAAGTTCAACCACATGCATTTATTAATTTAAAATCTTGGGTATAATTTTTATTTTTTCCCTTGAGTCTTTTTGTTGGTATTTCTGATACACAAGCTAATGATAGCATATTTGTATTCATGAAGTTCTTGTTATGCCTTCATTATTTAAGGGAATGAAAACAGTTACAGTATGATTATTTGAAAACCCTATTGAAGTGTCTTTATAAGTGTTTTTGTAAGATTTTTGAGACGAATCATGATCAAAAAATACTTTTTCTTTGGGTGTAAAGGGAGCGGTAGTGACAAATAAACACTCATGTTTTGCAAAAATGATTTTTAATTGCCATGTTTTGAGCTAATTTTCTGAGAGATGTAATTTCTGATTGTGGTGTGTGTGTGTGTGCGCGCGCTCGTGTGTGTTAAGGTTCACATAACACAAGGAGATTCTGAAGGAAGAGCAATAATTGTGTCATGGGTCACAATGGAGGAGCCTGGTTCAGATAAGGTGATGTATTGGAAAGAGAACCACAAAGATAATAAGAAATCTGCTCAAGGCAAAATGTCAAAGTACATGTATTATAATTACACTTCTGGCTTCATTCATCACTGTACCATCGACCATTTGGAGGTCAGATTTCTGTGTCTTACTTATAGTCTTTTGAGACCGTTATATTCATATAATTAAACCGTGAATCCTGTTATGAAATGAGGAATGTAACATAGAATGGGAACGTTGTATGCATGCAACGGTCTCATATAAGTTTTTGTATCTATGCCATTAACTATTTCAGTGATGAACTAGTGTACTGACTGTAGACACTGTAGTTAGGCTTCTGTAAGATGATATTTCCCGAGAATAATCCGATTTGTTCAGTAACTCAAAGATTGGGTCTAGCCAAGGTATAAATTTATACGTCGTATTATTCTAGGACGGTTCAACTTTGATGAAAGTTAGCACAGTTTGTTCACCATCCAAATCTCGTTCTTGCCTCCCTTTCCCTGCGCCAGTGATACGAGCCCTTTCATGTAGACCAGCTGATATTCACATTAAAGGCACTAAGGTCAGAGTATGGTAATGTTTTGATTTTTTGCTATGTTCAACAGTTTGATACCAAATATTACTATGAAGTTGGGATTGGACAAAGTCCAAGGACATTCTGGTTTAAGACTCCTCCGAAACCAGGCCTTAATGTTCCTTACACTTTCGGTCTCATAGGTACCTCTCCATACTTTCTAAATATCACTACTTTTACTTAAAAACTTCTCAGGAAGGACCAACTTTCATGCTTATATCTGTTTCAGTAGTCTAACAGGATTGAGCCTTTTCTACAGGGGATTTAGGACAGAGTTTTGATTCAAACGCGACACTGACGCATTATGAACAAAATCCTATCAAAGGCCAAACTGTATTGTTTGTGGGTGATCTTTCGTATGCGGACAATTACCCTAATCACGATAACACGAGATGGGATTCATGGGGAAGGTTCGTCGAGAGAAGTACTGCATACCAACCTTGGATTTGGACTACTGGAAACCATGAGATTGATTTTGCCCCAGAAATTGTGAGACTTCTAACCGAGTTTAACTTCTGCTAACTCTCAACTCTTAGGCGAAAATCTCTCCTTCCTAGTTTATGGGTCATTCGGGAATAATCTCCTATATTTCGACAGAGAGGTAAGGTTTGTAGGTTACCATGCCATAGACGAGAGTCTTTGATAGTCTGAATTTGTATTTTTCCTGAAAGTTTACGTGAAATTCTCCGCCTTTATTAGTTTGAATTCTCCTGTTGTCATCTCTTGTTTTTGCAACATTTTATGATTTCTACCAAGTCACTGATCATCCCTGATGCTGTTGCAGGGTGAAACAGAACCTTTCAAGCCATTTAAGAATCGGTATCATACACCTTATAAATCATCAGGCAGCACAGCTCCATTTTGGTACTCAATCAAGAGAGGCCCTGCTCACATAATCGTCTTATCTTCATACTCCGCATATGGTAAATCCATTCTCTTGTCAATTTAGATGTGGGGTTCAATTCCCTTTGGTATCATCATTTCCCATGCGGTTATGCGATTCTGTAGATAATTTCATTGAAACAATTTCCTTGTTTATAATCGCAAGGCGCACACTTATCTCCTTGGCCCGACTTTGAGAAATTTCTGAAACCACTCGAGCTGAGAATGATCCAACCCGAAATGGCACATTTAAAGTACATAGATTTATGAGTTTATCCTTATACAGAGCAATAAATAACAAAAACCTGAAGAGACACGATATAAAATGAAGAGACTAAAATGAACCCAAAATATCCGTATCACAAGAGCCGAACCCTAATCCTACCTAAGCCATACATGAAATAACCCGATCAATTCCCGACCTAAAAATGACATGTTTGTCGGGTCTACTTGACTACTTGAGAACCTTATTGTTAATTTCAGTTCATCTATGCTATAGTTCCGTTCAGGTCACTGTTGGGAAAGTAGTTCCTTAGTTGGTTTCCTTGAACTGCTACTTTCAGGTAAGTACACTCCACAGTACAACTGGCTCGAGGGGGAGCTTCCGAAGGTAAACAGGAGCGAAACACCATGGCTAATTGTTCTAGTGCATTCCCCATGGTACAACAGCTACAATTACCATTATATGGAGGGAGAGACAATGAGGGTGATGTTTGAGCCTTGGTTTGTTCAGTACAAAGTTGACATCGTCTTTTCCGGTCATGTTCATGCCTATGAAAGATCTGTAAGTTACTAAGTTTAATCATCCCTTATTCACCTACAATCAGTGGCGGAGCCAGGATTTTAAGTCAGTGGGGGCGAAAGGGTAATATTATAAAGGGGCTTGAAAAAATTCGAAAATTTTAACTAAATTTTTTGAAATTTTCATACTTCAGCGGGGGCGACCACCCCTGCTAGCCCCCCCCCCCCCCTCCACCACTGCCTACAATTCTACAAATCTACAATGAAAGAGTTTTAATTTATTTATATATCTGACTGTGGTATTCATCAGAAACGAGTATCAAATATAGCGTACAACATCATCAATGGACAATGCAAACCCGTTGTAGACCAGTCTGCACCCGTCTACATTATAATCGGAGATGGAGGAAATCTAGAAGGTTTAGCAACCAAGTAAGAACTCCATACCTGTTTAACCATGAAAGAAAGTACTCTTGCAACTCTAAAAGACGGTCCTAACCAGTGGACCCATTCATTTTCTTCGAACACTAACAAAGTGACGATGTTCATATGCAGCATGACTCAACCACAACCAGATTACTCAGCTTTTCGAGAAGCAAGCTACGGACATGCCATCTTAGACATCAAAAATCATACACATGCTTATTATAGCTGGCATCGTAACCAAGATGGGTTCGCTGTTAAAGCAGATTCTACATGGTTTTTCAATAGGTTTTGGCATCCGCTAGATGAACGAGCTATGTTTATAGCTTAAACTTCCTTCTTGTACCGACTTATGCATGCTGAACTTCATCATCTTCCTTTTGGCCATCAATTCTGCCCTCTTTCTTTCTTTTTCAGTCATAGAAAACTATTTAGTTGTACAGTTTGGTGGAGTAGCAACAGAACACATACAATTACAAAGCCCTCCGTTTTTAGTACACAAATGTAAATTTGCTTTCGACTTTCACACGAGACTGATTTATCGCATACTGTCACCCTCAAATGACTTCTGTTGCTTCTCAAAATTTGTGTGACACTTTATCTAATACGAGGAACCGACCGTGTAGTTTACATACAATTTTTGTTCCAGTACCCACAAATCTCGAAAATCGTGTATTATACGCTTCAATTTAAATCGTTATGGAGGTCGTACAGGGTTACGTTTCTTTCCTGGCAGGTTTTTCTAACACGTATCCGTGTTTGCTTTACCTTATTCGATTTCAACCTCAAATAATAAGCCTTAATCCCTCTTTAACGAATATCTGATTTTCACCTGAGATTGCATAATCGCATATGGACAACTATGACCTCCATAGCTTCTCAAAATTTGTGTAGCCGCTTAACCTAACCTCAGCAACCAACCGTGTGATTTACGGAAACTTTTTTCAAGGAATCTGAAATTCTGAAAACCGTGTATTATACGATACAATTTGAGTCGTTCTGGATGTTGAACTAGGTCACGTTTTCTCAAAGTTTTTCTACCACATGTTCGGGGTCGTATAAGGAGTTACCAGATTCGATTTCAGCCCCAGTAACAAATCTCAATCCATTTTAAAGGATCATCCGATTTTAACCTAAGACTGATTTATCGCATAACGACACCCTCAAATGACCTATGTTCCTACTCAAATTTTGTGTACATGCTTTATCTGACACGAGTAACCGTCCGTGTGATTTACGGAAATTTTGGTTCCGGGACTCTAGCGTCTGGAAAAACGTGTATTATACGTTTCAATTTGAGCCGTTACGGAGGTCATATCGGGTCATGTTTCTTTTTCACCCGGTGTTTTATACCACGTGTCCGAGATCGCTTAATGAGTTACCCTATTCGATTTCAGTCTCAAATAACAAGTCGTAATTCGATTTTATGAGTATGCAATTTTCACCCAATAATTAATTATCGCATACTGACACCCTCAAATGATCTCCGTTACTTCTCAAACTTTGTGTGCCCGCTTTATTAGACCCGAGGAATTGACCGTATGATATCCGGACATTTTTGTTCCAGTACCCTGAAATCCCGGAAACCGTGTATTATACGCTCCAATTTCAGCAGTTCGAGTGTTCGTACCGGTTCATATTTCTTTTCTTTCCAGCTTTTTTTACCATGTATCCGGGATCGTAGAAGGAGTTAACCTAACAAGTTTTAATTCATTTTTCACTAGTATCGAATTTCCAACCAAGATCGATTTATCGCATACCGGCAACCACAAATGACCTATGTTGCTTCACAAAACATGTGTGGCCGCTCCATCTGACCCGAGGTACCGTCCGTGTAATTTACGAACATTTTTGTTCCGGCCCCTGAAATCCCGAAAAACGTATACTATAAGCTTCAATTTCAGCCGTTTTGAAGGTTGTACCGAGTCATGCTTGTTTTTCTCCCAGCTTTTCTACCAACTTGTCCGGAGTTGCTTCATAACTCACTCTATTCGATTTACGCCTCAAAAAACAAGTCTTAATCCAATTTTAACGAGCATCCGATTTTCCCCGAGAGTGATTTATTAAATACCGGCACCCTCAAATGTCCTCTGTTGTTTCTTAAAAAATTTGTGGCTGCTTTATCTAACCCGCGGAACCGTTCGTGTGATTTATGGACATTTTTGTTCCGGAATCTTGAAAACCCGAAAACCGTGTATCACTTCAATTTTAGCCGTTTAGAAGGTTGTACTAGGTTATGTTTCTTGTTCTCATGGTTTTTCTACCACATGTCCAGGATCGCATAATAAGTCACCTAGTTCGATTCCAGCCCCCAAATAACAAATCTTAATCATTTTTAAGGATTATTCGATTTTAAACCCACACTGATTTATCGCATACCGGCAACCACAAATGACCTCTGTTGCTACTCAAATGTTGTGTACACGCTTTATCTAACCCGAATAACAGTCGGTGTGATTTACGGAGAGTTTTGTTCCGGGACCTTGAAATCTCTAAAACTGTGTATTATACGCTTAAATTTGAGTTGTTCATGTGGGTTGAAATCGAATAAGGTATCTTCTTATGCGACCACTGATACGTGGTAGAAAAACCTGGAGAAAAAGAAATATGACGCGGTACGAACTCCCAAAAGGCTCAAAATGAAGCGTATAATACACGATTTTCGGTTTTTTAGGATGCCGGAAAAAAATGTCCATAAATCATTATTCAATATCTTTGCATATTCATCACTTAAAAGAAACATCACAAGAAAAGCAGGGGAAATATAAAAGTTTCATAAAACATTTGATTAATTTTTTAAAGTCGTCACCAAATGTCAACGAATGCCAACTATGATACGAGCCTTACTACCGAATTTCTCATCTTTACCTATAATCCAATAAAAAAAATTTGCCTATAAACCAATAAATTTTTTTTGCCTATAATCCAATAATTTTTTTTTTGCCTATAATCCAATAAAAAAAGACAAAATACACATTATCTTATAGTTCTATGTAATAGAAAGGCTATGTGTGAAGGAGAAGGTCGACAGCATCCCCCGATAACAAATATTATTTTATAGTTCTATGGAACAGAAAGGCAATGCGTAAAAGAGAAGATCGACCGCATTGCCCCGAGAACAAATAGATTGAGTTTGCATATCATATTGTCAACAGTTAGTCTTGCTGAAGACGGGTCGAAGCAAGTGACGGGTAATGCCACTCACAAAACGGATAGGGGGACAAGGTGGGGACACCCCCATGTACTTCCCTCTCTCCTCTATTTGGGTCATTTGTGAGAGGAAATGGTATCCGTCACTCCAAAGTGACGGATACATGCCGTCTTCAATGAGATTTTGTGTATTGTCAAAGTATTCCAAGATGATTAGGCCCACCCCACAAAGGTACACAGAGTCTTTATGTCAAAATAGAATATATGCATCATGTCCTCCTTATCACAGAATACCTATACTATGTTCTGTGGAGCAAAATTAAAAGCAATATAAATGCAGCTTCTGAAATGAGTTAAGCTATCCATCAAGCAATCGAAACATAAAACGACACGAAGACGATTTTCCCTACCCGTCTCTAGATTCCCATATTTTCCCTGTGTAGAGTACAGGGTATGGAATTGCTGAAAGTGAATGGCAAGGCGGTCATAATAAGGCTAAGGAGTCGCTACAATAATTACCTCGCAGCATGCGAAGACAAAACCTCGGTGAATCAGGTTCCTTTGGCAGGAAATGAGAAATCTACTATATGGACACTTGAAGGAGAAAACCCGGCAAAAGCAGTCCGTTTTGTGAGCGTGTACAACAAGTATCTAGCCGCAGTACACAACTCAGATGTCGTAATCCAAACCAAAGAAGAAAGCAGCTCGTCTTACACATGGTGGAAGGTTGAAAATTCAAGCAAAGGATTTCCTCATGTTATTATCAGAGCTTACATGGATGATTCAGGGCACTTACTCCTACCTCGTCAAGATGACAAGGTAGGCGGTCTTTGTGCAGGCGAGCATCATCGTTGGCTCATGAGAAAAATCATTCCTTGGGTCATCGAGATTGTTGGGTACAGAGCGTTGAGTAATTCCGATCATGATAAAGTGAGCAGGGGAACTACAAGTACTATAACACATATTGGGCAGCAGGTTATTATTCACTATCACGAGGGAACGGGAATTTCTACTTATACTTCCGGTAATAATACTAATGGATCGGGTACTCAGACGGTAGGAGGTGTAAGGGTTCAAACAAAGATTAAAGTAGTTAATAATGGCGATTTTGTTGTCAATGTCTGATCGACAATACGACATGATGGTGAGAGCAAATGGCTAGCTAGGCTAAATTGTGATTGTAGACGATTTCCCGAGTGAATTGTTTAGCCTAGTAGCGATTAGTTTTATGATGAAACCTTAGTTAACTTCAGACGAATAATCTCACTTGCTTATCTGAGGGCTACTACTAGAATTTAAGCCTTTATTATGTATACTAGTATAGATCCCGCGCGAGTGCGCGGTTTTTTAGATAGGAATATTAAAGAAAATAACAATTATACAACTGGTTTTTAACTCATTTTGAAATTTAATTGTAAAATTTGTTTTGTATTAATCAGTGGAAAAGGGAAAGTTCAGTATAATCCAGTTGTAGATATAATAATATAATGAAAGCCCAATTACAGATATGATATGATAAAAGCTCAATTACAGATGACCACTAGCCCGAGCCACGGCCTTCTCTTGCTCCATGAGACGAGCACCGGTAACCACATTCCACCTCGCCAGCTCCCTAATTAGCTTCGTGCCCTCCTCTATAAGCTCGGAGACGGAAGCCTTCTGGGATGAAGGGACGGTGGCGACAATTTGACCACTAGCCCGAGGCTGGGAGACAAAAGCCTTCTGGGATGAAGGGTTGACGGTGGTGCCTTGATCACCAACCTGTGCAGAGGACCCGACGGCCTGCTGCCCAACGTGAGTAATAGCCGACTGCAGCTGATCTGCAGAAATTCAGTTAAAACATCAGTATCAGCATCGACCTATCAGAAATACCTAGTGGCACGGCTGAATTTAAGCCACGAGCTAGATAGGTACCATGTTTGGCCTTCTTGACCGGAGAAGGCACTTCCTTGCCAGCGGTAGAAGTTGTCCCTTTCCTCTTGCGGATAAGGGGAGATCCCTCTGCGTCAGAATCCCCCTCATCGGGAATCTCAACAATCTCCATCTTCTTAAGGGAGGGGATGGGAGTTGAAACCGGTGTCGACGCCGTTGCCACCAAGGGCCTTGTTTTCCGCGTCCGACGCACCACGCCGCTCACAACCCTCGCCTGCGCCTCCTCTTTGCTCAAGACCTTCACCCATTGCCCATGAGATCGTTCGGCGACATCCTGCGGTCATGGGCTAGAGCCTTGGGATGCAAGTCAGCAACGGTTTTATCCTTGTGCAGCCCCATTCTCCGAAGAAGATCCTCAGATAGGTCCGGTCCAAAGTGGTCTGCAAAAGAAACAAAGCAAGAGTCAGGTAGAAGAAGTGAATCAAAGTCCGAAGATGAAGAAACATTGAGAGCGGCGGTGGGCCTCACACCGACCCCACTCACCCCGTGCTAGGGCCGGTATGAGGCCGACATAGCAAAGCGGCTCATCCTGAAGAATGATCTGCGTCGGGGGAATCCATCTTTTCGGCGTCCCACTCTTGTCCACCTCAAAGAGCCTCATTGCCAGCCTCTCATCCTCCTTAAGAAGGACCCTGCTAGCATCCATTTTAAGATGCCTCCGAGTGACCCATCTGTCATGCTCCGCCCTAGTCTCACACCGCAAATTAACCGATCTTTGAAAGGAGCGGGCAATGGATAGTCCTCCCAAGACTTTAACATACACCCACCGACCTTGCCAGTCCTTGCAAGAAGAGGGTTTGTCAGCAGAAACATAACCCTGCTCCGTTTGTATACTGTACCATCCAACACGGCCAGAAAGTGACGGTTTGAGATGATGAAGTCGGCGGAATAAATCCACCGTCGGAGCCTCTCCCTTAAAAAGACAAAGCCGACAAAACCAACTATGGTCCTCATGGCGGCGGGTGCGGTTGGGCAACAAGAACGTTCATGGCTCTAATTATGGCCACAACGTACCCATTCAGGCGGAAACCGGAGCCCGTACTCCAAGTGCCGCAGGTAAACGCCAAGATACTGACCCGACGGAGGGCGATACGGCCCGACCCTCCTCGGGGATAACAATTTCGTACCCCCTACCAAAGAAAAAATGATCCTCGAGAAGTTTCCCGCCGGAACAACGGGCAAGCTTATTACGGGACCAAGCACGATCAAGGTGGATCTTACGGACATAGCCGTGATCCATGACGTCTTGTCTCCCCTCACTAGGACGAGACCTTTCCGCATCATCACCAAAATCATCACCAAGATCACCAAAAGAGTCAGAATCCTCCCATTCCTCCAGAATTTGAGGGTCAACTTCAGGAGAAGGAGACCTAGGGCCCTCCGACGCAGGTTTACTAGGCCCAGCATCAGCAGAAGACATGATTCACAAAGATTACTAGCAAGAAAAAATAAAGGTTTGCTTGTTTACCTTAAAGAAAAACACTCGCCGGATCAAATCCTCCGAAGATTAAGAAGAAGAAAACCCTTGAAAGTTTGGAGAGATGAAGATTTTAGAGAAAAATTTTCGAAAATAAAATGGAGGCCAAAATCACGGAATAACTACCCTATTTATAGAGAAAAGCCCATGAAGAAGGACCAATCAGGGCACAACCCATGAAGAAGCGTCAACCAATCAAAAACACACACGTGTCAAGCATGCAACCGCGGGATGTCAATCGTCGCAACAGTTGAATGTCAATCAATGCAACAGTGACCAAACGTCTTCAACACGCCTATTCACATCTCTTCGACTGTTCATCTCCCTCGAACAAATTCCTAGGTATCCAGTATCCGCCGGCTACCGATCAACCAAGCCATGGAGTACCGGTATGGGGCAATCAAAATCAACCGGACTCTCACCCTGTCCCGCCAAATGTTCTTTTTTTTCCACATCGGATGCCCTTTACGCATCCATGTGGAGGGGGGATATGGTATATGGTGCGGCCTAACAAAAGTCACGCCGATGCACAAGGAGACACCGATACAGAAAGATTTTCGAAATTTACTGCAGAATATACGCTCAGCATACATCGGAGCCCATACCACGGCATAGACTACGCTGGGGGCAAATTGATGGGGCATATTCGCACCACCGACCAAGTCAACACACCGAGCAAGGTCAAAGATATCCACAAAGAAGTCAACGACTTAGATCGCTTAGCCGATCGACCCATCGGCCCGCTAGCCAGTCTCGGCATGGCAACCCGTCACCGGGCACATATCCGCGTACTCACATCCAAGACCCTCGGCCGGCCTGCCGTAGGTCTATCGGCCGAGGGTAGAACGGTCTTTCCACCTGATAAGCCACTTGGCCACTTGGCCACTACGTGACAAAAGGTGAAAGCCTATAAATACTCCTCAACCTTCATTGAGGAAAGGATCCCACAACTTAACCTAAAATACACTATTCATCTGGTAATATCTCCCTTATCTCTCTACAATACGTTCCTAGCCAATTAGTATACAACTTATACCTCTAAGTTCACTGACTTGGGCGTCGGAGTGGGTACGCTTGGCACAAAGCCAAGCCCTCAGTTCGTTCATTGTTGCAGGAAAGGCCGAGAGAGGCGATAGGAGCGAGAAGGGTTCAACCAAAGACATTATTCTACAAGCCACGGGTGGTAACGATACTTGCTCTGGAGTTACACCCGGAACAGATATAATGAAAGCCCAATTACAGGCAAATTCATTTAGGCGGGAAATTTTAAAGAGTTCTTATTCCCTTGTAATTCAATAATTGTATAATACTTCGACATGGAACACAAAAATCACGATTTATATCCGCAGTACACATAATGAAAATCTGCTAGGACATTTATTTCATCTATAAAATTGCTCAAAAGTATGCATAAAATACGAAAATATGATTAAACTGACGCTTGATTTCGGAGAAACGATACAATTTCATCGTTGACGAGTTGAGCATTTTCGAGCTGAATATAGTGGTGTCCATCAATGATAACCACATCAAGGTTTGGTACTATGCTCCTAAATTCTTCCCCTTTGACATAATCTAGAGTGCCTAAGGATTGAACCCCCATATCTTTGTCGCCGATAATCAATTTTGTTGGCACATCTATTTTAGCTCCTTGCCATGGTCCAAGTAGCTCCCAATTCCTACATATATACCCATAGGCCATAATATCAATGCCCAAGTCGACTTTTTAAATACACGGCAACAATAGTGACCGATCTCGACAAAAAAAATTAGTCGGACTAAAAGTAGTCGATACCAAATTTTGACATAATATATGGAGGTCGGAATTCCCAAACCTTGGGCTTAAATTCCACGTATGAGATTTTGGTGTTCTAGGATTTCAACTTGGCGTCTCAGGGTAATAAGAGTAATAAGTTTAAGCTGATGGTTGAAATCCGATCAATATCCTAATATTATGAACTATCATAACTTCATGATCCATTTAGATAATAACTTAATAAGAATAAGTTAGAAACTTACTTGTCCATAGCGCGATAATAGTTCAAAGGCGCGGTGAATCCATTTTTTTCAAATGTACTTGCAATTATTCCAAGCTCTTCTTCAGGAACCCATGAGGGTAGTGAAGTTGGAGTCTCTAAGAAATCAATAATCTCGACTCCCGGAGGAGCAATGAGAAGGTCAGGAGCATTGATCAACAATAGTTTCTTCAATACAGTCAAGCAATCGTACTGCGAGAAAGACTTCTCTGCTCTTCCTGGTTCCTAAGATGTCAAAACATCGTCAAGCTTAAGTAAAAGTATTCAAACCAACCAGTGGCGGATTAAGGGATTAGCCACATTACGGTGAATTATCTTTTAAAATTTTCTAATGCTCGTTCTTATTTTTCAAAAACTTATACTCCCACCTATTCATTTTAACTCTCCCTCTTTCCTTTTTTATCTATTCATATAACTCTCCCTATTTCCTTATTTAGTAAAGTTTTATACTTATTTTAATCACCTTACCCCATAACAATACCCCATAATACTCATATTTTATCTTATTTTAATCACCTTACCCCACAACAATACCCCATAATACTCATACTTTATCTTATTTTAATTATCTTAACCCACAACAATACTTATTTTAATCATCTTACCCCACAATAATACATTCCCTTTCTCCAATTACCTTACATCACCACAATACTTTACAATAAAATAATCATCTCCTTAATTTGCGTGCCCTTTTGAAATTGGAGAGTTAAAATGAATAGGAGGGAGTATTTTACAATTTTCACCTCAATCTTAACCTTTTGACTCCACCTCCGACCATAACTTTTTGACTCCGCCACTAAAATTAACATGGTTTGACTAGTCAATGGTGAATCCTGAAATAAATTATAAGTGGGTCGGGGGCCCTTTCCGAGACAAGGGGAGACAGGCCCCTCCCCACAAAACTAAAGTCCATCACCTGGTCTGACCATAACTTTTTACTCCGGCACTAAATTCAATATAACCCGATCATAAATATTACGCTCAAGACGGAAAAACCGACAAGGAGAAAAAGGAGAAGCTAGAGAGACATACTTGAAATTGGGTTATATATAGGCCATCTCCGAACGCTTTGTTGAGAAGATCTGATGGGCGGTCTTGAGATTGTGGACGGTAAGGGATACCCAAGTTAACAAGCCCTTTTACTCTATCCGGCCTAAATAGGCAGAGCATCCAAGCTAGTATTGCTCCCCAATCATGGCCCACTACATAAGCCTAATCAAGGGACAAATATGTGACCGTTTTACAATATGAGACGGTTCTTTCATTGGTTAAACACTCGTTTATACTCCCTCCATTCAACTCCACTTTGCATATTTCTCTTTTGCACACTATTCACAAGTGGACATTTAACTTTAATTTTCTCTCGATACATAAGTTAAAATATATTCATGTGGGATCTTATTTGATACGTCTTTAAAAATACATTAAAAATATCTAACTTTTATAATTTTTGTAAATATGTAGCTAAACATATTTACCGCGTAAAAGTCGCGTTGGCAAACGTGATAAAGCAAACATGTAAAGTGGAGTTGAATGGAGGGAGTAAGTATCTAATAGAAGGATCATTATAGAAAACATCAATTTACAATATAAGACCGGCTCATAATATAGAATAAAGCCTTGTTCTTTTGGACTAAAGTAAAGTTAAGTTAGTTAAGCTCAATTCAGACAATTTCAGTCCAAAAGAACATGGCCTAAGTATGAATGTCTTTTTATTGGTTACAAGGATCGTTACAGTAAAAGATCGTTTTCAATATGAGACGGTTCTTTTATTAGTCAAATAAATGACAACATGAACAGGACATGAACGAGGAGGTAATTACTAATTACCTTGTCAACTCCAAGTTCGTCGAGGAGGCCAATCAAGTCCCCAACAATATGAAGCACGGTATAAGAGGCAGGATCCGAAGGCGAATCGGAATCACCATAACCCCTCAAATCGGGCACGATAACCCGGTACCCATGTTGGGCCAAGTGATGAATCTGGTTGCTCCATGAAAGCCAAGTTTCAGGAAACCCGTGGATAAGAAGAACGGGTGGGCCATGGCCATGACCTTTTTCAGCTACATGGAGATATATTCCATTGGTACACACTCTTTTATGTGTAATTACTTGATCATCACTACTCATGGTGTGTTTGACTTTTTTGTTTGCAAGTTTGGAACTTGGACAAGTATGAGTTTGCTAGTTGTGTGACTTGTGTAGTTGTGTGTGTATATAGGTGGAAGGTGGAACAAGATAAAATACTTTATTGGTGAAGAATTGACCAAGTTAAATAAAGACTTAGTTTTGAAACCTGTGGAAAAATTACGGGTCTTCTTTTGGTTAATACTACCTGTATAAACATGAAATATTTGGAAACAAGGCAAATGATAAAATATGATGTAAATTATGAAAATTAAACATAATAACACGGTACTCTGTACTATGACTACTGTCAATTCCCTTTATTTGTTTTCCTATTTAATTCTCGTTTTCTTTTCAAGGGTTAAAATTATCAAATTTTGGTATAGACTTTTTATGTGTAATTACTTGATCATCACTACTCATGGTTTTGGTATTTGTGGTGTGTGTGACTTTTTTGTTTGCAAGTTTGGAACTTGGACAAGTATGAGTTTGCTAAGTTGTATAAAGTGGAAGGTGGAACAAAGATAAAATACTTTATTGGTGAAGAATTGACCAAATTAAATAAGATGGTATTGTTTTTTTTTTTTGGTTGGTGACGGGACACCGCAACCGTTATTTTTCGTGCAATCCAAGGTAAATATATTTAAGTCACCCGAGAATGACAGACTCGAAGTTTACAAGACATAAAAAAATGGATAGTATTGTCGTGTTCATATAGTCATGGACTCCTGTCATGACTATTGACTCATGTGACAATTGCAAAATACGTTTGAATTAAGAAAAAACTTGTCCCGATTATTCAATACCTTCCGAACCCCATTTTATCTGAAGACAAATTTAGAAAGCACAGTGATAAACTGCTCTAGACAATAGAAAATCTTAGTTATATCAAAAAGGAGCGCAATTTCTTCCTTAATCATTTTATTTTATATACATTTTTGTAAACAAGTGATCAATTTCGATCAACAAGACAAATACCTTATAATTTCCCACTTAATTCTGCCTCGTCCCCGTGACATCCCTATGTGATTCCTCACATACCCGTCAGTCCGTCACCCGTGTGCCAACCAAACGTCTCGCTCCATAATATCCACTTTCTCTACCCGCCACGTTGACCCGTGAAACAACAACAAATGCCCTGACACAACACGGTACCTTGACTCCACCTGAACACACGAACACCACAACTCTCTTCATCTTCCATCCATGGCGAAAACTCGACACGTTTCCATACGCCCTATCGACTCCTACACCATCAAATCCTCCAGCAAAACCGTCAAACGTAAGTCTCTCAGTTCTCCTACTTCCGTTTCATTTAATTAATTGTTTACGTTTTTTTCAAAATCGCCGAAATACTTAATATTTTCAGCAACTTCACTCATTTACGTACTTACTTGCTTTAATTAGCCGGCGATTGCGTGTTGATGCGGCCGCCGGAGCCGAGAACGCCGCCGTACATAGCGCGGTTGGAGAAAATTGAAAGCGCCGTGCGCGGCGGCGCGAAGGTGTACGTGCGATGGTATTATCGGCCAGAGGAGTCGATCGGAGGTCGGCGGCAATTCCATGGCGCGAATGAAGTGTTTCTCTCTGATCATTATGATGTGCAAAGTGCTGATTCTATTGAAGCTAAGTGTACGGTTCATAGTTTCAAGAGTTATACTAAGCTTGATTCTATTGGAAACGACGATTTCTTCTGTCGTTTTGAGTATAATTCTGCGACTGGAGCTTTCACACCTGATCGCGTTGCCGTGTCTGTACTCTCTCCGTCTCTTTCTAGAACTTTCTCAAAATCTTTAATTTTTGTTGCTTGATTAGATAATGTTATGTTAGCAAAATTTGATTGTGCAGATGAAGCGTAAATTTAGGCGAATGATTCGTTTTAGTGAATTCATTAGAGAAATTAGCTTGATACTGACTTTTTTGCTTGGCTAGACGAGCTTTATATTAGCAAAATTAGGATTGAAGTTGTTGATTGTGTAGATGAAGCGTAAATTTAGTTGAATGTAGCGAATTAGCTTGACGCTTAAGTATTTTTGTTGCTTGATTAGACGAGTTTGATATTAGTGAGAATTAGTGAAATTAGGATTGAAGTTGTTGGAGTGGATGAGGTGTAAATTTTGGTGAATCTTTCGCTTGCTTTGGCTAGTTAAATAGACTTTTATTATTGTGACGGAGATATGATTTAAAGTTGAGAGGTTGACACTTCTTGTTTTAAGTTTTAGGAGCGATTTCGTAATTTTATATGATTGAAGTTGTTGGTTGAGTAGATGAAACCTAAATTTTGGTGAAATTTTTGTTAATTCATCAGTTGATACATGCTTTGTTCAGCTAAATGGAGTGTTATTATTGTGGCAGTGTTTATGTTGGATGAGAAGTTAAAACATGGAACAATTTAGGTTCGAGTTACCGGTGAGACGTAGTCACTGTGAAGTTGTGAAGAAAGTCGAAAATTTTAGCTATATTCATGTTTTTAATTGCTTTGGAAGGGCGTGGCAACAGCTAGCCCCTCTACTGGTTGGAGCTCATTTTCTAGTTTAACGGGAAAGTTATGTTCATCTGACCATTAATCCTTAACTCGCTCTATGTAGAACCTTTAAGGAACTAGGATAATTTTGCTTACACTTGGAAATACAATGCTGTGTGTAGCAGGAATTTATAAGTGCTAGTTGTTGTCTTCATTGTATCTCCCTTCCCATGCTAGTTCTGTCAGCTTGATAAATGAAGAAATAAATTGATTGGGGAGTTTTGATGTTGAATTGTGAATGTTGGAGATGTATGGAGTAAGGGATTGGCTTTCACTTCATTGGTTTTGCAGATATTGCAAGTGTGAGATGCCATATAATCCGGATGATTTGATGGTTCAATGCGAGGGATGCAGTGACTGGTGAGTAAATATGCCACTATGTACCTCCTTGCTTTTGATTGTTCTCCGTTATTTTTGATCGGTGGTTAAGATTTTCACTTATTTGTTGTTAGAGAGGTTAGAAACATACAAGAAGGATCAAACTAGTAATTTGTTAACATGGTTTCTCTGAAATGTGATAAAGGTAACATGGGACGAGGTGCACTTGGAATGTAGCATTATATCTTTACCGTTTGTTCCATAAGCAAGATGCCGATAATTCCAGTCGTGATATTAAACATTAATTTCTGACTTATGTCGGTATTGCTTGTTGTGACATGATCTCAGTCCTTGCATCATAAATATGGCTGATACTGTCTCAAAAGTTGGCCATGGAATCATGGCTTGGTGTCGCAACCTTGTTTTATGTCGATGCTTCTAACAGTTTCGCTGACTAATTGTAAGGCTCAACAGTTTTCTCTTCGGTAATTCCAAGTTCCAACAGGAGACTTGGGTTTATCGTGAGTCATGGTAGCTAATAAAGTAGTTGCTCTAAATTTACGTGATCTTAGGCTGCCTGATGGTTTTTGATAATGGGAGTTCTGTATCAACCGGAAGAGGTTGAAAAGAACCTTATGTTTTATATAAGGTTGTACTTCACAGTTCAAGCTATGAATTTGGAGTCTTTATCTGCTGCAATCACTCATGTCGATTTTGTTCATGAGGACTGTACTTTCTACAAAGTAGTTGTTTATGAATTGTAACTTTGGAATGCGCTTTGTTATTCAGGTTCCATCCAACGTGTATAGAAATGACTGCAGAAGAAGCCAAAAGGCTCGACCACTTCTTCTGTCAAAGCTGTTCTGATGATGATTCCAAGACGTTACATGACTTGCAACATTCACATGCTGCTTCTAGGCATTCTGATGCAAAGGTATACCACTTACTCATGGAATTATGTACTATTAATCGATTTCCTTAGCATTTATGGAATACGCTTGCCCATGCCTAAAATAAGTTGACAAATACACTCCCTACCATTTGCCAGTGTTTTCTCCGTTCCACTTTTCTCCCATCCCCTTCCGTCTCCTGTCTCTCCAGCTTCACTGCTGCCTGGTCGACTACCGCCATGGTTTCATACTTTCATGGACGGCCTATTAGCCATGGATTAGTAGATTCTAGTTAATTCGGTTCCTTTGAGACATCTTGGGTTAAATTTGCATCTGACCAAATTAAACATGTAATTTGTGGTTACAGTCCAATACCTTCTCAGGTCCTCCAATTATTCAGTCATTTAACCAAACATAAATTCTCACTTTAGTCGGACACTATCCGTCTAAAGTTGTAGACGGATCAAATATCACACCACTTTTATAATAAGACAAACAACAAGTGGGATGTCACCACTTTGTCTTATTATGTAAATGGTGACATATTTGACCCGTCTACACTTTAGACTGATATATCCGTCTAAAGTGAGACTAATTGTTAACCAAATGGGTCTGAAGAGTTTTTAGCGTTGCCTTCCGTAGTCCGTGAGAACTGACAAAATTCTGTTTATTAGTTGGAATACTGCATCCAGTGAATTTACAAAGCTTAAGATACCATTCTCTGTCTTGCATCTTGGTAAATGCATTGAATTGTGACTGAGCACCAGAAAAACAGCTCCCTTGCTACTGTAAACGCGGATAGTGTCCCACTTTTTTCTTTTCTGCTCTTCTGCTACGCCAAAAATTCGTTGCACTAAATATTTGTAAACCACGATAGGGCTGTGCAATATGCTAATAAGTATCTGTATAAGAATATGTTTGCTCTTCTTGTATATTTATATAATGGTTGGTATTCAGGTGGACAACAAGCGCCGCAGAATGTGATGTACATTGTACAGTAGTAGTAACACTGGTTAGGTGTAGTGTATCGCTGACTTTTGACAGAGCCTCAAGTAATAAAGAGACTGAAGTTTCATCTTTTTACAAAGTCGACAATGGCCGCCTTCTTATCGTGGATTTGGTAGACGTTCGCTTTTCTCAGTCTAACGGTTGTCTTAAGCTTGCATTCGAGGATGTTGCCACGTTTCTGTAAATTAATGATCTGTAATTTTAAAGTCGTTCTCGCACCAGAAGTCCTGTAATAGGTTGCTTTGTTATTTATGTACTTGATTTTAAGTGAGAGCATTTAATGTAAGGTGAAGTTGATATATCAAATATCGAAACATATTAGAAGCAATTCGTGTTTTGACTTGGTGGATCGGATAGGGTTGCGAATCCGAGTCCATCAAGAAGAGAGCATGAAGAACTAGCAGTCTAGCACCAATTCAATTGGCTAATATTCCATACAATTTTCATCAGCTAGGATTTGTGCGACAATTTGTCTAAGCTCCGTCTTTTGATCTGCTTCTCCTTCCTCGTCGTCTATATCATCAAGGCAAGCCATTATAACATCATTATCATCTCGATCGACACTTCCATCCACATGAGCCAAGAACAGAAGCAAGACATCTTGGGCTTGAAGCGGATCCTCTTCATCATTTATGTAGCGATTGAACTTCAAAGTCGAAGGCAAATGGAGAATCTTAAGTCGGAATTTACCATTATCCCTTATTGATTGAGGACCAATCACCATACCCCCATTCCTATCGGCATCTTTGGTCGTGAAGCTCATACCCGTCTTCCAATCATCCCCTTGGTACCCCAACGCTATAATCGAACCATGAAAAATAGTATGATACACGACCGTCTTCAATGCCCTCAACCCCTGATTCTTTCTCCTTACATCAGTGTTGCTATCATTCACCTTATCAGCAAAGACATACAGAACATAGTCGGCCACAGTATCGGAAACTCCAAACTTGGCATCCCACCTGAACCACAAATGAGGAGACACACGACAGTCGTAGCAAGGCATTGTAGGTAGTTCAACTTCCAACGACTTCAACCCGCTAAGCTTTTTGAAAAAACTAACTGCTTGCCGGTTTAACTTAGGCGTGTTTACCCACCAGCAGACGAAGACGAGTAAAGTTAGTGTTAGTACGATTACTGTCATAGATTTACAACGTTGGAGAATATTTAACAGTAGGGGTATAGATTTCGACAAAACTTTATTAACCAGCCTACCATACCAACACCCTGACTTATCCGGGTTAAACAATGTGGCCTCTAACGGTGTCGAAAACGAGACAATTTGAGGAAGAATAGCATCCTGTGACAGTGCCAGGGTACACCTACGAAGCGTGACAATATCAACTTTACTTAAAATTGTCACAATAACATCATCTGGTAAGTCTAGACATATAGGCTCGGGTTTGGGTTTGGATTTACGAATCCTGTGTTTAAGTTTAAGCAAATGGTTGAAACCGCATTGTTTAATTGTTAATGGGTTTGGTAATTTCATTGAAATATTAGGTAAGATGGTTTGGAAAATTAATTTAGCTCTGGTGAGGCAGAAGATTTACCTCGGACACTATCGGGAGAATTAGTGATTATAAGTGCGTGTTTATATATTAAACTATCCTAAGTCCCTAACCATATGTATGAATTTGGAAAAACTAATAACGGAAGTCTTAAACCAAAGACTTGATGTAAACAACACAAATACTATCCTACAACCAGTTGTATAATAGCATTATACAACTGCATCAAAGTTATCGAGTTCTCACACAAAGTTGTTGAGTTATTTTACAAGTTATTGAGCTATTTTACGAAGTTATTGAACTCAATAATTATTCTGTTAAACTCAACAACTTTGTACCATAACTCGATAATTTTGTTAATAGAGCTCAAGAACTTTGTAACAAAGCTCAACAATATTGAATAAGTTGTATATACAACCAGTTGTATAATACATTAACTGACTTATTAATTCGCCAAATTACCTATTAACCCACCAAATAGTATATATGCGAGTCTAACTAAAAATTCATCAAATCTCTGTTATCATTTCATGAATCATAACCGAGGTTATCAATAGTAATTTGCGCTTATGAAAAGTGAAATAAAATACAAGCAATAATACAACTACAAATTCTCATTTGTGGTGCATTATTAGAGCAAGTCCAATGGTAGGCTATTTGATACTAGCTTGATAAATCCACATCACATTTTAAGCCATAACAACTTTAAGCTACCATATTACTCCAATGGTTTAGCTAGCTTTCATAAATTTTATTTAATTAATTAAAATATGTAACTAATTTTCTTATTGGTTGATTTTAAGTTGTGGGCCACTTTAAGCTACTAGCTTCATGAGGCTAGTTGCTTAAATCAAGCCACTCAACATGGCTATCTCCAATGGTTTACTCACTAGCTTGCAATTTTATAAAATTGCAAGCAAATCCTTATGCTAAACCATTGGACTTGCTCTTTAGAGCAAGTACAGTGGTTTAGCTAAGGGACTTGCTTGCAATTTCTTAAAATTGCAAGCTGGTGGCTAAATCATTGGAGATAGCCAAGTAAGATTGCTTAGGTTGAAAGAACTTTAACCATTAAATTTAATAGGCTTAAGTGGTCCCACTAAAAAAACAACCAATAAGAAATTAGTTGGGTTTAATCAAGCTAGTATAAACAAAGCTAACTGCTAAACCATTGTACAAGTTTAACTTGGTTATGGTTGTACAATGCTCAGTTAAATTGGTTACGATTGTACAATGCTCTTTTACAACTAGTTGTATAATAATATTTGTGTGTAATTACAAGCTCATAGTAATACAAAAATATCACATTTTCCTTCCAAACTATTTTAACTTCGTAATCAGGGCCTAGGTTTCATCTAGAGTTTTTTTTTTTTTTTTGGGATATTCTTAGGTGTATGCTCGAATTTTTCGGTTTTCTATGTTATATACTTATACCCCTACATTTTTGAAATTCTATAGTGTACTCCTGAACTCTATACATTAGTCTATATCATAACCTTATTTATTGTCTTTGATATGTTGGTTTCTTAATTGATCTATTAAATCGTTTATTTACTATTCCAATTACTCGATAACCTACTCATGATCATCATTTATTTATTAATTCGCCAAATTACCTATTAACCCACCAAATAGTATGCGAGTCTGACTAAAAATTCATCAAATCTCCATTATCATTTCATGAATCATAACCGAGGTTATTAATAGTAATTTGCGCTTATGAAAAGTGAAATAAAATACAAGCAATAATACAACTACAAATTCTCATTTGTGGTGCATTATTATAAGCTTGTTATAAAACTGGTTAAAATAATGTTAAAAAAGGGAAAGTAATTATGAAATGTCACAATATACTTTACGTCACAAGCAAGAATAGCCGACAAAACAACAACATTATACATCAAGGATTGGGATTGGAGGAAGTCCTGAAACCGTCGCGGAGAATTTTAGGTTTTTTCAAGTCTTTCTCAACTATGTAGTCATTAGCATTGCAGGTATCAGTAAACACCGGTGAAATATGTTGGCAACTCTGAATCTGATTATAATTGCTTCTAACGAAATTAAGAAAGTCGAGAGTCGAGTCGAGGGTTGTGCTTGAATTAAGTAGCTCACACATACAACTCTTATGTCCCTTCTTAGATAACTCCCCCAACTTCTGGCAACAACTTTCGGCTCTCGGGTCGCATTTGCACGGCTCACCTTCCAAGCAGCAACCCGTGAAAGAGTCTACCAAAGGCAACACCAAATCACTTACTTGCGTCCGAGGCTTTTGCATGATCGAGCCGCAAGTTTTTATGTCAACGGAATCATGACTAAAACACAGATCTTCAATTTTCGGGCCTTTTTTTCGAGACAGATCACAGACGGGACCATTATATAACTTAGCGGACAAGCGACACTCGTCACGCAACGTGTCGTTCACAAAGTGGAGGAAGTTGTTTAGACTTGTTATATCACTGGCATTCGGGTCTTTGTTATCCGTGTAACTGCTGCAGTAGTTACAAAACGGGTACCTCGTCTTTAGTATAGAACAGCAATTTCGTCTACCTCGACTCCCAAGGTCGTTTTCGGCCGCTGCCTTTACCATTGGTGCGCATGTCTTCATTACATCTTGTACCGACTTCTCGCATGGGCTTTGTACCTGAGTAATGAGTATGTATTTATCACATTATTTAAATCACGTCATACGGAGTATAATTATATAAATAATGCGACTCTACATACATTATTTAAATTAGTACATGTATCTTCCTTAAGATAATGTAAGAATCCTCTACTACTAAGAGAATAAAAATTCTCTTAGTTTTCCCGCAAAAAGCATCTAGTTAAATAAGTTAATAAATAAAATTTTCTTTCATTACATTATTATCTTTTCAATGAATATATTCTTATAAATAAACTATAATTTTTTAAATAAATTCATAATTATGATTTTTTCATTAAAATAAAATAAAATCGATATTAAATTATAAAGTATAAGTTGCTAAATTTTTCAGTAATGTAATAATTATTACTGTAGAGAATAATTTGACACATGCTTACTATTAGCTTCGTGACAAAAAAACATTCACTAAAAAAAATTCAAAACTTAAATAAATTTTTTTATTAGTTAGTTTTCCATTTTAATTTTTTTGTTTCATATCAAAATACAATGGAGTGAACTGATAAATATTAATGAGATGCAAATTTTAAAAGTATAAATCCTCCTATTATATACTAAGAGAATACAATTTCTCTAAAGTTTTCCCTCCAGAGTGCTCAAACTTATATATGAGAACAAATTAGATTTTCATTTATTAAACTAATTTTCCATTTAAAATAATCTATACATAAAAATTGTATCTCCTATTACTAACTTCGTGACGAAAAAAGATTTTATTAAAAAATTTGATGTAGTTAAAATATTTTCATAAAAAACACAATTCATGGAATTATTCAATTCTTTTGATTGATTTTATAGTTATTTTTTATAAAAATTCACGAGATATAAATCTAAAATCTATAACTAATACACTAAAAATTAAAAGGCTTATATTTACCGCGCATTTGCGCGGGATCTAAACTAGTATTAATTAACGAAAACAAAAAATTAGTATAAATAATGTAAGAATATTAATGAAGGAAAACGAAAAATGACGATAGTTATTATCTCAATTTTTATTTAAAAACATATAACAGAATCAATTTAAATGAGAAAAATTTTACGTATCATTTTATAATAAAGGGTTTTTCTAAAATGTATTCTAAGGGTACATGTTAATAACCTTAATATGGTAAGATTAACAATATATTCTCACTAATTATGGTAACAATGAGTTTATACTTGAATATCTATGTTGTCAATCTTATCATTTTAAGGTTATTATAGAAAAACCAATATAATAAAGAGCTCATCATTTAACGACAAAATAAAAAAGGGTTATGATAAATACAACCCAATGGGTTGTATTTAAGAAACCAAAAGAGGAAATAAATTCTTAATATATGCATTAATTGTATTGATTAATGTGTAACTAGCATAGATCCCGCGCTATGCGCGGTATATATAGAGTATTTATTTTTTTAAGGGTGTTATTTATAATGAAAAACTAATTAAAGAGAATCAAGTAACGTTATGAAATGTGTATTTTTATGAAATAAATATATTTTTTTTTACCATGAAATTAATGATTTCTTTATTTAGGTAATGTTCCAACTGTTTTATGGAATTTTCTATTATCACAAAGTTAATGGTAGGTATGTGTCGAATTATTCTCTAAAATTAAAATTATAACATTTAATGAAGAATTTACAACTTGCAGTTTATAGTTTAACATCAAATTTAATTTATTTTGATGAAAAAATTATAACAATTAGTAAAGTTAATAATTTAATAAAAAAGATAGTTTATAATTTTAATCTATACTAAATAGTTTAATAAAAAAGATAATAGTTTAAAGAAGGAATATTTTACTTGTTTCTTGAATTAGATAGATGCATTTGGAGGGAAATAAGAGAAATATTATTCTCTTAGTAGTAAATAAAGGAGATTTTATTAGTAAATATAGATAGTGAATACAAATTAAATAGGAAATAAATATTATCTAGAATAATTCACTTGGGCGGAAAATGTAAGCGGGAAAATTTAGAAATGTGTTAATCTTTTAGTATATAGGGGATTTAGTTCTTAATTCCTAAATTAATACCCAAATTAGAAGGTATTTAATGCTTAAATACAACCCACTGGGTTGTATTTAGCATTACCCAAAAAAATTGTCACTTTCTAACAATAAACTGATGGTTTTTTTGTCGGAAATGAGAATTTGCGATATATGAAATGATAAAACAACTTACTGATAGAAAAGCAGTGTCGCAATTTTGGTCAAAACCGCATGATTTTGCAAGTTCTTTATCACCATCTAACGCATTTAAAATCTTTAGGAGGGGATTACCACCAGCTTTACTTCGGCCGAACAAATCTTGAGCCTTACATTTACATAAAACCAAATCAGTCCCCGAAAGCGTCGCATTCGGAACAAAGAGGCAACGCTCTCGCATACGGGACTCCTGGCTTGGACCTTCGACAAAATTGGTTGGTTTACTGAATCTATTCATGACCGCAGCTTCGAGATTAAATAGCGTGGTAATGCAATTGCTATCTAAAGAAGTGGCAGCTTCACAATAATAATGTAGGTTGTTGTTGGACACCATTATAGTGTATAACATGAAGATGACTAGGTAAAATACACTAGCCATTGAATTTACAATGAATCGGGAATAATACTTGGATGGTTTATGGTTTAATTTAACGTTTAGGATAACTAGACTAGTTATTTATAGTGAATAATAATGTACATGTATATGCATATGCATGTCTAAGGAAGGTGGAATTGCTGGTGATGATCGTGCATACGTGCCGTCCTCGACACTATTAGTCGTGCCATCCGCGCACACAGTCTATGCCCGGATATCTGATCTTCCAGGTGTAATTGTATGTATGTATGTATTATTTGATTAAACGTTCTTTAATTTTTTTAATGAGTTGACTGGTTAATTGTGTTATATATAATCTTGTGCTTGCTGTCGGGAGATTTTTAACAGATTTCGTGGATGTTAGTTTAATAGATTTACTCACTTCGTCTCGGTGAACTGTTGTTCTTTGGTTTTAGCACAAAGACCAAAGAAAGAGGAGTGAGTCAATGACTAAATGACAAGTGGAATAAATTGAGTGTGAATAATCAAATTGTTCATCAAGTTCATTCTTAAAATAGAAAGGACAATAATTGACTGGGACATTCCAAAATAAAAAAGGACAACAAATAACTGGGACTGGGGGAGTAATTGGTACGTATATTCATTTATTAACGAGAATTTTGGCAATGCGGATTTAGAGGGAGGGGGGCACCATATGGTGTAATTGTATGTATGTATATTGTATTTTACAAAAACACAACTTCTTGTTTACAACCGTGATAAATACGAATAATTTACAACGGAGGTATTGTAACACCCCCTCATACCAAGGTACCTTACCAAGGACTACCCTAGCATGAAAGGTTGTTACCATCTCGGTTTCCCGAGGTTAGTATATCAAAGTTACCAATTCCAAACAACCTTTATTAAAGTATAAAGAGTTAGTGATTACATGTTTCCAACACCAAACCAAAGTATAACTGTGAAAGGTCTAACAACTACAACGAATGCAAGCTAAGTCTCTTGACGGCGGAAGCTAGATTCGAGTGATGACTCCCCATGACTGTCTTATAGCTAAACATCTGCATTACTTGTCGCAATCTGCTCACCATCCCCGAATGGATCACCGCAGGTTTATAAAACAACAACGACGGGGTCAGTACCGTTCAATCAAGATAAGACAAACAAGTAATGTAACCGGCTGATCATCCTCCACAGTAACTGACTACACACCGAAGTGTGTAGCCCTGCCGGATTACCCATCGCAACAGGTAATCCACTCCGCCGGTGGGGGACCGCAGCCCATCCCCACCAAGTCCAGCTCATCAACGAGCGACTATCAATCTCTGTCCCTTAATGTGCACATCCCCTCCCGTGACGGGTTCCACGGAGGGCGAACTAGGGTGTGAAGCCACTCCCGCAAGTGACTCCACCACAATCACACACACCACAGCATCACAGCTGTCACAACACCACAACCGTCACAACACAACCACATCACCACCGTCACCACAACACCCATACTCCGATGATCAGCAAATAACAACAATTACAAAACAAACACAATCTTAAATCAATTAACAGTAACTGAGTAGGGAAACCCTACCTTAGCAACAATAAGCAACGATGGAGACAATCACTAGAACGGCTCCTCTACGAAGTCCTCGCCTAAACAATAATCACATAACACAATTACACATTGCACAATCCCATTTCCCCCAAATTCATAAATAAAGCAAACCCTAGAATTAATCATCAATGACATAGGGATAAGGACTTACCGACGGAAGAATGAAAGATTGAATGCAAAAGCTACGATGACCACACACACAGAGGAGAGATTTGGGAGTGATTAGGATGTCGTACGTATGATTAGGTTTTGTAAAATGATGTTTAGAAACTGCTTTATCGAATAAATAATCCCTAAACACTCCCGCATCAAACCGCTGAAATATTACTCGCCAGACCGGATACTCGGTCGAGTATAGAGTATACTCGGCCGAGTATCCTCTACTCGGTCGAGTATTCATCATACTCGGCCGAGTATTCCTCGGCAGTAGCCAAACAGACTACACATCTACACTACTCGGCCGAGTAGGCTCTACTCGGTCGAGTACTTAGCCTAAGAAATCCGTAGTATTACAGTCTTTCCCCCTTAAAAAGAACTTCGTCCCCGAAGTTCCAACCCAACCTATAAAACATGGATACCTAACACTAACTTCACCAACCAAGCTTACTTCCACAACACGACTTACGATATCGTCTCAACTACAACACAGCCTCTCGACACTAACTCCATAATACTATCGAATAACCATAACATAAGTGTTGTTAACTCTGTCTCACTACTATAACGCTCACTAGCACATCAATACCAAGACAATCTACCAAACAAGATCAACCATCAAAACGAAATGTTACATTCTACCACCCTTAAAACGAACTTCGTCCTCGAAGTTTACTCCCACAACTAAACATCACTACTACTACGAGCACTGCCATTACCTGTAATAAAATCAACCACAACACGAATCTATCCTTTCCTCTACACCAACACTCAAACCTCCAAATGTACTATAACATGTACAACCATCAAACTCTCTTTTCTCTTTCTACTCCACTTAAGATAAATGTTACGTCCTCGTAACTCACTAATACTAGGTCCTTTACTATACCTCCCATAAACCTCATTACCACCATATGTCAACGATAACCCACTATAACCTTAAGACCTGCAACCATTCCTATATCCAGGACTCTCTTTCCCTAACAGTTCTCGTGTCTCCAATTATTCTGTACTCACATAACATATATCATAAAAATCCTCAGTATCACCATACTCCATCTCTTCCCCATTACCGCAAAACGACATACTTCTATATAATTATACACTCTTCTCCACGATCTTAGCCCACAATCCACAAAATATTACACATACTCACATTAGCTTCTTAGGTTCATCTCTTTTATTACCACAAAACTCACCCTTGACTTGACATGATACTAAGTCCCAAAACTCCATACTCACTGTCCCAAGAAAAGGTGCTAAACCACATGTAGTTCTAGTTCAATGCCACGCATGCTCCACATTTTTTTTTTGCCACAACTATGTCCACCGATGCCTCATCTAAAACAAGATCAAAAGTACTCTAACAACCTCTCACAACTGTGTCCCATTGACAGAATGCCATTAAACCATGACCACAACGGAAACATACTCAGCTTTCTTCCATATCCCACTCTACCCTCAATCCGAAGCCGAAACTGATAAGAAACATTAACACACAAAACAACACTCGATATGCCAACACCGACACTAACAAAGAAGCAAGCAACGAAGAAACAAACAACAATCGTGACAACATGAAAATACTCATATCACAACACGAATTACCGTGCCCAGTGCATAACACCACATCGATAGCCATCACAACTTTTACAATCGCATAACACTGACTGAGCACAACTTCCTTGACCACAAGACTTTCTTAAAACTGCTCTACCAGATCACGACGCAGCATATTAGACGAGATCACAAATACCAACCTTATGAATATTATCCATACCATGACTCTTGAGGCCGGAACCTCACACCATTACTTACAGATATCATACATACACATATAAGTATAACATATGACGCGGAACACACATATAACGACTCGTATCTATCACGCCACACCATTACTCGTGAGGCCAGGACCTCACACTAAATTTTACACACCTCATGGACCCATAATTGAATCTAACTAGCCAATCCTGATCACGTAAGTTACAACTTGATGATGAATATCTCTCATCCGAACTTAACTCAGATGCCCTTCCTAACATATCCTCTCATACACACAATTATCACCACCCGGCGGACGTAGCCAAATCATCAGTACCCAACTTCTAGCGAACACCTCACATATCCACCTCTTATACTCCCTCACAACCATACATACTGATCAGTCTCCACCAAATCAACCCCATTAGGACAACTAACTTTCTAGTGACAACAATACAACACCAACACCCTTTCATGTGACCGCTCTCTCACTATCACTTCTTTACACAACAGTTTATTTCCTCTTTTGGTTGTCATCCCACATAACGAGCATCATATCCATCAACAAAATGTTCCTCAACATTATTCCCAATTCTATCCTTTATCGTATCGTCACCTAACTTTCCACCAAAATCTCAGATCGTGCAAACACTCTACAAGCTTCTTATTCCCTTAATACCTCGAAACTCACGGCTAACACGTCGTCCTGTACTCCTATATAACCATTAACTCACGCCCTCTAATGAGGCTATCGTACATTTCCGTAATTTTCTACTTACTTCCATCCCTCCTTCCCCCTTTTCACGCAGTAATACCAAGTAATAATTCATCTCCTTCCTCTTTCTACCTAACAGGTTGATTCCTGAAATCGAACAGGTAGATTCCTGAAATAAGCTCGGACGCGTGACTGAAAAACAGGGAGAAAAAGAAACAGGGTCCGGTACGACCTTCTGAACGGCTGAAATTGAAGTGTAATACACGGTTTTTCGGGATTCTGGGGTCCCGGAAAAATTTTTTCCGGAAATCACATAGAAAGTTCCTCGGGTCAGATAAAGCGGCCACGCAAAGTTTGAGAACCAACGGAAGAAATTTGGGGGTGCCGGTGTGCCACAAACCAGCATTCACCGAAACTCGGATTATCGTGCAAAATGTGTTAAAGCTCGTTATTTGAGGCTGAAATCGAACAGGTTGATTCCCGAAATCGAACAGGTAGATTCTGAAATGAGCTCGGACGCGTGACTCGAAAAACAGGAGAAAAAGAAACAGGGCCGTGCGACCTTCCGAACGGTGAAATTGAAGTGTATAATACACGGTTTTTCGGGATTGCGTGGTCCCGGAACAAAATTCTCCGGAAATCACATAGAAAGTTCCTCGGGTCAGATAAAGCGGCCACGAAAAGTTTGAGAACCAACGGAAGACATTTGGGGGTGCCGGTGTGCCACAAACCAGCATTCCCCGAAACTCGGATTATCGTGAAAAATGTGTGAAAGCTCGTTATTTGAGGCTGAAATCGAACAGGTTGATTCCTAAAATCGAACAGGTTGATTCCGGAAATGAGCTCGGACGCGTGATTGAAAAACAGGGAGAAAAAGAAACAGGGTCCGGTACGACCTTCCGAACGGCTGAAATTGAAGTGTATAATACACGGTTTTTCGGGATTCCGGGGTCCCGAACAAAATTCTCCGGAAATCACATAGAAAGTTCCTCGGGTCGGATAAATCGGCCACGCAAAGTTTGAGCACCAACGGAAGACATTTGGGGGTGCCCGGTGTGCCTGAAAACCAACATTCGCCGAAACTCGGATTATCGTGAAAAATATGTTAAAGCTCGTTATTTAAGGCTGAAATCGAACAGGTTGATTCCTGAAATCAAACAGGTTGATTCCTAAAATGAGCTCGGACGCGTGATTGAAAAACAGGGAGAAAAAGAAACAGGGTCCGGTACGAACTTCCGAACGGCTGAAATTGAAGTGTATATAATACACGGTTTTTCGATATTCCGGGGTCCCAGAACAAAATTCTCCGGAAATCATATAGAAAGTTCCTCGGGTCAGATAAAGCGGCCACGCAAAGTTTGAGCACCAACGGAAGACATTTGGGGGTGCCGGTTCGCTGAAACTCGGATTATCGTGAAAAATGTGTTAAAGCTCGTTATTTGAGGCTGAAATCGAACAGGTTGATTCCTGAAATCGAACAGGTTGATTCCTGAAATGAGTTTGGACGCGTGATTGAAAAATAGGGAGAAAAAGAAACAGGGTCCGGTACGACATTCCGAACGGCTGAAATTAAAGTGTATAATACACGGTTTTTAGGGATTCCGGGGTCCCGGAAAAAAATTCTCTAGAAATCACATAAAAAGTTCCTCGGGTCAGATAAAGCGGCCACGCAAAGTTTGAGCACCAACGGAAGACATTTGGAGGTACCGGTGTGCCACAAACCATCATTCGCCGAAACTCGGATTATCGTGAAAAATGTGTTAAAGCTCGTTATTTGAGGCTGAAATCGAACAGATTGATTCCTGAAATCGAACAGGTTGATTCCTGAAATGAGCTTGGACGCGTGATTCAAAAACAGGGCGAAAAAGAAACAGGGTCCGGTACGACCTTCCGAACGGCTGAAATTGAAGTGTAATACACGGTTTTTCGGGATTCCGGGGTCCCGGAACAAAATTCTCCGGAAATCACATAGAAAGTTCCTCGGGTCAGATAAAGCGGCCACGCAAAGTTTGAGCACCAACGGAAGACATTTGGGGGTGCCGGTGTGCCACAAACCAGCATTCGCCGAAACTCGAATTATCGTGAAAAATGTGTTAAAACTCGTTATTTGAGGCTGAAATCGAACATGTTGATTCCTGAAATCGAACAGGTTGATTCCGGAAATGAGCTTGGACGCGTAATTGAAAAACAGGGAGAAAAAGAAACAGGGTCCCAGATCGACCTTCCGAACAGTTTGAAATTGAAGTGTAATACACGGTTTTTCGGGATTCCGGAACAAAATTCTCCGGAAATCACATAGAAAGTTCCTCGGGTCAGATAAAGCGGCCACGCAAAGTTTGAGCACCAACGGAAGACATTTGGGAGTGCCGGTGTGCCACAAACCAGCATTCACCGAAACTCAGATTATCGTGAAAAATGTGTTAAAACTCGTTATTTGAGGCTGAAATCGAACAGGTTGATTCCGGAAATGCGCTCGGACGCGTAATTGAAAAACAGGGAGAAAAACAAACAGGGTCCGGTACGACTTTCCGAACGGCTGAAATTGAAGTGTATAATACACGGTTTTTCGGGATTAGGTCCCGAACAAAATTCTCCTAAATCACATAGAAAGTTCCTCGGGTCAGATAAAGCGGCCACGCAAAGTTTGAGGACCAGCGGAAGACATTTGGGGGTGCCGGTGTGCCACAAACCAGCATTCGCCGAAACTCGGATTATCGTGAAAAATGTGTGAAAGCTCGTTATTTGAGGCTGAAATCGAACAGGTTGATTCCTGAAATCGAATAGGTTGATTCCTGAAATGAGCTCGGACGCGTGATTAAAAACCAGGGAGAAAAAGAAACAGGGTCCGGAACGACTTTCCGAACGGCTGAAATTGAAGTGTATAATAAACGGTTTTTCGGGATTACGGGGCCCCGGAACAAAATTCTCCGGAAATCACACTGAAAGTTCCTCGGGTCAGATAAAGCGGCCACGCAATGTTTGAGCACCAACGGAAGACATTTGGGGTGCCGGTGTGCCATAAACCATCATTCGCCGAAACTCGGATTATCGTGAAAAATGTGTTAAAGCTCGTTATTTGAGGCTGAAATCGAACAGGTTGATTCCTGAAATGAGCTCGGACGCGTGATTAAAAAACAGGGAGAAAAAAAACAGAGTCCGGTACGACCTTCCGAACGGCTGAAATTGAAGTGTATAATACACGGTTTTTCGGGATTCCGAGGTCCTGGAACAAAATTCTCTGGAAATCACATAGAAATTTCATCGGGTCAGATAAAGCGGCCACGCAAAGTTTGAGCACCAACGGAAGACATTTGGGGATGCCGGTGTGCCACAAACCAGCATTCGCCGAAACTCGGATTATCGTGAAAAATGTGTTAAATCTCGTTATTTCAGGCTGAAATCGAACAGGTTGATTCCTGAAATCGAACAGGTTGATTCGTGAAATGAGCTCGGACGCGTAATTGAAAAACAGGGAGAAAAAGAAACAGGGTCTGGTACGACATTCCGAACGGCTGAAATTGAAGTGTACAATACACGGTTTTTCGGGATTTCGGAGTCCCGGAACAAAATTCTCCGGAAATCACATAGAAAGTTCCTCGGGTCAGATAAAGCGGCCACGCAAAGTTTGAGCACCAACGGAAGACATTTGGGGGTGACGGTGTGCCACAAACCAGCATTCGCCGAAACTCGGATTATCGTGAAAATGTGTTAAAGCTCGTTATTTGAGGCTGAAATCGAACACGTTGATTCCTGAAATCGAATAGTTAGATTCCTAAAATGAGCTCGGACGCGTGACTGAAAAACAGGGAGAAAAAGAAACAGGGTCCGGTACGACCTTCCGAACGGCTGAAATTGAAGTGTATAATACACGGTTTTTCGGGATTTCGGGGTCCCGGAAAAAAATTCTCTGGAAATCACATAGAAAGTTCATCGGGTCAGATAAAGCGGCCACGCAAAGTTTGAGCACCAACGGAAGACATTTGGGGATGCCGGTGTGCCACAAACCAGCATTCGCCGAAACTCGGATTATCGTGAAAAATGTGTTAAATCTCGTTATTTGAGGCTGAAATCGAACAGGTTGATTCCTGAAATCGAACAGGTTGATTCCGGAAATGAGCTCGGACGCGTAATTGAAAAACAGGGAGAAAAAGAAACAGGGTCCGGTACGACCTTCCGAACGGCTGAAATTGAAGTGTAATACACGGTTTTTCGGGATTCCGGGGTCCCGGAACAAAATTCTCCGGAAATCACATAGAAAGTTCCTCGGGTCAGATAAAGCGGCCACGCAAAGTTTGAGCACCAACGGAAGACATTTGGGGGTGCCGGTGTGCCTGAAACCAAAGATTCGCCGAAACTCGGATTATCGTGAAAAATGTGTTAAAGCTCGTTATTTAGGCTGAAATCGAACAGTTGATTCCTGAAATCGAACAGGTTGATTCCGGAAATGAGCTCGGACGCGTAATTGAAAAACGAGGAGAAAAAAGAAACAGGTCCTATGACGACCTTCCGAACGGGCCGAAATTGAAGTGTATAATACACGGTTTTTCGGGATTGCGGGGTCCCGGAACAAAATTCTCCGGAAATCACATAGAAAGTTCCTCGGGTCAGATAAAGCGCCACGCAAAGTTTGAGAACCAACGGAAGACATTTGGGGTGCCGGTGTGCCACAAACCAGCATTCGCCGAAACTCGGATTATCGTGAAAAATGTGTGAAAGCTCGTTATTTGAGGCTGAAATCGAACAGGCTGATTCCTGAAATCGAATAGGTTGATTCCTGAAATGAGCTCGGACGCGTGATTGAAAAACAGGGAGAAAAAGAAACAGGGTCCGGAACGATCTTCCGAACGGCTGAAATTGAAGTGTATTATAATACACGGTTTTTCGGGATTCCGGGGTCCCGGAACAAAATTCTCCGGAAATCACATTGAAAGTTCCTCGGGTCAGATAAAGCGGCCATGCAATGTTTGATCACCAACGGAAGACATTTGGGGGTGCCGGTGTGCCACAAACCATCATTCGCCGAAACTCGGATTATCGTGAAAAATGTGTTAAAGCTCGTTATTTGAGGCTGAAATCGAACAGGTTGATTCCTGAAATCGAACAGGTTGATTCCTGAAATGAGCTCGTATGCTTGATTGAAAAACAGGGAGAAAAAGAAACAGGTTCTGGTACGACCTTTCGAACGGCTGAAATTGAAGTGAATAATACACGGTTTTTCGGGATTTCGGGGTCCCGGAACAAAATTCTCCGGAAATCACATAGAAAGTTCCTCGGGTCAGATAAAGCGGTCACGCAAAGTTTGAGCACCAACGGAAGACATTTGGGGGTGACGGTGTGCCACAAACCAGCATTCGCCGAAACTCGGATTATCGTGAAAAATGTGTTAAAGCTCGTTATTTGAGGCTGAAATCGAACACGTTGATTCCTGAAATCGAACAGGTAGATTCCTGAAATGAGCTCGGACGCGTGACTGAAAAACAGGGAGAAAAAGAAACAGGGTCCGGTACGACCTTCCGAACGGCTAAAATTGAAGTGGGATTTCGGGATTTCGGGGTCCCGGAAAAAAATTCTCTGGAAATCACATAGAAAGTTCATCGGGTTAGATAAAGCGGCTACGCAAAGTTTGAGCACCAACGGAAGACATTTGGGGATGCCGGTGTGCCACAAACCAGCATTCGCTGAAACTCGGATTATCGTGAAAAATGTGTTAAAGCTCGTTATTTGAGGTCAAATCGAACAGTTGATTCCCGAAATCGAACAGGTTGATTCCGAAAATGAGATCGGACGCGTGATTGAAAAACAGGAGATAAAGAAACAGGTTCCGATTTACCTTCCGAACGGTGAAATTGAAGGGTATAATACACGGTTTTTCGGGATTCGGGGTCCCGGAACAAAATTCTCCGGAAATCACATAGAAAGTTCCTCGGGTCAGATAAAGCGGCCACGCAAAGTTTGAGCACCAACGGAAGACATTTGGGGGTGCCGGTGTGCCACAAACCAGCATTCGCCGAAACTCGGATTATCGTTAAAAATGTGTTAAAGCTCGTTATTTGAGGCTGAAATCGAACAGGTTGATTCCTGAAATCAAACAGGTGGATTCCGGAATTGAGCTCGGACGCGTAATTGAAAAACAGGGAGAAAAACAAACAGGGTCCGGTACGACCTTCCGAACGGCTGAAATTGAAGTGTATAATACACGGTTTTTCGGGATTGCGGGGTCCCGGAACAAAATTCTCCGAAAATCACATAGAAAGTTCCTCGGGTCAGATAAAGCGGCCACGCAAAGTTTGAGAACCAACCGAAGACATTTGGGGGTGCCGGTGTGCCACAAACCAGCATTCGCCGAAACTCGGATTATCGTGAAAAATGTGTGAAAGCTCGTTATTTGAGGCTGAAATCGAACAGGCTGATTTCTGAAATCGAATAGGTTGATTCCTGAAATGAGCTCGGACGCGTGATTGAAAAACAGGGAGAAAAAGAAACAGGGTCCGGAACGACCTTCCGAACGGCTGAAATTTAAGTGTATAATACACGGTTTTTCGGGATTCCGGGGTCCCGGAACAAAATTCTCCGGAAATCACATTGAAAGTTCCTCGGGTCAGATAAAGCGGCCACGCAATGTTTGAGCACCAACAGAAGACATTTGGGGGTGCCGGTGTGCCACAAACCGTCATTCGCCGAATCTCGGATTATCGTGAAAAATGTGTTAAAGCTCGTTATTTGAGGCTGAAATCGAACAGGTTGATTCCTGAAATGAGCTCGGACACGTGATTAAAAAACAGGGGGAAAAAGAAACAGAGTCCGGTACGACCTTCCGAACGGCTGAAATTGAAGTGTATAATACACGGTTTTTCGGGATTCCGGGGTCCTGGAACAAAATTCTCCGGAAATCACATAGAATTTTCCTCGGGTCAGATAAAGCGGCCACGCAAAGTTTGATCACCAACGGAAGACATTTGGGGGTGCCGGTGTGCCACAAACCAGCATTCGCCGAAACTCGGATTATCGTGAAAAATGTGTTAAAGCTCGTTATTTGAGGCTGAAATCGAACATGTTGATTCCTGAAATCGAACAGGTTGATTCCTGAAATGAGCTCGGGTGCGTGATTGAAAAACAGGGAGAAAAAGAAACAGGTTCTGGTACGACCTTCCGAACGGCTGAAATTGAAGTGAATATACACGGTTTTTCGGGATTTCGGGGTCCCGGAACAAAATTCTCCGGAAATCACATAGAAAGTTCCTCGGGTCAGATAAAGCGGCCACGCAAAGTTTGAGCACCAACGGAAGACATTTGGGGGTGACGGTGTGCCACAAACCAGCATTCGCCGAAACTCGGATTATCGTGAAAAATGTGTTAAAGCTCGTTATTTGAGGCTGAAATCGAACACATTGATTCCTGAAATCGAACAGTAGATTCCTGAAATGAGCTCGGACGCGTGACCGAAAAACAGGGAGAAAAAGAAACAGGGTCCGGTACGACATTCCGAACGGCTGAAATTGAAGTGTATAATACACGGTTTTTCGGGATTCCGGGGTCCCGGAAAAAAAAACTCTGGAAATCACATAGAAAGTTCCTCGGGTCAGATAAAGCGGCCACGCAAAGTTTGAGCACCAACGGAAGACATTTGGGGATGCCGGTGTGCCACAAACCACCATTCGCCGAAACTCGGATTATCGTGAAAAATGTGTTAAAGCTCGTTATTTGAGGCTGAAATCGAACAGGTTGATTCCTGAAATGAGCTCGGACGCGTGATTGAAAAACAGGGAGAAAAAGAAACAGGGTCCGGTACGACCTTCCGAACGGCTGAAATTGAAGTGTATAATACACGGTTTTTCGGGATTCCGAGGTCCCGGAACAAAATTCTCCGGAAATCACATAGAAAGTTCCTCGGGTCAGATAAAGCGGCCACGCAATGTTTGAGCACCAACGGAAGACATTTGGGGATGCCGGTGTGCCACAAACCAGCATTCGCCGAAACTCGGATTATCGTGAAAAATGTGTTAAATCTCGTTATTTGAGGTTGAAATCGAACAGGTTGATTTCTGAAATGAGCTCGGACGCGTGATTGAAAAACAGGGAGATAAAGAAAGAGGTTCCGGTACGACCTTCCGAACGGCTGAAATTGAAGGGTATAATACACGGTTTTTGGGATTAGGGTTCCGAACAAAATTCTCCGGAAATCACATAGAAAGTTCCTCGGGTCGGATAAAGCGGTCACGCAAAGTTTGAGCACCAACGGAAGACATTTGGGGGTGCCGGTGTGCCACAAACCAGCATTCGCCGAAACTCGGATTATCGTGAAAAATGTGTTAAAGCTCGTTATTTGAGGTTGAAATCGAACAGGTTGATTCCTTAAATCGAACAAGTTGATTCCTGAAATGAGCTCGGACGCGTGATTGAAAAACAGGGAGAAAAAGAAACAGGGTCTAGTACGACCTTCGGAACGGCTGAAATTGAAGTGTATAATACACGGTTTTTCGAGATTCCGGGGTTCCGGAACAAAATTCTCCGGAAATCACATAGAAAGTTCCTCGGGTCAGATAAAGCGGTCACGCAAAGTTTGAGCACCAACGGAAGACATTTGGGGGTGCCGGTGTGCCACAAACCAGCATTCGCCGAAACTCGGATTATCGTGAAAAATGTGTTAAAGCTCGTTATTTGAGGTTGAAATCGAACAGGTTGATTCCTGAAATCGAACAAGTTGATTCCTGAAATGAGCTCAGACGCGTGATTGAAAAACAGGGAGAAAAAGAAACAGGGTCTAGTACGACCTTCGGAACGGCTGAAATTGAAGTGTATAATATACGGTTTTTCGGGATTCCGGGGTCCCGGAATAAAATTCTCCGGAAATCACATAGAAAGTTCCTCGGGTCAGATAAAGCGGCCGCGCAAAGTTTGAGCACCAACGGAAGACATTTAGGGGTGCCGGTGTGCCACAAACCAGCATTCGCCGAAACTCAGATTATCGTGAAAAATGTGTTAAAGCTCGTTATTTGAGGCTGAAATCGAACAGGTTGATTCCTGAAGTCGAACAGGTTGATTCCTGAAATGAGCTCGGACGCGTGATTGAAAAATAGGGAGAAAAAGAAACAGGTTCCGGTACGACCTTCCGAACGGCTGAAATTGAAGTTTATAATACACGGTTTTTCGGTATTCCGGGGTTCCGGAATAAAACTCTCCGGAAATCAAATAGAAAGTTCCTCGGGTCAGATAAAGAGGCCACGCAAATTTTGAGCACCAACGGAAGACATTTGGGGGTGCCGGTGTGCCACAAACCAGCATTCGACGAAACTCGGATTATCGTGAAAAATGTGTTAAAACTCGTTATTTGAGGCTGAAATCGAACAGGTTGATTCCTGAAATCGAACAGGCTGATTCCTGAAATGAACTCGGACGCATGATTGAAAAACAGGGAGAAAAAGAAACAGGTTCCGGTACGACCTTCCGAACGGCTCAAAATTTAAGTGTATAATACACGGTTTTTCGGGATTCCGGGGTCCCGGAATAAAATTCTCCGGAAATCACATAGAAAGTTCCTCGGGTCAGATAAAGTAGCCACGCAAAGTTTGAGCACCAACAGAAGACATTTGGGGGTGCCGGTGTGCCATAAACCAGCATTCGCCGAAACTCGGATTATCGTGAAAAATGTGTTAAAACTCGTTATTTGAGGCTGAAATCGAACAGGTTGATTCCTGAAATCGAACAGGTTGATTCCTGAAATGAGCTCGGACGCGTGATTGAAAAACAAGGAGAAAAAGAAACAGGTTCCGGTACGACCTTCCGAACGGCTGAAATTGAAGTGTATAATACACGGTTTTTCGGGATTCCGGGATCCCGGAATAAAATTCTCCGGAAATCACATAGAAAGTTCCTCGGGTCAGATAAAGTAGCCACGCAAAGTTTGAGCACCAACAGAAGACATTTGGTGGTGCCGGTGTGCCATAAACCAGCATTCGCCGAAACTCGGATTATCGTGAAAAATGTGTTAAAACTCGTTATTTGAGGCTGAAATCGAACAGGTTGATTCCTGAAATCGAACAGGTAGATTCCTGAAATGAGCTCGGACGCGTGACTGAAAAACAGGGAGAAAAAGAAACAGGGTCCGGTACGACCTTCCGAACGGCTGAAATTGAAGTGGGATTTCGGAGTCCCGGAAAAAAATTCTCTGGAAATCACATAGAAAGTTCATCGGGTTAGATAAAGCGGCTACGCAAAGTTTGAGCACCAACGGAAGACATTTGGGGATGCCGGTGTGCCACAAACCAGCATTCGCTGAAACTCGGATTATCGTGAAAAATGTGTTAAAGCTCGTTATTTGAGGCTGAAATCGAACAGGTTGATTCCTGAAATCGAACAGGTTGATTCCAGAAATGAGATCGGACGCGTGATTGAAAAACAGGGAGATAAAGAAACAGGTTCTGGTACGACCTTCCGAACGGCTGAAATTGAAGGGTATAATACACGGTTTTTGGGGATTCCGGGGTCCCTGAACAAAATTCTCCGGAAATCACATAGAAAGTTCCTCGGGTCGGATAAAGCGGCCACGCAAAGTTTGAGCACCAACGGAAGACATTTGGGGGTGCGGTGTGCCACAAACCAAAGATTCGCCGAAACTCGGATTATCGTTAAAAATGTGTTAAAGCTCGTTATTTGAGGTCAAATCGAACAGGTTGATTCCCGAAATCAAACAGTGGATTCGAATTGAGCTCGGACGCGTAATTGAAAAACAGGGAGAAAAACAAACAGGGTCCGGTACGACCTTCCGAACGGCTGAAATTGAAGTGTATAATACACGGTTTTTCGGGATTGCGGGGTCCCGGAACAAAATTCTCCGAAAATCACATAGAAAGTTCCTCGGGTCAGATAAAGCGGCCACGCAAAGTTTGAGAACCAACCGAAGACATTTGGGGGTGCCGGTGTGCCACAAACCAGCATTCGCCGAAACTCGGATTATCGTGAAAAATGTGTGAAAGCTCGTTATTTGAGGCTGAAATCGAACAGGCTGATTTCTGAAATCGAATAGGTTGATTCCTGAAATGAGCTCGGACGCGTGATTGAAAAACAGGGAGAAAAAGAAACGGTCCGTCCTAACGACCTTCCGAACGGTGAAATTGAAGTGTATAATACACGGTTTTTCGGGATTCCGGGGTCCCGAACAAAATTCTCCGGAAATCACATTGAAAGTTCCTCGGGTCAGATAAAGCGGCCACGCAATGTTTGAGCACCAACAGAAGACATTTGGGGGTGCCGGTGTGCCACAAACCGTCATTCGCCGAATCTCGGATTATCGTGAAAAATGTGTTAAAGCTCGTTATTTGAGGTCAAATCGAACAAAGTTGATTCTGAAATGAGCTCGGACACGTGATTAAAAAACAGGGGGAAAAAGAAACAGAGTCCGGTATGACCTTCCGAACGGCTGAAATTGAAGTGTATAATACACGGTTTTTCGGGATTCCGGGGTCCTGGAACAAAATTCTCCGGAAATCACATAGAATTTTCCTCGGGTCAGATAAAGCGGCCACGCAAAGTTTGATCACCAACGGAAGACATTTGGGGGTGCCGGTGTGCCACAAACCAGCATTCGCCGAAACTCGGATTATCGTGAAAAATGTGTTAAAGCTCGTTATTTGAGGTGAAATCGAACATGTTGATTCCTGAAATCGAACAGGTTGATTCCTGAAATGAGCTCGGGTGCGTGATTGAAAAACAGGGAGAAAAAGAAACAGGTTCTGGTACGACCTTCCGAACGGCTGAAATTGAAGTGTATAATACACGGTTTTTCGGGATTTCGGGGTCCCAGAACAAAATTCTCCAGAAATCACATAGAAAGTTCCTCGGGTCAGATAAAGCGGCCACGCAAAGTTTGAGCACCAACGGAAGACATTTGGGGGTGACGGTGTGCCACAAACCAAAGATTCGCGAAACTCGGATTATCGTGAAAAATGTGTTAAAGCTCGTTATTTGAGGCTGAAATCGAACACATTGATTCCTGAAATCGAACAGTAGATTCCTGAAATGAGCTCGGACGCGTGACCGAAAAACAGGGAGAAAAAGAAACAGGGTCCGGTACGACATTCCGAACGGCTGAAATTGAAGTGTATAATACACGGTTTTTCGGGATTCCGGGGTCCCGGAAAAAAAAACTCTGGAAATCACATAGAAAGTTCCTCAGGTCAGATAAAGCGGCTACGCAAAGTTTGAGCACCAACGGAAGACATTTGGGGATGCCAGTGTGCCACAAACCACCATTCGCCGAAACTCGGATTATCGTGAAAAATGTGTTAAAGCTCGTTATTTGAGGCTGAAATCGAACAGGTTGATTCCTGAAATGAGCTCGGACGCGTGATTGAAAAACAGGGAGAAAAAGAAACAGGGTCCGGTACGACCTTCCGAACGGCTGAAATTGAAGTGTATAATACACGGTTTTCGGGATTCCGGGGTCCCGGAACAAAATTCTCCGGAAATCACATAGAAAGTTCCTCGGGTCAGATAAAGCGGCCACGCAATGTTTGAGCACCAACGGAAGACATTTGGGGATGCCGGTTGTGCCAAAACCAAAGATTCGCCGAAACTCGGATTATCGTGAAAAATGTGTTAAATCTCGTTATTTGAGGTTGAAATCGAACAGGTTGATTTCTGAAATGAGCTCGGACGCGTGATTGAAAAACAGGGAGATAAAGAAAGAGGTTCCGGTACGACCTTCCGAACGGCTGAAATTGAAGGGTATAATACACGGTTTTTCGGGATTCCGGGGTTCCGGAACAAAATTCTCCGGAAATCACATAGAAAGTTCCTCGGGTCAGATAAAGCGGTCACGCAAAGTTTGAGCACCAACGGAAGACATTTGGGGGTGCCGGTGTGCCTGAAACCAAAGATTCGCAAAACTCGGATTATCGTGAAAAATGTGTTAAAGCTCGTTATTTGAGGTTGAAATCGAACAGGTTGATTCCTTAAATCGAACAAGTTGATTCCTGAAATGAGCTCGGACGCGTGATTGAAAAACAGGGAGAAAAAGAAACAGGGTCTAGTACGACCTTCTAACAGGAAATTGAAGTGTATAATACACGGTTTTTGAGATCTCGGGTTCCGAACAAAATTCTCCGGAAATCACATAGAAAGTTCCTCGGGTCAGATAAAGCGGTCACGCAAAGTTTGAGCACCAACGGAAGACATTTGGGGGTGCCGGTGTGCCACAAACCAGCATTCGCCGAAACTCGGATTATCGTGAAAAATGTGTTAAAGCTCGTTATTTGAGGTTGAAATCGAACAGGTTGATTCCTGAAATCGAACAAGTTGATTCCTGAAATGAGCTCAGACGCGTGATTGAAAAACAGGGAGAAAAAGAAACAGGGTCTAGTACGACCTTCGGGCACCGAAATTGAAGTGTATAATATACGGTTTTTCGGGATTCCGGTCCCTAATAAAATTCTCCGGAAATCACATAGAAAGTTCCTCGGGTCGAGATAAAGCGGCGCGCAAAGTTTGAGCACCAACGGAAGACATTTAGGGGTGCCGTGTGCCAAAACCAAAGATTCGCCGAAACTCAGATTATCGTGAAAAATGTGTTAAAGCTCGTTATTTGAGGCTGAAATCGAACAGGTTGATTCCTGAAGTCGAACAGGTTGATTCCTGAAATGAGCTCGGACGCGTGATTGAAAAATAGGGAGAAAAAGAAACAGGTTCCGGTACGACCTTCCGAACGGCTGAAATTGAAGTTTATAATACACGGTTTTTCGGTATTCCGGGGTTCCGGAATAAAACTCTCCGGAAATCACATAGAAAGTTCCTCGGGTCAGATAAAGAGGCCACGCAAATTTTGAGCACCAACGGAAGACATTTGGGGGTGCCGGTGTGCCACAAACCAGCATTCGACGAAACTCGGATTATCGTGAAAAATGTGTTAAAACTCGTTATTTGAGGCTGAAATCGAACAGGTTGATTCCTGAAATCGAACAGGCTGATTCCTGAAATGAACTCGGACGCATGATTGAAAAACAGGAGAAAAAGAAACAGTTCCGATCGACCTTCCGAACGGCTCAAATTTAAGTGTATAATACACGGTTTTTCGGGATTCCGGGGTCCCGGAATAAAATTCTCCGGAAATCACATAGAAAGTTACTCGGGTCAGATAAAGTAGCCACGCAAAGTTTGAGCACCAACAGAAGACATTTGGGGGTGCCGGTGTGCCATAAACCAGCATTCGCCGAAACTCGGATTATCGTGAAAAATGTGTTAAAACTCGTTATTTGAGGCTGAAATCGAACAGGTTGATTCCTGAAATCGAACAAGTTGATTCCTGAAATGAGCTCGGACGCGTGATTGAAAAACAAGGAGAAAAAGAAACAGGTTCCGGTACGACCTTCCGAACGGCTGAAATTGAAGTGTATAATACACGGTTTTTCGGGATTCCGGGGTCCCGGAATAAAATTCTCCGGAAATCACATAGAAATTTCCTCGGGTCAGATAAAGCGGCCACGCAAAGTTTGAGCACCAACGGAAGACATTTGGGTGTGCCGGTGTGCCACAAACCAGCATTCGGCGAAACTCGGATTATCGTGAAAAATTTGTTAAAGCTCGTTATTTGAGGCTGAAATCGAACAGGGTGATTCCTGAAATCGAACAGGTTGATTCCTGAAATGAGCTCGGACGCGTGATTGAAAAACAGGGAGAAAAAGAAACAGGTTCCGGTACGAACTTCCGAACGGCTGAAATTGATGTGTATAATACACGGTTTTTCGGGATTCCGGGGTCTCGGAATAAAATTCTCCGGAAATCACATAGAAAGTTCATCCGGTCAGATAAAGCGGCCACGCAAAGTTTGAGCACCAACGGAATAAATTTGGGGTGCCGGTGTGCCACAAACCAAAGATTCGCGAACTTCGGATTATCGTGAAAAATGTGTTAAAGCTCGTTATTTGAGGTCAAATCGAACAGTGATTCCTGAAATCGAACAGGTTGATTCCTGAAATGAGCTCGGACGTGTGATTGAAAAACAGGAGAAAAAGAAACAGTTCCTAGTGACGACCTTCCGAACGGCTGAAATTGAAGTGTATAATACACGTTTTTTCGGAATTCCGGGGTCCCGGAATAAAATTCTCCGGAAATCACATAGAAAGTTCCTCGGGTCAGATAAAGCGGCCACGCAAAGTTGGAGCACCAACGGAACACATTTGGGGTGCCGGTGTGCCACAAACCAGCATTCGCCGAAACTCTGATTATCGTGAAAAATGTGTTAAAGCTCGTTATTTGAGGCTGAAATTGAACAGGTTGATTTCTGAAATCGAACAAGTTGATTCCTGAAATGAGCTCGGACGCGTGATTGAAAAACATGGAGAAAAAGAAACAGGTTCCGGTACGACCTTCCGAACGGCTGAAATTGAAGTGTATATAATACACGGTTTTTCGGGATTCCGGGTCCCAGAATAAAATTCTCCAGAAATCACATAGAAAGTTCCTCATGGTCAGATAAAGCGGCCACACAAAGTTTGAGCACCAACGGAAGACATTTGAGGGTGCCGGTGTGCCACAAACCAGCTTTCGCCGAAACTCGGATTATCGTGAAAAATGTGTTAAAGCTCGTTATTTGAGGCTGAAATCGAACATGTTTATTCCTGAAAAGAGCTCGGACGCGTGATTGAAAAACAGGGAGAAAAAGAAACAAGGTCCGGTACGACCTTCCGAACGGCTGAAATTGAAGTGTATAATACACGGTTTTTCGGGATTCCGGGGTCCCGGAACAAAATTCTCCGGAAATCACATAGAAAGTTTCTCGTGTCAGATAAAGCGGCCACGCAAAGTTTGAGCACCAACGGAAGACATTTGGGGGTTCCGGTGTGCCACAAACCAAAGATTCGCAAAAACTCGGATTATCGTGAAAATGTGTTAAAGCTCGTTATTTGAGGCTGAAATCGAACAGGTTGATTCTTGAAATGAGCTCGGACGCGTGATTGAAAAACAAAGAGAAAAAGAAACAGGTTCCGTTTACCTTCCGAACGGCTGAAATTGAAGTGTATAATACACGTTTTTCGGGATTCCGGTCCCTAATAAAATTCTCCGGAAATCACATTGAAAGTTCCTCGGGTCAGATAAAGCGGCCACGCAAAGTTTGAGCTCCAACGGAATACATTTGGGGTGCCGGTGTGCCACAAACCAGCATTCGCCGAAACTCTGATTATCGTGAAAAATGTGTTAAAGCTCGTTATTTGAGGCTGAAATCGAACAGGTTTATTTCTGAAATCGAACAGGTTGATTCCTGAAATGAGCTCGGACGCGTGATTGAAAAACAGGGAGAAAAAGAAACAGGTTCCGGTACGACTTTCCGAACGGCTGAAATTGAAGTGTTAATACACGGTTTTGAATTCAGGTCCCGGAATAAAATTCTCCGGAAATCACATAGAAAGTTCCTCGGGTCAGATAAAGCGGCCACGCAAAGTTTGAGCACCAACAGAAGACATTTGGGGGTGCCGGTGTCCCACAAACCAACATTCGCCGAAACTTGGATTATCGTGAAAAATGTGTTAAAGCTCGTTATTTGAGGCTGAAATCAAAAAGGTTGATTCCTGAAATCGAACAGGTTGATTCCTGAAATGAGCTCGGACGCGTGATTGAAAAACAAAGAGAAAAAGAAACTGGTTCCAGTACGACCTTTCGAACGGCTGAAATTGAAGTGTATAATACAGGGATTTTCGGGATTCCGGGGTCCCGGAACAAAATTCTCCGGAAATTACATAGAAAGTTCCTCGGGTCAGATAAAGCGTCCACGCAAATTTTGAGCACCAACGGGAGACATTTGAGGGTGCCGGTGTGCCACAAACAAGCATTCGCCGAAACTCGGATTATCGTGAAAAATGTGTTAAAACTCGTTATTTGAGGCTGCAATCGAACAGGTTGATTCCTTAAATGAGCTCGGACGCGTGATTGAAAAACAAAGAGAAAAAGAAACTGGTTCGGTACGACCTTCCGAACGGCTGAAATTGAAGTGTATAATACAGGGATTTTCGAGATTCCGGGGTCCCGGAACAAAATTCTCCGGAAATCACATAGAAAGTTCCTCGGGTCAGATAAAGCGGCCACACAAATTTTGAGCACCAACGGAAGACATTTGGGGTGCCGGTGTGCCTGAAACCAAAGATTCGCCGAAACTCGGATTATCGTGAAAAATGTGTTAAAGCTCGTTATTTGAGGCTGAAATCGAACAGGTTGATTCCTGAAATCGAACAGGTTGATTCCTGAAATGAGCTCGGACGCGTGATTGAAAAACAAAGAGAAAAAGAAACTGGTTCCGGTACGACCTTCCGAACGGCTGAAATTGAAGTGTATAATACACGGATTTTCGGGATTCCAGGGTACCGGAACAAAATTCTCCGGAAATCACATAGAAAGTTCCTCAGGTCAGATAAAGCGGCCACGCAAAGTTTGAGCACCAACGGAATACATTTGGGGTGCCGGTGTGCCACAAACCAGCATTCGCCGAAACTCTGATTATCGTGAAAATTGTGTTAAAGCTCGTTATTTGAGAATGAAATCGAACAGGTTGATTCCTGAAATCGAACACGTTGATTCCTGAAATGAGTTCGGACGCGTGATTGAAAAACATGGAGAAAAAGAAACAGGTTCCGGTACGACCTTCCGAACGGCTGAAATTGAAGTGTACATACACGGTTTTTCGGGATTCCGGGTCCCAGAATAAAATTCTCCGAAATTCACATAGAAAGTTCCTCATGGTCAGATAAAGCGGCCACACAAAGTTTGAGCACCAACGGAAGACATTTGGGGGTGCCGGTGTGCCACAAACCAGCATTCTCCGAAACTCGGATTATCGTGAAAAATGTGTTAAAGCTCGTTTTTTGAGGCTGAAATCGAACATGTTTATTCCTGAAAAGAGCTCGGACGCGTGATTGAAAAACAGGGAGAAAAAGAATCGGGGTCCGTCGACCTTCCGAACGGCTGAATTGAAGTGTATAATACACGGTTTTTCGGGATTCCGGTCCCGGAACAAAATTCTCCTAAATCACATAGAAAGTTTCTCGGGTCAGATAAAGCGGCCACGCAAAGTTTGAGCACCAACGGAAGACATTTGGGGGTTCCGGTGTGCCTACAAACCAAAGATTCGCCAAAACTCGATTATCGTGAAAAATGTGTTAAAGCTCGTTATTTGAGGTGAAATCGAACAGGTTGATTTCTGAAATCGAACAAGTTGATTCCTGAAATGAGCTCGGACGCGTGATTGAAAAACATGGAGAAAAAGAAACAGGTTCCGGTACGACCTTCCGAACTGCTGAAATTGAAGTGTTTATAATACACGGTTTTTCGGGATTCCGGTTCCCAGAATAAAATTCTCCGGAAATCACATAGAGAGTTCCTCATGGTCAGATAAAGCGGCCACACAAAGTTTGAGCACCAACGGAAGACATTTGGGGTGCTTGGTGTGCCTGAAAAACCGACTTTCGCAAAACTCGGATTATCGTGAAAAATGTGTTAAAGCTCGTTATTTGAGGCTGAAATCGAACATGTTTATTCCTGAAAAGAGCTCGGACGCGTGATTGAAAAACAGGGAGAAAAAGAAACAGGGTCCGGTACGACCTTCCGAACGGCTGAAATTGAAGTGTATAATACACGGTTTTTCGGGATTCCGGGGTCCCGGAACAAAATTCTCCGGAAATCACATAGAAAGTTTCTCGTGTCAGATAAAGCGGTCACGCAAAGTTTGAGCACCAACGGAAGACATTTGGGGGTTCCGGTGTGCCACAAACCAGCATTCGCCGAAACTCGGATTATCGTGAAAAATGTGTTAAAGCTCGTTATTTGAGGCTGAAATCGAACAGGTTGATTTCTGAAATCGAACAGGTTGATTCCTGAAATGAGCTCGGACGCGTGATTGAAAATTAGGGAGAAAAAGAAACAGGTTCCGGTACGACTTTCCGAACGGCTGAAATTGAAGTGTTAATACACGGTTTTTCGGAATTCCGGGGTCCCGGAATAAAATTCTCCGGAAATCACATAGAAAGTTCCTCGGGTCAGATAAAGCGGCCACGCAAAGTTTGAGCACCAACGGAAGACATTTGGGGGTGCCGGTGTGCCACAAACCAACATTCGCCGAAACTCGGATTATCGTGAAAAATGTGTTAAAGCTCGTTATTTGAGGCTGAAATCAAAAAGGTTGATTCCTGAAATCGAACAGGTTGATTCCTGAAATGACCTCGGACGCGTGATTGAAAAACAAAGAGAAAAAGAAACTGGTTCCAGTACGACCTTTCGAACGGCTGAAATTGAAGTGTATAATACAGGGATTTTCGGGATTCCGGGGTCCCGGAACAAAATTCTCCGGAAATCACATAGAAAGTTCCTCGGGTCAGATAAAGCGTCCAAGCAAATTTTGAGCACCAACGGGAGACATTAGAGGGTGCCGGTGTGCCACAAACCAGCATTCGCCGAAACTCGGATTATCGTGAAAAATGTGTTAAAACTCGTTATTTGAGGCTGCAATCGAACAGGTTGATTCCTGAAATGAGCTCGGACGCGTGATTGAAAAACAAAGAGAAAAAGAAACTGGTTCCGGTACGACCTTCCGAACGGCTGAAATTGAAGTGTATAATACAGGGATTTTCGAGATTCTGGGGTCCCGGAACCAAATTCTCCGGAAATCACATAGAAAGTTCCTCGGGTCAGATAAAGCTGCCACGCAAATTTTGAGCACCAACGGAAGACATTTGGGGGTGCCGGTGTGCCACAAACCAGCATTCGCCGAAACTCGGATTATCGTGAAAAATGTGTTAAAGCTCGTTATTTGAGGCTGAAATCGAACAGGTTGATACCTGAAATCGAACAGGTTGATTCCTGAAATGAGCTCGGACGCGTGATTGAAAAACAAAGAGAAAAAGAAACGGTTCCTGTTTACGACCTTCCGAACGGTGAAAATTGAAGTGTATAATACACGGATTTTCGGGATTCCGGGGTACCGGAACAAAATTCTCCGGAAATCACATAGAAAGTTCCTCAGGTCAGATAAAGCGGCCACGCAAAGTTTGAGCACCAACGGAAGACATTTGGGTGTGCCGGTGTGCCACAAACCAGCATTCGGCGAAACTCGGATTATCGTGAAAAATTTGTTAAAGCTCGTTATTTGAGGTCAAATCGAACAGTGATTCCTGAAATCGAACAGGTTGATTCCTGAAATGAGCTCGGACGCGTGATTGAAAAACATGGAGAAAAAGAAACAGTTCCGTCGACCTTCCGAACACCAAATTGAAGTGTACATACACGGTTTTTCGGGATTCCGGGTCCCAGAATAAAATTCTCCGAAATTCACATAGAAAGTTCCTCATGGTCAGATAAAGCGGCCACACAAAGTTTGAGCACCAACGGAAGACATTTGGGGGTGCCGGTGTGCCACAAACCATTATTCTCCGAAACTCGGATTATCGTGAAAAATGTGTTAAAACTCGTTATTTGAGGCTGAAATCGAACATGTTTATTCCTGAAAAGAGCTCGGACGCGTGATTGAAAAACGGGGAGAAAAGAATCGGGTCCTATCGACCTTCCGAACGGTTGAAATTGAAGTGTATAATACACGGTTTTTCGGGATTCCGGAACAAAATTCTCCGGAAATCACATAGAAAGTTTCTCGGGTAAGATAAAGCGGCCACGCAAAGTTTGAGCACCAACGGAAGACATTTGGGGTTCCGGTGTGCCAAAACCAAAGATTCGCCAAACTCGGATTATCGTGAAAAATGTGTTAAAGCTCGTTATTTGAGGTCGAAATCGAACAAAGTTGATTCCTGAAATCGAACAGGTTGATTCCTGAAATGAGCTCGGACGCGTGATTGAAAAACAAGGAGAAAAAGAAACAGTTCCGATTTACCTTCCGAACGGCTGAAATTGAAGTGTATAATACACGGTTTTTCGGGATTCCGGGGTCCCGGAATAAAATTCTCCGGAAATCACATAGAAATTAACTCGGGTCAGATAAAGCGGCCACGCAAAGTTTGAGCACCAACGGAAGACATTTGGGTGTGCCGGTGTGCCACAAACCAGCATTCGGCGAAACTCGGATTATCGTGAAAAATGTGTTAAAGCTCGTTATTTGAGGCTGAAATCGAACAGGCTGATTCCTGAAATCGAACAGGTTGATTCCTGAAATGAGCTCGGACGCGTGATTGAAAAACATGGAGAAAAAGAAACAGGTTCCGGTACGAACTTCCGAACGGCTGAAATTGAAGTGTATAATACACGGTTTTTCGGGATTCCGGGGTCTCGGAATAAAATTCTCCGGAAATCACATAGAAAGTTCCTCAGTTCAGATAAAGCGGTCACGCAAAGTTTGAGCACCAACGGAATAAATTTGGGGGTGCCGGTGTGCCACAAACCAGCATTCGCCGAAACTCGGATTATCGTGAAAAATGTGTTAAAGCTCGTTATTTGAGGCTGAAATCGAACAGGCTGATTCCTGAAATCGAACAGGTTGATTCCTGAAATGAGCTCGGACGTGTGATTGAAAAACAGGAGAAAAAGAAACAGTTCCGTCACGACCTTCCGAACGGCCGAAATTGAAGTGTATAATACATTTTTTCGGGATTCCGGTCCCTAATAAAATTCTCCGAAATCACATAGAAAGTTCCTCGGGTCAGATAAAGCGGCCACGCAAAGTTTGAGCACCAACGGAATACATTTGGGGTGCCGGTGTGCCACAAACCAAAGATTCGCCAAAACTCGATTATCGTGAAAAATGTGTTAAAGCTCGTTATTTGAGGTCAAATCGAACAGTTGATTTCTCAAATCGAACAGGTTGATTCCTGAAATGAGCTCGGACGCGTGATTGAAAAACAGGAGAAAAAGAAACAGGTTCCTAGATTTACTTTCCGAACGGTGAAATTGAAGTGTATAATACACGGTTTTTCAGATTCCGGTCCCTAATAAAATTCTCCTAAATCACATAGAAAGTTCCTCCCAGGTCGAGATAAAGCGGCCACACAAAGTTTGAGCACCAACGGAAGACATTTGGGGTGCTTGGTGTGCCTGAAAACCAAAGATTCGCCGAAACTCGTATTATCGTGAAAAATGTGTTAAAGCTCGTTATTTGAGGCTGAAATCGAACATGTTTATTCCTGAAAAGAGCTCGGACGCGTGATTGAAAAACAAGGAGAAAAAGAAACAGGTCCTGTCGACCTTCCGAACGGCTGAAATTGAAGTGTATAATACACGGTTTTTCGGGATTCCGGGGTCCCGGAACAAAATTCTCCGGAAATCACATAGAAAGATCTCGGGTCAGATAAAGCGGCCACGCAAAGTTTGAGCACCAACAGAAGACATTTGGGGGTGCCGGTGTGACACAAACCAGCATTCGCCGAAACTCGGATTATCGTGAAAAATGTGTTAAAACTCGTTATTTGAGGCTGAAATCGAACAGGTTGATTCCTGAAATCGAACAAGTTGATTCCTGAAATGAGCTCGGACGCGTGATTGAAAAACATGGAGAAAAAGAAACAGGTTCCGGTACGACCTTCCGAACGGCTGAAATTGAAGTGTATAATACACGGTTTTTCGGGATTCCGGGTCCCAGAATAAAATTCTCCGGAAATCACATAGAAAGTTCCTCCTGGTCAGATAAATCGGCCACACAAAGTTTGAGCACCAACGGAAGACATTTGGAGGTGCCAGATGCCTAAAACCAAAGATTCGCCGAAACTCGGATTATCGTGAAAAATGTGTTAAAGCTCGTTATTTGAGGATGAAATCGAACATGTTGATTCCTGAAAAGAGCTCGGACGCGTGATTGAAAAACAGGGAGAAAAAGAAACAGGGTCCGGTACGACCTTCCGAACGGCTGAAATTGAAGTGTATAATACACGGTTTTTCGGGATTCCGGGGTCCCGGAACAAAATTCTCCGGAAATCACATAGAAAGTTTCTCGGGTCAGATAAAGCGGCCACGCAAAGTTTGAGCACCAACGGAAGACATTTGGGGGTGCCGGTGTGCCAAACCAAAGATTCGCCAAAACTCGGATTATCGTGAAAAATGTGGTAAAACTCGTTATTTAAGGTTTGAAATCGAACAGGTTGATTCCTGAAATCGAACAGGTTGATTCCTGAAATGAGCTCGGACGCGTGATTGAAAAACAGGAGAAAAAGAAACAGGTTCCGTGCGACCTTCCGAACGGTGAAATTGAAGTGTATAATACACGGTTTTTCGGGATTCCGGTCCCTAATAAAATTCTCCGAAATCACATAGAAAGTTTCTCGGGTCAGATAAAGCGGCCACGCAAAGTTTGAGCACCAACGAGAGAGACATTTGGGGGTGCCGGTGTGCCTAAAACCAAAGATTCGCCGAAACTCGGATTATCGTGAAAAATGTGTTAAAGCTCGTTGAGGCTAAAATCGAACAGTTGATTCCTGAAATTGAACGGGTAGATTCACAAATGAGCTCGGACGCGTGATTGAAAAACAGGGAGAAAAAGAAACAGTTCCGTCGACCTTCCGAATGGTCAAATTGAAGTGTATAATAATACACGGTTTTTCGGGATTCCGGGGTCCCGGAATAAAATTCTCCGGAAATCACATAGAAATTTCCTCGGGTCAGATAAAGCGGCCACACAAAGTTTGAGCACCAACGGAAGACATTTGAGGGTGCCGGTGTGCCACAAACCAGCTTTCGCCGAAACTCGGATTATCGTGAAAAATGTGTTAAAGCTCGTTATTTGAGGCTGAAATCAAAAAGGTTGATTCCTGAAATCGAACAGGTTGATTCCTGAAATGACCTCGGACGCGTGATTGAAAAACAAAGAGAAAAAGAAACTGGTTCCAGTACGACCTTTCGAACGGTGAAATTGAAGTGTATAATACGGGATTTTCGGGATTCCGGTCCCGGAACAAAATTCTCCGGAAATCACATAGAAAGTTCCTCGGGTCAGATAAAGCGTCCAAGCAAATTTTGAGCACCAACGGGAGACATTAGAGGGTGCCGGTGTGCCACAAACCAAAATTCGCCGAAACTCGGATTATCGTGAAAATGTGTTAAAACTCGTTATTTGAGGTCGCAATCGAACAGGTTGATTCCTGAAATGAGCTCGGACGCGTGATTGAAAAACAAAGAGAAAAAGAAACTGGTTCCGATTTACCTTCCGAACGGTGAAATTGAAGTGTATAATACACAGATTTTCGAGATTCTGGGGTCCCTAACCAAATTCTCCGAAATCACATAGAAAGTTCCTCGGGTCAGATAAAGCTGCCACGCAAATTTTGAGCACCAACGGAAGACATTTGGGGGTGCCGGTGTGCCACAAACCAAAGATTCGCCAAACTCGGATTATCGTGAAAAATGTGTTAAAGCTCGTTATTTGAGGCTGAAATCGAACAGGTTGATACCTGAAATCGAACAGGTTGATTCCTGAAATGAGCTCGGACGCGTGATTGAAAAACAAAGAGAAAAAGAAACTGGTTCCGGTACGACCTTCCGAACGGCTGAAATTGAAGTGTATAATACACGGATTTTCGGGATTCCGGGGTACCGGAACAAAATTCTCCGGAAATCACATAGAAAGTTCCTCAGGTCAGATAAAGCGGCCACGCAAAGTTTGAGCACCAACGGAAGACATTTGGGTGTGCTTGGTGTGCCTGAAACAAACCAAAGATTCGCGAAACTCGGATTATCGTGAAAAATTTGTTAAAGCTCGTTATTTGAGGCTGAAATCGAACAGGCTGATTCCTGAAATCGAACAGGTTGATTCCTGAAATGAGCTCGGACGCGTGATTGAAAAACATGGAGAAAAAGAAACAGGTTCCGGTACGACCTTCCGAACGGCTGAAATTGAAGTGTACATACACGGTTTTTCGGGATTCCGGGTCCCAGAATAAAATTCTCCGAAATTCACATAGAAAGTTCCTCATGGTCAGATAAAGCGGCCACACAAAGTTTGAGCACCAACGGAAGACATTTGGGGGTGCCGGTGTGCCACAAACCATTATTCTCCGAAACTCGGATTATCGTGAAAAATGTGTTAAAACTCGTTATTTGAGGCTGAAATCGAACATGTTTATTCCTGAAAAGAGCTCGGACGCGTGATTGAAAAACAGGGAGAAAAAGAATCAGGGTCCGGTACGACCTTCCGAACGGCTGAAATTGAAGTGTATAATACACGGTTTTTCGGGATTCCGGGGTCCCGGAACAAAATTCTCCGGAAATCACATAGAAAGTTTCTCGGGTAAGATAAAGCGGCCACGCAAAGTTTGAGCACCAACGGAAGACATTTGGGGGTTCCGGTGTGCCACAAACCAGCATTCGCCGAAACTCGGATTATCGTGAAAAATGTGTTAAAGCTCGTTATTTGAGGCTGAAATCGAACAGGTTGATTCCTGAAATCGAACAAGTTGATTCCTGAAATGAGCTCGGACGCGTGATTGAAAAACAAGGAGAAAAAGAAACAGGTTCCGGTACGACCTTCCGAACGGCTGAAATTGAAGTGTATAATACACGGTTTTTCGGGATTCCGGTCCCTAATAAAATTCTCCGGAAATCACATAGAAATTAACTCGGTCGATAAAGCGGCCACGCAAAGTTTGAGCACCAACGGAAGACATTTGGGTGTGCTTGGTGTGCCACAAACCAAAGATTCTAAAACTCGGATTATCGTGAAAAATGTGTTAAAGCTCGTTATTTGAGGTTGAAATCGAACAGGTTGATTCTGAAATCGAACAGGTTGATTCCTGAAATGAGCTCGGACGCGTGATTGAAAAACATGGAGAAAAAGAAACAGTTCCGTACGAACTTCCGAACTACTGAAATTGAAGTGTATAATACACGGTTTTTCGGGATTCCGGTCTCGGAACAAAATTCTCCGGAAATCACATAGAAAGTTCCTCTGGCCCGATAAAGCGGCCACGCAAAGTTTGAGCACCAACGGAATAAATTTGGGGTGCCGGTGTGCCACAAACCAAAGATTCGCCAAACTCGGATTATCGTGAAAAATGTGTTAAAGCTCGTTATTTGAGGTCAAATCGAACAGTCGATTCCTCAAATCGAACAGGTTGATTCCTGAAATGAGCTCGGACGTGTGATTGAAAAACAGGAGAAAAAGAAACAGTTCCGTGACGACCTTCCGAACTACTGAAATTGAAGTGTATAATACTGCTTTTTTCGGATTCCGGTCCCGGAATAAAATTCTCCGGAAATCACATAGAAAGTTCCTCGGGTCAGATAAAGCGGCCACGCAAAGTTTGAGCACCAACGGAATACATTTGGGGTGCCGGTGTGCCACAAACCAAAGATTCGCCAAACTCGATTATCGTGAAAAATGTGTTAAAGCTCGTTATTTGAGGTCAAATCGAAATCGAGGTTGATTTCTGAAATCGAACAGTTGATTCCTGAAATGAGCTCGGACGCGTGATTGAAAAACAGGGAGAAAAAGAAACAGGTTCCGGTACGACTTTCCGAACGGCTGAAATTGAAGTGTATAATACACGGTTTTTCAGGATTCCGGGGTCCCGGAATAAAATTCTCCGGAAATCACATAGAAAGTTCCTCCTGGTCAGATAAAGCGGCCACACAAAGTTTGAGCACCAACGGAAGACATTTGGGGGTGCCGGTGTGCCACAAACCAGCATTCGCCGAAACTCGTATTATCGTGAAAAATGTGTTAAAGCTCGTTATTTGAGGCTGAAATCGAACATGTTTATTCCTGAAAAGAGCTCGGACGCGTGATTGAAAAACAAGGAGAAAAAGAAACAGGGTCCGGTACGACCTTCCGAACGGCTGAAATTGAAGTGTATAATACACGGTTTTTCGGGATTCCGGGGTCCCGGAACAAAATTCTCCGGAAATCACATAGAAAGATCTCGGGTCAGATAAAGCGGCCACGCAAAGTTTGAGCACCAACAGAAGACATTTGGGGGTGCCGGTGTGACACAAACCAGCATTCGCCGAAACTCGGATTATCGTGAAAAATGTGTTAAAACTCGTTATTTGAGGTCAAAATCGAACAGGTTGATTCCTGAAATCGAACAAGTTGATTCCTGAAAAGAGCTCGGACGCGTGATTGAAAAACATGGAGAAAAAGAAACAGGTTCCGGTACGACCTTCCGAACGGCTGAAATTGAAGTGTATAATACACGGTTTTCGAGATTCCGGGTCTCAGAATAAAATTCTCCGGAAATCACATAGAAAGTTCCTCCTGGTCAGATAAATCGGCCACACAAAGTTTGAGCACCAACGGAAGACATTTGGAGGTGCCGGTGTGCCACAAACCAGCATTCGCCGAAACTCGGATTATCGTGAAAAATGTGTTAAAGCTCGTTATTTGAGGATGAAATCGAACATGTTGATTCCTGAAAAGAGCTCGGACGCGTGATTGAAAAACAGGGAGAAAAAGAAACAGGGTCCGGTACGACCTTCCGAACGGCTGAAATTGAAGTGTATAATACACGGTTTTCCGGGATTCCGGGGTCCCGGAACAAAATTCTCCGGAAATCACATAGAAAGTTTCTCGGGTCAGATAAAGCGGCCACGCCAAGTTTGAGCACCAACGGAAGACATTTGGGGGTGCCGGTGTGCCACAAACCAAAGATTCGCCAAACTCGGATTATCGTGAAAATGTGGTAAAACTCGTTATTTAAGGTCAAATCGAACAGTTGATTCCTGAAATCGAACAGGTTGATTCCTGAAATGAGCTCGGACGCGTGATTGAAAAACCGGAGAAAAAGAAACAGTTCCGTACGACCTTCCGAACGGTGAAATTGAAGTGTATAATACACGGTTTTTCGGGATTCCGGTCCCTAATAAAATTCTCCGGAAATCACATAGAAAGTTCCTCGGGTCAGATAAAGCGGCCACGCAAAGTTTGAGCACCAACAGAAGACATTTGGGGGTGCCGGTGTGCCACAAACCAGCATTCGCCGAAACTCGGATTATCGTGAAAAATGTGTTAAAGCTCGTTGAGGCTAAAATCGAACAGGTTGATTCCTGAAATTGAACGGGTAGATTCCTGAAATGAGCTCGGGCGCGTGATTGAAAAACAGGGAGAAAAAGAAACAGGTTCCGGTACGACCTTCCGAATGGCTGAAATTGAAGTGTATAATAATACACGGTTTTTCGGGATTCCGGGGTCCCGGAATAAAATTCTCCGGAAATCACATAGAAATTTCCTCGGGTCAGATAAAGCAGCCACGTAAAGTTTGAGCACCAACGGAAGACATTTGGGGGTGCCGGTGTGCCACAAACCAGCATTCGCCGAAACTCGGATTATCGTGAAAAATAAGTTAAAGCTCGTTATTTGAGGCTGAAATCGAACAGGTTGATTCCTGAAATTGAACGGGTTGATTCCTGAAATGAGCTCGGACGCGTGATTGAAAAACAGGGAGAAAAAGAAACAGGTTCCGGTACGACCTTCCGAACGGTTGAAATTGAAGTGTATAATACACGGTTTTTCGGGATTCCGGGGTCCCGGAATAAAATTCTCCGGAAATCACATAGAAATTTCCTCGGGTCAGATAAAGCGGCCACGTAAAGTTTGAGCACCAACGGAAGACATTTGGGGGTGCCGGTGTGCCACAAACCAGCATTCACCGAAACTCGGATTATCGTGAAAAATAAGTTAAAGCTCGTTATTTGAGGCTGAAATCGAACAGGTTGATTTCTGAAATCCAACAGGTTGATTCCTGAAAAAAGCTCGGACGCGTGATTGAAAAACAGAGAGAAAAAGAAACAGGTTCCGGTACGACCTTCCGAATGGCTGAAATTGAAGTGTATAATACACGGTTTTTCGGGATTCCGGGGTCCCGGAATAAAATTCTCCGGAAATCACAAAGAAAGTTCCTCGGGTCGATAAAGCGGCCACGCAAAGTTTGAGCACCAACGGAAGACATTTGGGGGTGCCGGTGTGCCACAAACCAGCATTCACCGAAACTCGGATTATCGTGAAAAATAAGTTAAAGCTCGTTATTTGAGGCTGAAATCGAACAGGTTGATTTCTGAAATCCAACAGGTTGATTCCTGAAAAAAGCTCGGACGCGTGATTGAAAAACAGAGAGAAAAAAAAAACAGGGTCCGATTTACCTTCCGAACTACCAAATTGAAGTGTATAATACACGGTTTTCGAGATTCCGGGTCTCAGAATAAAATTCTCCGGAAATCACATAGAAATTTCCTCCTGGTCAGATAAATCGGCCACACAAAGTTTGAGCACCAACGGAGGACATTTGGAGGTGCCGGTATGCCACAAACCAGCATTCGCCGAAACTTGGATTATCGTGAAAAATGTGTTAAAGCTCGTTATTTGAGGATGAAATCGAACATGTTGATTCCTGAAAAGAGCTCGGACGCGTGATTGAAAAACAGGGAGAAAAAGAAACAGGGTCCGGTACGACCTTCCGAACGGCTGAAATTGAAGTGTATAATACACGGTTTTTCGGGATTCCGGGGTCCCGGAACAAAATTCTCCGGAAATCACATAGAAAGTTTCTCGGGTCAGATAAAGCGGCCACGCCAAGTTTGAGCACCAACGGAAGACATTTGGGGGTGCCGGTGTGCCACAAACCAGCATTCGCCGAAACTCGGATTATCGTGAAAAATGTGTTAAAGCTCGTTATTTAAGGCTGAAATCGAACAGGTTGATTCCTGAAATCGAACAGGTTGATTCCTGAAATGAGCTCGGACGCGTGATTGAAAAACAGGGAGAAAAAGAAACAGGTTCCTATCGACCTTCCGAACGGCTGAAATTGAAGTGTATAATACACGGTTTTTCGGGATTCCGGGGTCCCGAATAAAATTCTCCGGAAATCACATAGAAAGTTCCTCGGGTGAGATAAAGCGGCCACGCAAAGTTTGAGCACCAACAGAAGACATTTGGGGGTGCCGGTGTGCCTAAACCAAAGATTCGCCAAACTCGGATTATCGTGAAAAATGTGTTAAAGCTCGTTGAGGCTAAAATCGAACAGGTTGATTCCTGAAATTGAACGGGTAGATTCCTGAAATGAGCTCGGCGCGTGATTGAAAAACAGGGAAAAAGAAACAGGTTCCGTCGACCTTCCGAATGGTTTGAAATTGAAGTGTATATATAATACACGGTTTTTCGGGATTCCGGAATAAAATTCTCCGGAAATCACATAGAAATTTCCTCGGGTCAGATAAAGCAGCCACGTAAAGTTTGAGCACCAACGGAAAACATTTCGGGTGCCGGTGTGCCAAAAACCAAAGATTCGCCAAACTCGGATTATCGTGAAAAATAAGTTAAAGCTCGTTATTTGAGGATCAAATCGAACAGGTTGATTCCTGAAATCGAACAGGTTGATTCCTGAAATGAGCTCGGACGCGTGATTGAAAAACAGGAGAAAAAGAAACAGGTTCCAGTACGACCTTCCGAACGGTTGAAATTGAAGTGTATAATACACGGTTTTTCGGGATTCCAGGTCCCGGAATAAAATTCTCCGGAAATCACATAGAAAGTTCCTCGGGTGAGATAAAGCGGCCACGTAAAGTTTGAGCACCAACGGAAGACATTTGGGGGTGCCGGTGTGCCACAAAACCAAAGATTCACCGAAACTCGGATTATCGTGAAAAATAAGTTAAAGCTCGTTATTTGAGGTCAAATCGAACAGTTGATTTCTGAAATCCAACAGTTGATTCTGAAAAAAGCTCGGACGCGTGATTGAAAAACAGAGAGAAAAAGAAACAGTTCCGTGCGACCTTCCGAATGGTCAAAAATTGAAGTGTATAATACACGGTTTTTCGGGGTCCCGGAATAAAATTCTCCGGAAATCACAAAGAAAGTTCCTCGGGTCGGATAAAGCGGCCACGCAAAGTTTGAGCACCAACGGAAGACATTTGGGGGTGCCGGTGTGCCACAAACCAAAGATTCGCCAAACTCGGATTATCGTGAAAAATGTGTTAAAGCTCGTTATTTGAGGTTGAAATCGAACAGGTTGATTCCTGAAATCGAACAGGTTGATTCCTGAAATGAGCTCGGACGCGTGATTGAAAAATAGGGAGAAAAAGAAACAGGGTCCGGTACGACCTTCTGAACGGCTAAAATTGAAGTGTATAATACACGGTTTTTCGGGAATCCGGGGTTCCGGAATAAAATTCTCCGGAAATCACATAGAAATTTCCTCGGGTCAGATAAAGCAGCCACGTAAAGTTTGAGCACCAACGGAAGACATTTGGGGGTGCCGGTGTGCCAAACCGAAGATTCGCCGAAACTCGGATTATCGTGAAAAATGTGTTAAAGCTCGTTATTTGAGGCTGAAATCGAACAGGTTGATTCCTGAAATCGAACAGGTTGATTCCTGAAATGAGCTCGGATGCGTGATTGAAAAACGAAGAGAAAAAGAAACTGGTTCCGGTACGACCTTCCGAACGGCTGAAATTGAAGTGATACACGGTTTTTCGGGATTTCGGGGTCCCGGAACAAAATTCTACGGAAATCACATAGAAAGTTCCTCGGGCCAGATTTAGCGGCCACGCAAAGTTTGAGCACCAACGGAAGACATTTGGGGTTGCCGGTGTGCCACAAAACAGCATTCGCCGAAACTCGGATTATCGTGAAAAATGTGTTAAAACTCGTTATTTGAGGCTGAAATCGAATAGGTTGATTCCTGAAATCGAACAAGTTGATTCCTGAAATGAGTTCGGACGCGTGATTGAAAAACAGGGAGAAAAAGAAACAGGGTCCGGTACGACCTTCCGAACGGCTGAAATTGAAGTGTAATACACGGTTTTTCGAGATTCTAGGGTCCCGGAACAAAATTCTCCGGAAATCACATAGAAAGTTCCTCGGGTCAGATAAATCGGCCACGCAAAGTTTGAGCACCAACGGAGGACATTTGGGGGTGCCGGTGTGCCACAAACCAGCATTCGCCGAAACTCGGATTATCGTGCAAAATGTGTTAAAGCTCGTTATTTGAGGCTGAAATCGAACAGGTTGATTCCTGAAATCGAACAGGTAGATTCCTGAAAAGAGCTCGGACGCGTGAGTGAAAAACAGGGAGAAAAAGAAACAGGGTCCGGTACGACCTTCCGAACGGTTGAAATTAAAGTGTATAATACACGGTTTTTCGGGATTGCGGGGTCCCGGAACAAAATTCTCCGGAAATCACATAGAAAGTTCCTCGGGTCAGATAAAGCGGCCACGCAAAGTTTGAGAACCAACGGAAGACATTTGGGGGTGACGGTGTGCCACAAACCAGCATTCGCCGAAACTCGGATTATCGTGAAAAATGTGTTAAAGCTCGTTATTTGAGGCTGAAATCGAACAGGTTGATTCTTGAAATCAAACAGGTTGATTCCTAAAATGAGCTCGGACGCGTGATTGAAAACAGGGAGAAAAAGAAAGAGGGTCCGGTATGACCTTCCGAACGGCTGAAATTGAAGTGTATTCCGGCGAATACACGGTTTTTCGGTATTCCGGGGTCCCGGAACAAAATTCTTCGGAAATCACATAGAAAGTTCCTCGGGTCATATAAAGCGGTCCGCAAAGTTTGAGCCCCAACGGAAGACATTTGGGGGTGACGGTGTGCCACAAACCAGCATTCGCCGAAACTCGGATTATCGTGAAAAATGTGTTAAAGCTCGTTATTTGAGGCTGAAATCGAACAGTTTGATTCCTGAAATCGAACAGGTAGATTCCTGAAATGAGCTCGGACACGTGACTGAAAAACAGGGAGAAAAAGAATTAGGGTCCGGTACGACCTTCCGAGCTCAAATTGAAGTGTAATACACGGTTTTTCGGGATTCTGGGGTCCCGGAACAAAATTCTCCGGAAATCACATAGAAAGTTCCTCGGATCAGATAAATCGGCCACACAAAGTTTGAGCACCAACGGAGGACATTTGGGGGTGCCGGTGTGCCACAAACCAGCATTCGCCGAAACTCGGATTATCGTGCAAAATGTGTTAAAGCTCGTTATTTGAGGCTGAAATCGAACAGGTTGATTCCTGAAATCGAACAGGTAGATTCCTGAAATGAGCTCGGACACGTGGGTGAAAAACAGGGAGAAAAAGAAACAGGGTCCGGTACGACCTTCCGAACGGTTGAAATTAAAGTGTATAATACACGGTTTTTCGGGATTGCGGGGTCCCGGAACAAAATTCTCCGGAAATCACATAGAAAGTTCCTCAGGTCAGATAAAGCGGCCACGCAAAGTTTGAGAACCAACGGAAGACATTTGGGGGTGACGGTGTGCCACAAACCAGCATTCGCCGAAACTCGGATTATCGTGAAAAATGTGTTAAAGCTCGTTATTTGAGGCTGAAATCGAACAGGTTGATTCCTGAAATCGAACAGGTTGATTCCTGAAATGAGCTCGGACGCGTGATTGAAAAACGAAGAGAAAAAGAAACTGGTTCCGGTACGACCTTCCGAACGGCTGAAATTGAAGTGATACACGGTTTTTCGGGATTTCGGGGTCCCGGAACAAAATTCTACGGAAATCACATAGAAAGTTCCTCGGGCCAGATTTAGCGACCACGCAAAGTTTGAGCACCAACGGAAGACATTTGGGGTTGCCGGTGTGCCACAAACCAGCATTCGCCGAAACTCGGATTATCGTGAAAAATGTGTTAAAACTCGTTATTTGAGGCTGAAATCGAACAGTTTGATTCCTGAAATCGAACAGGTAGATTCCTGAAATGAGCTCGGACACGTGACTGAAAAACAGGGAGAAAAAGAATTAGGGTCCGGTACAACCTTCCGAACGGCTGAAATTGAAGTGTAATACACGGTTTTTCGGGATTCTGGGGTCCCGGAACAAAATTCTCCGGAAATCACATAGAAAGTTCCTCGGGTCAGATAAAGCGGCCACACAAAGTTTGAACACCAACGGAAGACATTTGGGGGTGCCGGTGTGCCACAAACCAGCATTCGCCGAAACTCGGATTATCGTAGAAAATGTGTTAAAGCTCGTTATTTGAGGCTGAAATCGAACAGGTTGATTCCTGAAATCAAATAGGTAGATTCCTGAAATGAACTCGGACGCGTGACTGAAAAACAGGGAGAAAAAGAAACAGGGTCCGGTACGACCTTCCGAACGGCTGAAATTGAAGTGTATAATACACGGTTTTTCGGGATTGCGGGGTCCCGGAACAAAATTCTCCGGAAATCACATAGAAAGTTCCTCGGGTCAGATAAAGCGGCCACGCAAAGTTTGAGAACCAACGGAAGACATTTGGGGGTGCCGGTGTGCCACAAACCAGCATTCTCCGAAACTCGGATTATCGTGCAAAATGTGTTAAAGCTCGTTATTTGAGGCTGAAATCGAACAGGTTGATTCCTGAAATCGAACAGGTAGATTCCTGAAATGAGCTCTGACGCGTGACTGAAAAAAAGGGAGAAAAAGAAACAGGGTCCAAGATTTACCTTCCGAACTACCGAAATTGAAGTGTATAATACACGGTTTTTCGGGATTGCGGGGTCCCGAAACAAAATTCTCCGAAATCACATAGAAAGTTCCTCGGTCGATAAAGCGGCCACGCAAAGTTTGAGAACCAACGGAAGACATTTGGGGGTGACGGTGTGCCACAAACCAAAGATTCGCCAAACTCGGATTATCGTGAAAAATGTGTTAAAGCTCGTTATTTGAGGCTGAAATCGAACAGGTTGATTCCTGAAATCGAACAGGTTGATTCCTGAAATGAGTTCGGACGCGTGATTGAAAAACAGGGAGAAAAAGAAACAGGGTCCGGTACGACCTTCCGAACGGCTGAAATTGAAGTGTATAATACACGGTTTTTCGGGATTCCGTGGTCCCGGAAAAAAATTCTTTGGAAATCACATAGAAAGTTCCTCGGGTCAGATAAAGCGGCCACGCAAAGTTTGAGCACTAACGGAAGACATTTAAGGGTGCCGGTGTGCCACAAACCAGCATTCGCCGAAACTCGGATTATCGTGAAAAATGTGTTAAAGCTCGTTATTTGAGGCTGAAATCGAACAAAGTTGATTCCTGAAATCGAACAGGTTGATTCCTGAAATGAGTTCGGACGCGTGATTGAAAAACAGGAGAAAAAGAAATAGGGTCCGAGATTTACCTTCCGAACGGTAAAATTGAAGTGTATAATACACGGTTTTTCGGGATTCCGTGGTCCCTAAAAAATTCTTTGGAAATCACATAGAAAGTTCCTCGGGTCAGATAAAGCGGCCACGCAAAGTTTGAGCACTAACGGAAGACATTTAAGGGTGCCGGTGTGCCACAAACCAGCATTAGCCGAAACTCGGATTATCGTGAAAAATGTGTTAAAGCTCGTTATTTGAGGCTGAAATCGAACAGGTTGATTCCTGAAATCGAACAGGTTGATTCCTGAAATGAGTTCGGACGCGTGATTGAAAAACAGGGAGAAAAAGAAACAGGTCCCATCCGACCTTCCGAACAGTTGAAAATTGAAGTGTATAATACACGGTTTTTCGGGATTCCGTGGTCCCTAAAAAATTCTTTGGAAATCACATAGAAAGTTCCTCGGGTCAGATAAAGCGGCCACGCAAAGTTTGAGCACTAACGGAAGACATTTAAGGGTGCCGGTGTGCCAAAACCAAAGATTCGCCGAAACTCGGATTATCGTGAAAAATGTGTTAAAGCTCGTTATTTGAGGCTGAAATCGAACGGGTTGATTCCTGAAATCGAACAGGTTGATTCCTGAAATGAGTTCGACGCGTGATTGAAAAACAGGAGAAAAAGAAACATGGTCCTATTTACCTTCCGAACGGGCCGAAATTGAAGTGTATAATACACGGTTTTTCGGATTCCGTGGTCCCTAAAAAAATTCTTTGGAAATCACATAGAAAGTTCCTCGGGTCAGATAAAGCGGCCACGCAAAGTTTGAGCACTAACGGAAGACATTTAAGGGTGCCGGGGTGCCACAAACCAGCATTCGCCGAAACTCGGATTATCGTGAAAAATGTGTTAAAGCTCGTTATTTGAGGCTGAAATCGAACAGGTTGATTCCTGAAATCGAACAGGTTGATTCCTGAAATGATCTTGGACGCGTGATTCAAAAACAGGCGAAAAAGATACGAGTCCGCACGACCTTCCGAACGGGCCGAAATTGAAGTGTATAATACACGGTTTTTCGGGATTCCGGGGTCCCTGAACAAAATTCTCCGGAAATCACATTGAAAGTTCCTCGGGTCGGATAAAGCGGTCATGCAAAGTTTGAGCACCAACGGAAGACATTTGGGGTTGCTTGTGTGCCACAAACCAAAGATTCGCCGAAACGGATTATCGTGAAAAATGTGTTAAAGCTCGTTATTTGAGGTCAAATCGAACAGTTTGATTCCTAAAATCAAACAGATTGATTTCTGAAATGAGCTTGGACGCGTGATTGAAAAACAGGAGAAAAAGAAACAGGTCCGATTTACCTTCCGAACGGCTGAAATTGAAATGTATAATACACGGTTTTTCGGGATTCCGGGGTCCCGGAACAAAATTATCCGGAAATCACATAGAAAGTTCCTCGGGTCATAAAAAGCGGTCACGCAAAGTTTGAGCCCCAACGGAAGACATTTGGGGGTGACGGTGTGCCACAAACCGGCATTCGCCGAAACTCGGATTATCGTGAAAAATGTGTTAAAGCTCGTTATTTGAGGCTGAAATCGACTAGGTTGATTCCTGAAATCAAACAGGTTGATTCCTAAAATGAGCTCGGACGAGTGATTGAAAAACAGGGAGAAAAAGAAAGAGGGTCCGGTATGACCTTCCGAACGGCTGAAATTGAAGTGTATTCCGGCGAATACACGGTTTTTCGGTATTCCGGGGTCCCGGAACAAAATTCTCCAGAAATCATATAGAAAGTTCCTCAGGTTTGATAAAGCGGCCACGCAATGTTTGAGCACCAACGGAAGACATTTGGGGCTGCCGGTGTGCCACAAACCAGCATTCGCCGAAACTCGGATTATCGTGAAAAATGTGTTAAATCTCGTTATTTGAGGCTGAAATCGAACAGGTTGATTCCTGAAATCGAACAGGTTGATTCCTGAAATAATATAGGACGCGTGATTGAAAAACAGGGAGAAAAAGAAACAAGGTCCGGTACGACCTTCCGAACGGCTGAAATTGAAGTGTATAATACACGGTTTTTCGGGATTCGGGGTCCCGAACAAAATTATCCGAAATCACATAGAAAGTTCCTCGGGTCGATAAAGCGGCCACGCAAAGTTTGAGAACCAACAAGACATTTGGGGGTGACGGTGTGCCACAAACCAGTATTCGCCGAAACTCGGATTATCATGAAAAATGTGTTAAAGCTCGTTATTTGAGGCTGAAATCGAACAGGTTGATTCCTGAAATTAAACAGGTTGATTCCTAAAATGAGCTCGGACGCATGATTGAAAAACAGGGAGAAAAAGAAAGAGGGTCCGGTATGACCTTCTGAACGGCTGAAATTGAAGTGTATTCCGGCGAATACACGGTTTTTCGGTAGATTCAGGGTCCCGAACAAAATTCTCCGAAAATCACATAGAAAGTTCCTCGGGTCGATAAAGCGGCCACGCAAAGTTTGAGCACCAACGGAAGACATTTGGGGTGCCGGTGTGCCAAAACCAAAGATTCGCCGAAACTCGGATTATCGTGAAAAATGTGTTAAAGCTCGTTATTTGAGGCTGAAATCGAACAGGTTGATTCCTGAAATCGAACAGGTTGATTCCTGAAATGAGTTAGGACGCGTGATTGAAAAATAGGGAGAAAAAGAAACAGGGTCCCGTACGACCTTCCGAACGGCTGAAATTGAAGTGTATAATACACGGTTTTTCGGGATTCCGTGGTCCCGGAAAAAAACTCTTTGGAAATCACATAGAAAGTTCCTCGGGTCAGATAAAGCGGCCACGCAAAGTTTAAGCACTAACGGAAGACATTTGGGGGTGCCGGTGTGCCACAAACCAGCATTCGCCGAAACTCGGATTATCGTGAAAAATGTGTTAAAGCTCATTATTTGAGGCTGAAATCGAACAGGTTGATTCCTGAAATCGAACAGGTTGATTCCTGAAATGAGCTTGGACGCGTGATTCAAAAACAGGGAGAAAAAGAAACAGGGTCTGGTACGACCTTCCGAACGGCTGAAATTGAAGTGTATTAATACACGGTTTTTCGGGATTCCGGGGTCCCGGAACAAAATTCTCCGAAAATCACATAGAAAGTTCCTCGGGTCAGATAAAGCGGCCACGCAAAGTTTGAGCACCAACGGAAGACATTTGGGGGTGCCGGTGTGCCACAAACCAGCATTCGCCGAAACTCGGATTATCGTGCAAAATGTGTTAAAGCTCGTTATTTGAGGCTGAAATCGAACAGGTTGATTCCTGAAATCGAACAGGTAGATTCCTGAAATGAGCTCGGACGCGTGACTGAAAAACAAGGAGAAAAAGAAATAGGGTCCGGTACGACCTTCCGAACAGCTGAAATTGAAGTGTATAATACACGGTTTTTCGGGTGTGCGGGTCCCTAATGCAATTCTCCGGAAATCACATAGAAAGTTCCTCGGGTCAGATAAAGCGGCCACGCAAAGTTTGAGAACCAACGGAAGACATTTGGGGGTGCCGGTGTGCCACAAACCAGCATTCGCCGAAACTCGGATTATCGTGAAAAATGTGTGAAAGCTCGTTATTTGAGGTCAAATCGAATCGAAAGTTGATTCCTGAAATCGAATAGGTTGATTCCTGAAATGAGCTCGGACGCATGATTGAAAAACTGGGAGAAAAAGAAACAGGGTCCGGAACGACCTTCCGAACGGCTGAAATTGAAGTGTATAATACACGGTTTTTCGGGATTCCGGGGTCCCGGAACAAAATTCTCCGGAAATCACATAGAAAGTTCCTCGGGTCAGATAAAACGGCCACGCAAAGTTTGAGAACCAACGGAAGACATTTGGGAGTGCCGGTGTGCCACAAACCATCATTCGCCGAAAGTCGGATTATCGTGAAAAATGTGTTAAAGCTCGTTATTTGAGGCTGAAATCGAACAGGTTGATTCCTGAAATGAGCTCGGACGCGTGATTAAAAAATAGGGAGAAAAAGAAACAGAGTCCGGTACGACCTTCCGAACGGCTGAAATTGAAGTGTATAATACACGGTTTTTCGGGATTCCGGGGTCCTGGAACAAAATTCTCCGGAAATCACATAGAATTTTCCTCGGGTCAGATAAAGCGGCCACGCAAAATTTTATCACCAACGAAAGACATTTGGGGGTGCCGGTGTGCCACAAACCAGCATTCGCCGAAAATCGGATTATCGTGAAAAATGTGTTAAAGCTCGTTATTTGAGGCTGAAATCGAACAGGATGATTCCTGAAATCGAACAGGTTGATTCCTGAAATGAGCTCGGATGCGTGATTGAAAAACAGGGAGAAAAAGAAACAGGTTCTGGTACGACCTTCCGAACGGCTGAAATTGAAGTGAAAAATACACGGTTTTTCGGGATTTCGGGGTCCCGGAACAAAATTCTCCGGAAATCACATAGAAAGTTCATCGGGTCAGATAAATCGGCCACGCAAAGTTTGAGCACCAACGGAAGGCATTTGGGGGTGCCAGTGTGCCACAAACCAACATTCGCCGAAACTCGGATTATCGTGAAAAATGTGTTAAAGCACGTTATTTAAGGCTGAAATCAAACAGGTTGATTCCTGAAAACAAACAGGTTGATTCCTAAAATGAGCTCGGACGCGTGATTGAAAAATAGGGAGAAAAAGAAACAGGGTCCGGTACGAACTTCCGAACGGCATAAATTGAAGTGTATAATACACGGTTTTTCGGTATTCCGGGGTCCCGGAACAAAATTCTCCGGAAATCATATAGAAAGTTCCTCGGGTCAGATAAAGCGGCCACGCAAAGTTTGAGCACCAACGGAAGACATTTGGGGGTGCCGGTGTGCCACAAACCAACATTCGTCGAAACTCGGATTATCGTGAAAAATGTGTTAAAGCTCGTTATTTGAGGCTGAAATCGAACAGGTTGATTCCTAAAATCGAACAGGTTGATTCCTCAAATGAGTTTGGACGCGTGATTGAAAAACAGGGAGAAAAAGAAATAGGGTCCGGTACGACCTTCCGAACGGATGAAATTGAAGTGTATAATACACGGTTTTTCGGGATTGCGGGGTCCCGGAACAAAATTCTCCGGAAATCACATAGAAAGTTCCTCGGGTCAGATAAAGTGGCCACGCAAAGTTTGAGCACCAACGGAAGACATTTAGGGTTGCCGGTGTGCCACAAACCAGCATTCGCCGAAACTGGATTATCGTGAAAAATGTGTTAAAGCTCGTTATTTGAGCCTGAAATCGAACAAGTTGATTCCTAAAATCAAACAGATTGATTTCTGAAATGAGCTTGGACGCGTGATTGAAAAACAGGGAGAAAAAGAAACAGGGTCCGATACGACCTTCCGAACGGCTGAAATTGAAGTGTATAATACACGGTTTTTCGGGATTCCGGGGTCCCGGAACAAAATTATCCGGAAATCACATAGAAAGTTCCTCGGGTCATATAAAGCGGTCACGCAAAGTTTGAGCCCCAACGGAAGACATTTGGGGGTGACGGTGTGCCACAAACCAGCATTCGCCGAAACTCGGATTATCGTGAAAAATGTGTTAAAGCTCGTTATTTGAGTCTGAAATCGAACAGTTTGATTCCTGAAATCGAACAGGTAGATTCCTGAAATGAGCTCGGACGCGTGACTGAAAAACAGGGAGAAAAAGAAACAGGTTCCGGTACGACCTTCCAAACGGCTGAAATTGAAGTGTAATACACGGTTTTTCGGGATTCTGGGGTCCCGGAACAAAATTCTCCGGAAATGACATAGAAAGTTCCTCGGGTCAGATAATGCGGCCACGCAAAGTTTGAGCACCAACGGAAGACATTTGGGGGTGCCGGTGTGCCAAAACCAAAGATTCGCCAAAACTCGGATTATCGTGCAAAATGTGTTAAAGCTCGTTATTTGAGGCTGAAATCGAACAGGTTGATTCCTGAAATCGAACAAGTAGATTCCTGAAATGAGCTCGGACGCGTGACTGAAAAACAAGGAGAAAAAGAAATAGGGTCCGATACGACCTTCCGAACGGCTGAAATTGAAGTGTATAATACACGGTTTTTCGGGATTGCGGGGTCCCTAATGAATTCTCCGAAATCACATAGAAAGTTCCTCGGGTCAGATAAAGCGGCCACGCAAAGTTTGAGAACCAACGGAAGACATTTGGGGTGCCGGTGTGCCAAAACCAAAGATTCGCCAAACTCGGATTATCGTGAAAAATGTGTGAAAGCTCGTTATTTGAGGTCAAATCGAACAAAGTTGATTCCTGAAATCGAATAGGTTGATTCTGAAATGAGCTCGGACGCATGATTGAAAAACAGGAGAAAAAGAAACGGGTCCTAAACGACCTTCCGAACTACAAATTGAAGTGTATAATACGCGGTTTTTCTGGGATTCCGGTCCCGAACAAAATTCTCCGAAATCACATAGAAAGTTCCTCGGGTCAGATAAAGCGGCCACGCAAAGTTTGAGCACCAACGGAAGACATTTGGGGGTGCCGATGTGCCACAAACCATCATTCGCCGAAACTCGGATTATCGTGAAAAATGTGTTAAAGCTCGTTATTTGAGGCTGAAATCGAACAGGTTGATTCCTGAAATGAGCTCGGACGCGTGATTAAAAAACAGGGAGAAAAAGAAACAGTCGTCCTAGACCTTCCGAACGGCTGAAATTGAAGTGTATAATACACGGTTTTTCGGGATTCCGGGGTCCTGGAACAAAATTCTCCGGAAATCACATAGAATTTTCCTCGGGTCAGATAAAGCGGCCGCGCAAAGTTTTATCACCAACGAAAGACATTTGGGGGTGCCGGTGTGCCACAAACCAGCATTCGCCGAAAATCGGATTATCGTGAAATATGTGTTAAAGCTCGTTATTTGAGGCTGAAATCGAACAGGATGATTCCTGAAAAGAGCTCGGACGCGTGATTGAAAAACAGGGAGAAAAAGAAACAGGGTCCGGTACGAACTTCCGAACGGCATAAATTGAAGTGTATAATACACGGTTTTTCGGATTCGGTCCCTAACAAAATTCTCCGAAAATCACATAGAAAGTTCCTCGGGTCGATAAAGCGGCCACGCAAAGTTTGAGCACCAACGGAAGACATTTGGGGTGCCGGTGTGCCACAAACCAGCATTCGCCGAAACTCGATTATCGTGAAAAATGTGTTAAAGCTCGTTATTTGAGGATCAAATCGAACAGGTTGATTCCTGAAATCGAACAAGTTGATTCCTGAAATGAGTTTGGACGCGTGATTGAAAAACAGGAGAAAAAGAAACAGGGTCCTGCATTTACCTTCCGAACTACCGAATTGAAGTGTATAATACACGGTTTTTAGGGATTCCGGGGTCCCGGAAAAAAATTCTCTGGAAATCACATAAAAAGTTCCTCGGGTCAGATAAAGCGGCCACGCAAAGTTTGAGCACCAACGGAAGACATTTGGAGGTACCGGTGTGCCACAAACCAACATTCGGCGAAACTCGGATTATCGTGAAAAATGTGTTAATGCTCGTTATTTGAGGCTGAAATCGAACAGGTTGATTCCTGAAATCGAACAGGTTGATTCCTGAAATGAGCTTGGACGCGTGATTCAAAAACAGGGCGAAAAAGAAACAGGGTCCGGTACGACCTTCCGAACGGCTGAAATTGAAGTGTATAATACACGGTTTTTCTGGATTCCGGGGTCCCGAAACAGAATTCTCCGGAAATCACATATAAAGTTCCTCGGGTCAGATAAAGCGGCCACGCAAAGTTTGAGAACCAACGGAAGACATTTGGGGGTGCCGGTGTGCCATAAACCAGCATTCGCCGAAACTCGGATTATCGTGAAAAATGTGTGAAAGCTCGTTATTTGAGGCTGAAATCGAACAGGTTGATTCCTGAAATCGAACAGGTTGATTCCTGAAATGAGCTCGGACGCATGATTGAAAAATAGGGAGAAAAAGAAACAGGGTCCGGAACGACCTTCCGAACGGCTGAAATTGAAGTGTATAATACGCGGTTTTTCGGGATTCCGGGGTCCCGGAACAAAATTCTCCGGAAATCACATAGAAAGTTCCTCGGGTCAGATAAAGCGGCCACGCAAAGTTTGAGAACCAACGGGAGACATTTGGGAGTGCCGATGTGCCACAAACCATCATTCGCCGAAACTCGGATTATCGTGAAAAATGTGTTAAAGCTCGTTATTTGAGGCTGAAATCGAACAGGTTGATTCCTGAAATGAGCTCGGACGCGTGATTGAAAAACAAGGAGAAAAAGAAACAGGGTCCGGTACGAACTTCCAAACGGCATAAATTGAAGTTGTATAATACACGGTTTTTCGGTATTCCGGGGTCCCGGAACAAAATTCTCCGGAAATCATTTAGAAAGTTCCTCGGTTCAGATAAAGCGGCCACGCAAAGTTTGAGCACCAACGGAAGACATTTGGGGGTGCCGGTGTGCCACAAACCAACATTCGCCGAAACTCGGATTATCGTGAAAAATGTGTTAATGCTCGTTATTTGAGGCTGAAATCGAACAGGTTGATTCCTAAAATCGAACAGGTTGATTCCTGAAATGAGTTTGGACGCGTGATTGAAAAACAGGGAGAAAAAGAAACAGGGTCCGGTACGACCTTCCGAACGGCTGAAATTGAAGTGTATAATACACGGTTTTTAGGGATTCCGGGGTCCCGGAAAAAAATTCTCTGGAAATCACATAAAAAGTTCCTCGGGTCAGATAAAGCGGCCACGCAAAGTTTGAGCACCAACGGAAGACATTTGGAGGTACCGGTGTGCCACAAACCAGCATTCGCCGAAACTCGGATTATCGTGAAAAATGTGTTAATGCTCGTTATTTGAGGCTGAAATCGAACAGGTTGATTCCTGAAATCGAACAGGTTGATTCCTGAAATGAGCTTGGACGCGTGATTCAAAAACAGGGCGAAAAAGAAACAGGTCCTGGTTTACCTTCCGAACGGCACGAAATTGAAGTGTATAATACACGGTTTTTCTGGATTCCGGGTCCCGGAACAAAATTCTCCGGAAATCACATAGAAAGTTCCTTGGGTCAGATAAAGCGACCACGCAAAGTTTTAGCACCAACGGAAGACATTTGGGGGTGCCGGTGTGCCACAAACCAGCATTCGCCGAAACTCGGATTATCGTGAAAAATGTGTTAAAGCTCGTTATTTGAGGCTGAAATCGAACAGGTTGATTCCTGAAATCGAACAGGTTGATTCCGGAAATGAGCTCGGACGCGTAATTGAAAAACAGGGAGAAAAAGAAACAGGGTCCTGTTTACCTTCCGAACGGGCCGAAATTGAAGTATAATACACGGTTTTTCGGGATCCCGGGGTCCCGGAACAAAATTCTCCGGAAATCACATAGAAAGTTCCTTGGGTCAGATAAAGCGGCCACGCAAAGTTTGAGAACCAACGGAAGACATTTGGGGGTGCCGGTGTGCCACAAACCAGCATTCGCCGAAACTCGGGTTATCGTGAAAAATGTGTTAAAGCTCGTTATTTGAGACTGAAATCGAACAGGTTGATTCCTGAAATGAGCTCGTATGCGTGATTGAAAAACAGGGAGAAAAAGAAACAGTTTCGCTACGACCTTCCGAACGGCCGAAATTGAAGTGTATAATACACGGTTTTTCGGGATTTCGGGGTCCCTGAACAAAATTCTCCGGAAATCACATAGAAAGTTCCTCGGGTCTGATAAAGCGGCACGCAAAGTTTGAGCACCAACGGAAGACATTTGGGGGTGACGGTGTGCCACAAATCAAGATTCGCCAAACTAAAATTATCGTGAAAAATGTGTTAAAGCTCGTTATTTGAGGTCGAAATCGAACAAAGTTGATTCCTGAAATCGAACAGGTTGATTCCTGAAATGAGCTTGGACGCGTGATTCAAAAACAAAAAAAAAGAAACAGGGTCTGGTACGACCTTCCGAACGGCTGAAATTGAAGTGTATTAATACACGGTTTTTCGGGATTGCGGGGTCCCGGAACAAAATTCTCCGGAAATCACATAGAACGTTCCTCGGGTCAGATAAAGCGGCCACGCAAAGTTTGAGCACCAACGGAAGACATTTGGGGTTGCCGGTGTGCCACAAACCAGCATTCGCCGAAACTGGATTATCGTGAAAAATGTGTTAAAGCTCGTTATTTGAGCCTGAAATCGAACAAGTTGATTCCTAAAATCAAACAGATTGATTTCTGAAATGAGCTTGGACGCGTGATTGAAAAACAGGGAGAAAAAGAAACAGGGTCCGGACGACCTTCCGAACGGCTGAAATTGAAGTGTATAATACACGGTTTTTCGGATTCCGGTCCCGAACAAAATTATCCGGAAATCACATAGAAAGTTCCTCGGGTCATATAAAGCGGTCACGCAAAGTTTGAGCCCCAACGGAAGACATTTGGGGGTGACGGTGTGCCACAAACCAAAGATTCGCCAAACTCGGATTATCGTGAAAATGTGTTAAAACACGTTATTTGAGTCCAAATCGAACAGTTTGATTCCTGAAATCGAACAGGTAGATTCCTGAAATGAGCTCGACGCGTGACTGAAAAACAGGAGAAAAAGAAACAGTTCCGTGACGACCTTCCGAACGGCTAAAATTGAAGTGTAATACACGGTTTTTCGGGATTCTGGGTCCCGAACAAAATTCTCCGAAAATCACATAGAAAGTTCCTCGGGTCGATAAAGCGGCCACGCAAAGTTTGAGCACCAACGGAAGACATTTGGGGGTGCCGGTGTGCCAAAACCAAAGATTCGCCGAAACTCAGATTATCGTGCAAAATGTGTTAAAGCTCGTTATTTGAGGTCAAATCGAACGTGTTGATTCCCAAATCGAACAGGTAGATTCCTGAAATGAGCTCGGACGCGTGACTGAAAAACAAGAGAAAAAGAAATAGGGTCCGATTTACCTTCCGAACGGCTTAAATTGAAGTGTATAATACACGGTTTTTCGGGATTGCGGGTCCCTAATGAATTCTCCTGAAATCACATAGAAAGTTCCTCGGGTCCGATAAAGCGGCCACGCAAAGTTTGAGAACCAACGGAAGACATTTGGGGTGCCGGTGTGCCACAAACCAAAATTCGCCGAAACTCGGATTATCGTGAAAAATGTGTGAAAGCTCGTTATTTGAGGCCGAAATCGAACAAGTTGATTCCTGAAATCGAACAGGTTGATTCCTCAAATGAGCTCGGACGCATGATTGAAAAACAGGGAGAAAAAGAAACGGTCCGAACGACCTTCCGAACTACAAATTGAAGTGTATAATACACGGTTTTTCGGGATTCCGGGAACAAAATTCTCCGAAATCACATAGAAAGTTCCTCGGGTCGATAAAACGCCACGCAAAGTTTGAGAACCAACGGAAGACATTTGGGAGTGCCGGTGTGCCACAAACCAGCATTCGCCGAAACTCGGATTATCGTGAAAAATGTGTGAAAGCTCGTTATTTGAGGCTGAAATCGAACGGGTTGATTCTGAAATGAGCTCGGACGCGTGATTAAAAAACAGGCGGAAAAAGAAACAGAGTCCGGTACGACCTTCCGAACGGCTGAAATTGAAGTGTATAATACACGGTTTTTCGGGGTCCTGGAACAAAATTCTCCGGAAATCACATAGAATTTTCCTCGGGTCAGATAAAGCGGCCACGCAAAGTTTTATCACCAACGAAAGACATTTGGGGGTGCCGGTGTGCCACAAACCAGCATTCGCCGAAAATCGGATTATCGTGAAAAATGTGTTAAAGCTCGTTATTTGAGGCTGAAATCGAACTGGATGATTCCTGAAATCGAACAGGTTGATTCCTGAAATGAGCTCGGATGCGTGATTGAAAAACAGGGAGAAAGAAACAGTTACGCACGACCTTCCGAACGGCTGAAATTGAAGTGAAAAATACACGGTTTTTCGGGATTTCGGGGTCCCGGAACAAAATTCTCCGGAAATCACATAGAAAGTTCATCGGGTCAGATAAATCGGCCACGCAAAGTTTGAGCACCAACGGAAAGCATTTGGGGGTGCCAGTGTACCACAAACCAACATTCGCCGAAACTCGGATTATCGTGAAAAATGTGTTAAAGCACGTTATTTAAGGCTGAAATCAAACAGGTTGATTCCTGAAAACAAACAGGTTGATTCCTAAAATGAGCTCGGACGCGTGATTGAAAAACAGGGAGAAAAAGAAACAGGGTCCGGTACGAACTTCCGAACGGCATAAATTGAAGTGTATAATACACGGTTTTTCGGTATTCGGTCCCTAACAAAATTCTCCGAAATCATATAGAAAGTTCCTCGGGTCAGATAAAGCGGCCACGCAAAGTTTGAGCACCAACGGAAGACATTTGGGGGGGCCGGTGTGCCACAAACCAGCATTCGCCGAAACTCGGGTTATCGTGAAAAATGTGTTAAAGCTCGTTATTTGAGACTGAAATCGAACAGGTTGATTCCTGAAATGAGCTCGTATGCGTGATTGAAAAACAGGGAGAAAAAGAAACAGGTTCTGCTACGACCTTCCGAACGGCTGAAATTGAAGTGAATAATACACGGTTTTTCGGGATTTCGGGGTCCCGGAACAAAATTCTCCGGAATTCACATAGAAAGTTCCTCGGGTCAGATAAAGCGGCCACGCAAAGTTTGAGCACCAACGGAAGACATTTGGGGGTGACGGTGTGCCACAAATCAGCATTCGCCGAAACTAAAATTATCGTGAAAAATGTGTTAAAGCTCGTTATTTGAGGCTGAAATCGAACAGGTTGATTCCTGAAATCGAACAGGTTGATTCCTGAAATGAGCTTGGACGCGTGATTCAAAAACAGGGCGAAAAAGAAACAGGGTCTGGTACGACCTTCCGAACGGCTGAAATTGAAGTGTATTAATACACGGTTTTTCGGGATTGCGGGGTCCCGGAACAAAATTCTCCGGAAATCACATAGAAAGTTCCTCGGGTCAGATAAAGCGGCCACGCAAAGTTTGAGCACCAACGGAAGACATTTGGGGTTGCCGGTGTGCCACAAACCAGCATTCGCCGAAACTGGATTATCGTGAAAAATGTGTTAAAGCTCGTTATTTGAGCCTGAAATCGAACAAGTTGATTCCTAAAATCAAACAGATTGATTTCTGAAATGAGCTTGGACGCGTGATTGAAAAACAGGGAGAAAAAGAAACAGGGTCCGGACGACCTTCCGAACGGCTGAAATTGAAGTGTATAATACACGGTTTTTCGGGATTCCGGGGTCCCGGAACAAAATTATCCGGAAATCACATAGAAAGTTCCTCGGGTCATATAAAGCGGTCACGCAAAGTTTGAGCCCCAACGGAAGACATTTGGGGGTGACGGTGTGCCACAAACCAGCATTCGCCGAAACTCGGATTATCGTGAAAAATGTGTTAAAACACGTTATTTGAGTCTGAAATCGAACAGTTTGATTCCTGAAATCGAACAGGTAGATTCCTGAAATGAGCTCGGACGCGTGACTGAAAAACAGGGAGAAAAAGAAACAGTTCCGATTTACCTTCCGAACGGTGAAATTGAAGTGTAATACACGGTTTTTCGGATTCAGGGTCCCGAACAAAATTCTCCAGAAATGACATAGAAAGTTCCTCGGGTCAGATAAAGCGGCCACGCAAAGTTTGAGCACCAACGGAAGACATTTGGGGGTGCGGTGTGCCAAACCAAAGATTCGCCGAAACTCGGATTATCGTGCAAAATGTGTTAAAGCTCGTTATTTGAGGCTGAAATCGAACAGGTTGATTCCCTAAATCGAACAGGTAGATTCCTGAAATGAGCTCGGACGCGTGACTGAAAAACAAGGAGAAAAAGAAATAGGGTCCGGTACGACCTTCCGAACGGCTGAAATTGAAGTGTATAATACACGGTTTTTCGGGATTCCGGGGTCCCGGAACAAAACTCTCCGGAAATCACATAGAAAGTTCCTCGGGTCAGATAAAGCGGCCACGCAAAGTTTGAGAACCAACGGAAGACATTTGGGGGTGCCGGTGTGCCACAAACCAGCATTCGCCGAAACTCGGATTATCGTGAAAAATGTGTGAAAGCTCGTTATTTGAGGTCAAATCGAACAAAGTTGATTCCTGAAATCGAATAGGTTGATTCCTGAAATGAGCTCGGACGCATGATTGAAAAACAGGAGAAAAAGAAACAGGTCCTAACGACCTTCCGAACTACTGAAATTGAAGTGTATAATACACGGTTTTTCGGGATTCCGGGAACAAAATTCTCCGGAAATCACATAGAAAGTTCCTCGGGTCAGATAAAACGGCCACGCAAAGTTTGAGAACCAACGGAAGACATTTGGGAGTGCCGGTGTGCCACAAACCATCATTCGCCGAAAGTCGGATTATCGTGAAAAATGTGTTAAAGCTCGTTATTTGAGGCTGAAATCGAACAGGTTGATTCCTGAAATGAGCTCGGACGCGTGATTAAAAAACAGGAAAAAGAAACAGAGTCCTGACGACCTTCCGAACGGAAATTGAAGTGTATAATACACGGTTTTTCGGGATTCCGGTCCTGGAACAAAATTCTCCGAAATCACATAGAATTTTCCTCGGGTCGATATAAAGCGGCCACGCAAAGTTTTATCACCAACGAAAGACATTTGGGGGTGCCGGTGTGCCACAAACCAGCATTCGCCGAAAATCGGATTATCGTGAAAAATGTGTTAAAGCTCGTTATTTGAGGTCAAATCGAATCGATGATTCCTGAAATCGAACAGTTGATTCCTGAAATGAGCTCGGATGCGTGATTGAAAAACAGGAGAAAAAGAAACAGTTCGCACGACCTTCCGAACGGTACAAATTGAAGTGAAAAATACAAGGTTTTTCGGGATTTCGGGTCCCGAACAAAATTCTCCGAAATCACATAGAAAGTTCATCGGGTCGATAAATCGCCACGCAAAGTTTGAGCACCAACGGAAGGCATTTGGGGGTGCCGGTGTACCACAAACCAACATTCGCAAAACTCGATTATCGTGAAAAATGTGTTAAAGCACGTTATTTAAGGCTGAAATCAAACAGGTTGATTCCTGAAAACAAACAGGTTGATTCCTAAAATGAGCTCGGACGCGTGATTGAAAAACAGGGAGAAAAAGAAACAGGGTCCGGTACGAACTTCCGAACGGCATAAATTGAAGTGTATAATACACGGTTTTTCGGTATTCCGGGGTCCCGGAACAAAATTCTCCGGAAATCATATAGAAAGTTCCTCGGGTCAGATAAAGCGGCCACGCAAAGTTTGAGCACCAACGGAAGACATTTGGGGGGGCCGGTGTGCCACAAACCAGCATTCGTCGAAACTCGGATTATCGTGAAAATGTGTTAAAGCTCGTTATTTGAGGTCAAATCGAACAGTTGATTCCTAAAATCGAACAGGTTGATTCCTCAAATGAGTTTGGACGCGTGATTGAAAAACAGGAGAAAAAGAAATAGGGTCCTAGATCGACCTTCCGAACGGCTGAAATTGAAGTGTATAATACACGGTTTTTCGGGATTGCGGGGTCCCGGAACAAAATTCTCCGGAAATCACATAGAAAGTTCCTCGGGTCAGATAAAGCGGCCACGCAAAGTTTGAGCACCAACGGAAGACATTTGGGGTTGCCGATGTGCCACAAACCAGCATTCGCCGAAACTGGATTATCGTGAAAAATGTGTTAAAGCTCGTTATTTGAGCCTGAAATCGAACAAGTTGATTCCTAAAATCAAACAGATTGATTTCTGAAATGAGCTTGGACGCGTGATTGAAAAACAGGGAGAAAAAGAAACAGGGTCCGGTACGACCTTCCGAACGGCTGAAATTGAAGTGTATAATACACGGTTTTTCGGGATTCCGGGGTCCCGGAACAAAATTATCCGGAAATCACATAGAAAGTTCCTCGGGTCATATAAAGCGGTCACGCAAAGTTTGAGCCCCAACGGAAGACATTTGGGGGTGACGGTGTGCCACAAACCAGCATTCGCCGAAACTCGGATTATCGTGAAAAATGTGTTAAAGCTCGTTATTTGAGTCCAAAATCGAATGTTTGATTCCTGAAATCGAACAGGTAGATTCCTGAAATGAGCTCGGACGCGTGACTGAAAAACAGGGAGAAAAAGAAACAGGTTCCGGTACGACCTTCCGAACGGCTGAAATTGAAGTGTATAATACACGGTTTTTAGGGATTCCGGGGTCCCGGAAAAAAATTCTCTGGAAATGACATAAAACGTTCCTCGGGTCAGATAAAGCGGCCACGCAAAGTTTGAGCACCAACGGAAGACATTTGGAGGTACCGGTGTGCCACAAACCAACATTCGCCGAAACTCGGATTATCGTGAAAATGTGTTAAAGCTCGTTATTTGAGGTCAAATCGAACAAAGTTGATTCCTGAAATCGAACAGGTTGATTCCTGAAATGAGCTTGGACGCGTGATTCAAAAACAGGGCGAAAAAGAAACAGGGTCCTAGATTTACCTTCCGAACTACTGAAATTGAAGTGTATAATACACGGTTTTTCGATTCCGGTCCCGAACAAAATTCTCCGGAAATCACATAGAAAGTTCCTTGGGTCAGATAAAGCGACCACGCAAAGTTTGAGCACCAACGGAAGACATTTGGGGGTGCCGGTGTGCCACAAACCAGCATTCGCCGAAACTCGGATTATCGTGAAAAATGTGTTAAAGCTCGTTATTTGAGGCTGAAATCGAACAGGTTGATTCCTGAAATCGAACAGGTTGATTCCGGAAATGAGCTCGGACGCGTAATTGAAAAACAGGGAGAAAAAGAAACAGGGTCCGGTACGACCTTCCGAACTACCAAATTGAAGTATAATACACGGTTTTTCGGGATTCCGGTCCCGAACAAAATTCTCCTGGAAATCACATAGAAAGTTCCTTGGGTCCGATAAAGCGGCCACGCAAAGTTTGAGAACCAACGGAAGACATTTGGGGTGCCGGATCATCACGGTGTGCCTGACCAAAGATTCGCCGAAACTCGGATTATCGTGAAAAATGTGTTAAAGCTCGTTATTTGAGGCTGAAATCGAACAGGTTGATTCCTGAAATGAGCTCGTATGCGTGATTGAAAAACAGGGAGAAAAAGAAACAGGTTCTGCTACGACCTTCCGAACGGCTGAAATTGAAGTGAATAATACACGGTTTTTCGGGATTTCGGGGTCCCGGAACAAAATTCTCCGGAATTCACATAGAAAGTTCCTCGGGTCAGATAAAGCGGCCACGCAAAGTTTGAGCACCAACGGAAGACATTTGGGAGTGACGGTGTGCCACAAATCAGCATTCGCCGAAACTCGGATTATCATGAAAAATGTGTTAAAGCTCGTTATTTGAGGTCAAATCGAACAGTTGATTCCTCGTAATCGAACAAAGTTGATTCCTGAAATGAGCCCAGACGCGTGATTGAAAAACAGGGAGAAAAAGAAACAGGGTCCTATACGACCTTCCGAACGGCCGAAATTGAAGTGTATAATACACGGTTTTTCTGGATTCCGGGGTCCCTTAACAAAATTCTCCGGAAATCACATAGAAAGTTCCTCGGGTCCGATAAAGCGGCCACGCAAAGTTTGAGAACCAACGGAAGACATTTGGAGGTGCCGTGTGCCAAAACCAAAGATTCGCCGAAACTCGGATTATCGTGAAAAATGTGTTAAAGCTCGTTATTTGAGGTCAAAATCGAACAGTTGATTCCCGTAATCGAACAAAGTTGATTCCTGAAATGAGCCCAGACGCGTGATTGAAAAAAACAGGAGAAAAAGAAACAGGGTCCTAAACGACCTTCCGAACTACGAAATTGAAGTGTATAATACACGGTTTTTCGGGATTCCGGGGTCCCGGAACAAAATTCTCCGGAAATCACATAGAAAGTTCCTCGGGTCAGATAAAGCGGCCACGCAAAGTTTGAGAACCAACGGAAGACATTTGGAGGTGCCGGTGTGCCACAAACCAGCATTCGCCGAAACTCGGATTATCGTGAAAAATGTGTTAAAGCTCGTTATTTGAGGCTGAAATCGAACAGGTTGATTCCTGAAATCGAATAGGTTGATTCCTGAAATGAGCTCGGACGCGTGATTGAAAAACAGGAGAAAAAGAAATGGGGTCGGTCCTAACGACCTTCCGAACTACAAATTGAAGTGTATAATACACGGTTTTTCGGATTGCGGAGTCCTGGAACAAAATTCTCCGTAAATCACATAGAAAGTTCCTCGGGTCAGATAAAGCGGCCACGCAAAGTTTGAGAACCAACGGAAGACATTTGGGGGTGCCGGTGTGCCACAAAACCAAAGATTCGCCAAACTCGGATTATCGTGAAAATGTGTTAAAGCTCGTTATTTGAGGCTGAAATCGAACAGTTGATTCCTGAAATCGAACAGGTTGATTCCTGAAATGAGTTCGTATGCGTGATTGAAAAACAGGAGAAAAAGAAACAGTTTCGCTACGACCTTCCGAACGGCTGAAATTGAAGTGAATAATACACGGTTTTTCGGGATTTCGGTCCCGAACAAAATTCTCCGAAATCACATAGAAAGTTCCTCGGGTCAGATAAAGCGGCCACGCAAAGTTTGAGCACCAACGGAAGACATTTGGGGGTGACGGTGTGCCACAAACAAACATTCGCCGAAACTCGGATTATCGTGCAAAATGTGTTAAAGCTCGTTATTTGAGGTCAAATCGAACAGTTGATTCCTGAAATCGAACATGTAGATTCCTGAAATGAGCTCGGACGCGTGATCTGAAAAACAGGAGAAAAAGAAATAGGTCCGGTATGACCTTCCGAACTACCGAAATTGAAGTGTATAATACACGGTTTTTCGGGATTGCGGGGTCCCGGAAAAAAATTCTCTGGAAATCACATAAAAAGTTCCTCGGGTCAGATAAAGCGGCCACGCAAAGTTTGAGAACCAACGGAAGACATTTGGAGGTGCCGGTGTGCCACAAACCAGCATTCGCCGAAACTCGGATTATCGTGAAAAATGTGTTAAAGCTCGTTATTTGAGGCTGAAATCGAACAGGTTGATTCCTGAAATCGAACAGGTTGATTCCTGAAATGAGCTCGGATGCGTGATTGAAAAACAGGGAGAAAAAGAAACAGGTTCTAGTACGACCTTCCGAACGGCTGAAATTGAAGTGAAAAATACACGGTTATTCTGGATTCCGGGGTCCCGGAACAAAATTCTCCGGAAATCACATAGAAAGTTCATCGGGTCAGATAAAGCGACCACGCAAAGTTTGAGCACCAACGGAAGGCATTTGGGGGTGCCGGTGTGCCACAAACCAACATTCGCCGAAACTCGATTATCGTGAAAAATGTGTTAAAGCACGTTATTTAAATGAAATCGAACAAAGATTCCTGAAATCAAACAGGTTGATTCCTAAAATGAGCTCGGACGCGTGATTGAAAAACAGGGAGAAAAAAAACAGGTCCTGATTTAACTTCCGAACGGCATAAATTGAAGTGTATAATACACGGTTTTTCGGATTCCGGTCCCGAACAAAATTCTCCGAAATCATATAGAAAGTTCCTCGGGTCAGATAAAGCGGCCACGCAAAGTTTGAGCACCAACGGAAGACATTTGGGGGTGCCGGTGTGCCACAAACCAACATTCGCCGAAACTCGGATTATCGTGAAAAATGTGTGAAAACTCGTTATTTGAGGCTGAAATCGAACAGGTTGATTCCTAAAATCGAACAGGTTGATTCCTGAAATGAGCTCGGACGCGTGATTGAAAAACAGGGAGAAAAAGAAACAGGGTCCTAACGACCTTCCGAACGGCAAATTGAAGTGTATAATACACGGTTTTTCTGATTGCGGAGTCCTGGAACAAAATTCTCCGGAAATCACATAGAAAGTTCCTCGGGTCAGATAAAGCGGCCACGCAAAGTTTGAGAACCAACGGAAGACATTTAAGGGTGCCGGTGTGCCACAAACCAAAGATTCGCCAAACTCGGATTATCGTGAAAAATGTGTTAAAGCTCGTTATTTAGGCTGAAATCGAACAGTTGATTCCTGAAATCGAACAGGTTGATTCCTGAAATGAGCTCGTATGCGTGATTGAAAAACAGGAGAAAAAGAAACAGTTCTCGCTACGACCTTCCGAACTAATAAAATTGAAGTGTATAATACACGGTTTTTCGGGATTTCGGGGTCCCGGAACAAAATTCTCCGGAATTCACATAGAAAGTTCCTCGGGTCAGATAAAGCGGCCACGCAAATTTTGAGCACCAACGGAATACATTTGGGGGTGACGGTGTGCCACAAACCAGCATTCGCCGAAACTCGGATTATCGTGAAAAATGTGTTAAAGCTCGTTATTTGAGGTGAAATCGAACAAAGTTGATTCCTGTAATCGAATAGGTTGATTCCTGAAATGAGCTCGGACGCGTGATTGAAAAACAGGGAGAAAAAGAAACAGGGTCCGGTACGACCTTCCGAACGGCTGAAATTGAAGTGTATAATACACGGTTTTTCGGGATTCCGGGGTCCCGGAACAAAATTCTCCGGAAATCACATAGAAAGTTCCTCGGGTCAGATAAAACGGCCACGCAAAGTTTGAGAACCAACGGAAGACATTTGGGGGTGCCGGTGTGCCACAAACCATCATTCGCCGAAACTCGGATTATCGTGAAAAATGTGTTAAAGCTCGTTATTTGAGGCTGAAATCGAACAGGTTTATTCCTGAAATGAGCTCGGACGCGTGATTAAAAAACAGGGAGAAAAAGAAACGGAGTCCGGTACGACCTTCCGAACGGCTGAAATTGAAGTGTATAATACACGGTTTTTCGGGATTCCGGGGTCCTGGAACAAAATTCTCCGGAAATCACATAGAATTTTCCTCGGGTCAGATAAAGCGGCCACGCAAAGTTTGAGCACCAACGGAAGACATTTGGGGGTGCCGGTGTGCCACAAACCAGCATTCGCCGAAAATCGGATTATCGTGAAAAATGTGTTAAAGCTCGTTATTTGAGGCTGAAATCGAACAGGATGATTCCTGAAATCGAACAGGTTGATTCCTGAAATGAGCTCGGATGCGTGATTGAAAAACAGGGAGAAAAAGAAACAGGTTCTGGTACGACCTTCCGAACGGCTGAAATTGAAGTGTATAATACACGGTTTTTCGGGATTCCGGGGTCCTGGAACAAAATTCTCCGGAAATCACATAGAAAGTTCCTCGGGTCAGATAAAGCGGCAACGCAAAGTTTGAGACCAACGGAAAACATTTGGGGGTGCCGGTGTGCCACAAACCAGCATTCGTCGAAACTCGGATTATCGTGAAAAATGTGTGAAAGCTCGTTATTTGAGGCTGAAATCGAACAGGTTGATTCCTGAAATCGAATAGGTTGATTCCTGAAATGAGCTCGGACGCGTGATTGAAAAACAGGGAGAAAAAGAAACAGGTCCTAACGACCTTCCGAACGGCTCAAATTGAAGTGTATAATACACGGTTTTTCGGGATTGCGGAGTCCTGGAACAAAATTCTCCGGAAATCACATAGAAAGTTCCTCGGGTCAGATAAAGCGGCCACGCAAAGTTTGAGAACCAACGGAAGACATTTGGGGGTGCCGGTGTGCCACAAACCAGCATTCGCCGAAACTCGGATTATCGTGAAAAATGTGTTAAAGCTCGTTATTTGAGGCTGAAATCGAACAGGTTGATTCCTGAAATCGAACAGGTTGATTCCTGAAATGAGTTCGTATGCGTGATTGAAAAACAGGAGAAAAAGAAACGAGTTCTGCTACGACCTTCCGAACGGCTGAAATTGAAGTGTATATAATAATACACGGTTTTTCGGGATTCCAGGGTTCCGGAACAAAATTCTCCGGAATTCACATAGAAAGTTCCTCGGGTCAGATAAAGCGGCCACGCAAATTTTGAGCACCAACGGCAGACATTTGGGGTGACGGTGTGCCACAAATCATCATTCGCGAAACTCGGATTATCGTGAAAATGTGTTAAAGCTCGTTATTTGAGGCTGAAATCGAACAAGTTGATTCTGAAATCGAACAGGTTGATTCCTGAAATGAGCTCGGATGCGTGATTGAAAAACAAGGAGAAAAAGAAACAGGTTCGGTACGACCTTCCGAACGGGCAAATTGAAGTGAATAATACACGGTTTTTCGGGATTTCGGAGTCCCGGAACAAAATTCTCCGGAAATCACATAGAAAGTTCATCGGGTCAGATAAATCGGCCACGCAAAGTTTGAGCACCAACGGAAGGCATTTGGGGGTGCCAGTGTGCCACAAACCAACATTCGCCGAAACTCGGATTATCGTGAAAAATGTGTTAAAGCACGTTATTTAAAGCTGAAATCGAACAGGTTGATTCTTGAAATCAAACAGGTTGATTCCTAAAATGAGCTCGGACGCGTGATTGAAAAACAGGGAGAAAAAGAAACAGGGTCTGGTACGAACTTCCGAACGGCTGAAATTGAAGTTTATAATACACGGTTTTTCGGTATTCCGGGGTCCCGGAACAAAATTCTCCGGAAATCATATAGAAAGTTCCTAGGGTCAGATAAAGCGGCCACGCAAAGTTTGAGCACCAACGGAAGACATTTGGGGGTGCCGGTGTGCCACAAACCAACATTCGCCGAAACTCGGATTATCGTGAAAAATGTGTTAAAGCTCGTTATTTGAGGCTGAAATCGAACAGGTTGATTCCTGAAATGAGTTTGGACGCGTGATTGAAAAACAGGGAGAAAAAGAAACAGGGTCCGGTACGACCTTCCGAACGGCTGAAATTGAAGTGTATAATACACGGTTTTTAGGGATTCCGGTCCCTAAAAAATTCTCTGGAAATCACATAAAAAGTTCCTCGGGTCAGATAAAGCGGCCACGCAAAGTTTGAGCACCAACGGAAGACATTTGGAGGTACCGGTGTGCCACAAACCAGCATTCGCCGAAACTCGGATTATCGTGAAAAATGTGTTAAACCTCGTTATTTGAGGCTGAAATCGAACACGTTGATTCCTGAAATCGAACAGGTAGATTCCTGAAATGAGCTCGGACACGTGGCTGAAAAACAGGGAGAAAAAGAAACAGGGTCCGGTACGACCTTCCGAACGACTGAAATTGAAGTGAATAATACACGGTTTTTCGGGATTTCGGGGTCCCGGAACAAAATTCTCCGGAAATCACATAGAAAGTTCCTCGGGTCAGATAAAGCGGCCACGCAAAGTTTGAGCACCAACGGAAGACATTTGGGGGTGACGGTGTGCCACAAACAAACATTCGCCGAAACTCGGATTATCGTGCAAAATGTGTTAAAGCTCGTTATTTGAGGTCAATCGAAATCGAACAAAGTTGATTCCTGAAATCGAACATGTAGATTCCTGAAATGAGCTCGGACGCGTGACTGAAAAACAGGGAGAAAAAGAAATAGGGTCCGGTACGACCTTCCGAACGGCTGAAATTGAAGTGTATAATACACGGTTTTTCGGGATTGCGGGGTCCCGGAACAGAATTCTCCGGAAATCACATAGAAAGTTCCTCGGGTCAGATAAAGCGGCCACGCAAAGTTTGAGAACCAACGGAAGACATTTGGGGGTGCCGGTGTGCCACAAACCAGCATTCGCCGAAACTCGGATTATCGTGAAAAATGTGTTAAAGCTCGTTATTTGAGGCTGAAATCGAACAGGTTGATTCCTGAAATCGAACAGGTTGATTCCTGAAATGAGCTCGGACGCGTGATTGAAAAACAGGGAGAAAAAGAAACAGGGTCCTAACGACCTTCCGAACTACCGAAATTGAAGTGTATAATACACGGTTTTTCGGGATTCCGGAGTCCCGGAACAAAATTCTCCGGAAATCACATAGAAAGTTCCTCGGGTCAGATAAAGCGGCCACGCAAAGTTTGAGAACCAACGGAAGACATTTGGGGGTGCCGGTGTGCCACAAACCAGCATTCGCCGAAACTCGGATTATCGTGAAAAATGTGTTAAAGCTCGTTATTTGAGGTCAAATCGAACAAAGTTGATTCCTGAAATCGAACAAAGTTGATTCCTGAAATGAGTTCGTATGCGTGATTGAAAAACAGGGAAAAAAGAAACAGTTTCGCTACGACCTTCCGAACGGTTGAAGTTGAAGTGTAAAATAATACACGGTTTTTCGGGATTTCGGGGTCCCAGAACAAAATTCTCCGGAAATCACATAGAAAGTTCCTCGGGTCAGATAAAGCGGCCACGCAAAGTTTGAGCACCAACGGAAGACATTTGGGGGTGACGGTGTGCCACAAACAAACATTCGCCGAAACTCGGATTATCGTGCAAAATGTGTTAAAGCTCGTTATTTGAGGTCAAATCGAACAGTTGATTCCTGAAATCGAACATGTAGATTCCTGAAATGAGCTCGGACGCGTGACTGAAAAACAGGGAGAAAAAGAAATAGGGTCCGGTATGACCTTCCGAACGGCTGAAATTGAAGTGTATAATACACGGTTTTTCGGGATTGCGGGGTCCCGGAAAAAAATTCTCTGGAAATCACATAAAAAGTTCCTCGGGTCAGATAAAGCGGCCACGCAAAGTTTGAGAACCAACGGAAGACATTTGGAGGTGCTTGGTGTGCCTGAAAACCAAAGATTCGCCGAAACTCGGATTATCGTGAAAAATGTGTTAAAGCTCGTTATTTGAGGCTGAAATCGAACAGGTTGATTCCTGAAATCGAACAGGTTGATTCCTGAAATGAGCTCGGATGCGTGATTGAAAAACAGGGAGAAAAAGAAACAGGTTCTAGTACGACCTTCCGAACGGCTGAAATTGAAGTGAAAAATACACGGTTATTCTGGATTCCGGGGTCCCGGAACAAAATTCTCCGGAAATCACATAGAAAGTTCATCGGGTCAGATAAAGCGACCACGCAAAGTTTGAGCACCAACGGAAGGCATTTGGGGGTGCCGGTGTGCCACAAACCAACATTCGCCGAAACTCGGATTATCGTGAAAAATGTGTTAAAGCACGTTATTTAAGGCTGAAATCGAACAGGTTGATTCCTGAAATCAAACAGGTTGATTCCTAAAATGAGCTCGGACGCGTGATTGAAAAACAGGGAGAGAAAGAAACAGGGTCCGGTACGAACTTCCGAACGGCATAAATTGAAGTGTATAATACACGGTTTTTCGGTATTCCGGGGTCCCGGAACAAAATTCTCCGGAAATCATATAGAAAGTTCCTCGGGTCAGATAAAGCGGCCACGCAAAGTTTGAGCACCAACGGAAGACATTTGGGGGTGCCGGTGTGCCACAAACCAACATTCGCCGAAACTCGGATTATCGTGAAAAATGTGTGAAAACTCGTTATTTGAGGCTGAAATCGAACAGGTTGATTCCTAAAATCGAACAGGTTGATTCCTGAAATGAGCTCGGACGCGTGATTGAAAAACAGGGAGAAAAAGAAACAGGGTCCGGAACGACCTTCCGAACGGCTGAAATTGAAGTGTATAATACACGGTTTTTCGGGATTGCGGAGTCCTGGAACAAAATTCTCCGGAAATCACATAGAAAGTTCCTCGGGTCAGATAAAGCGGCCACGCAAAGTTTGAGAACCAACGGAAGACATTTAAGGGTGCCGGTGTGCCACAAACCAGCATTCGCCGAAACTCGGATTATCGTGAAAAATGTGTTAAAGCTCGTTATTTGAGGCTGAAATCGAACAGGTTGATTCCTGAAATCGAACAGGTTGATTCCTGAAATGAGCTCGTATGCGTGATTGAAAACAGGGGAGAAAAAGAAACAGGTTACGCTACGACCTTCCGAACGGCTGAAATTGAAGTGAATAATACACGGTTTTTCGGGATTTCGGGGTCCCGGAACAAAATTCTCCGGAATTCACATAGAAAGTTCCTCGGGTCAGATAAAGCGGCCACGCAAATTTTGAGCACCAACGGAATACATTTGGGGGTGACGGTGTGCCACAAATCAGCATTCGCCGAAACTCGGATTATCGTGAAAAATGTGTTAAAGCTCGTTATTTGAGGCTGAAATCGAACAGGTTGATTCCTGTAATCGAACAGGTTGATTCCTGAAATGAGCTCGGACGCGTGATTGAAAAACAGGGAGAAAAAGAAACAGGGTCCGAAACGACCTTCCGAACGGCTGAAATTGAAGTGTATAATACACGGTTTTTCGGGATTCCGGGAACAAAATTCTCCGGAAATCACATAGAAAGTTCCTCGGGTCAGATAAAACGGCCACGCAAAGTTTGAGAACCAACGGAAGACATTTGGGGGTGCCGGTGTGCCACAAACCATCATTCGCCGAAACTCGGATTATCGTGAAAAATGTGTTAAAGCTCGTTATTTGAGGCTGAAATCGAACAGGTTTATTCCTGAAATGAGCTCGGACGCGTGATTAAAAAACAGGGAGAAAAAGAAACGGAGTCCGGTACGACCTTCCGAACGGCTGAAATTGAAGTGTATAATACACGGTTTTTCGGGGTCCTGGAACAAAATTCTCCGGAAATCACATAGAATTTTCCTCGGGTCAGATAAAGCGGCCACGCAAAGTTTGAGCACCAACGGAAGACATTTGGGGGTGCCGGTGTGCCACAAACCAGCATTCGCCGAAAATCGGATTATCGTGAAAAATGTGTTAAAGCTCGTTATTTGAGGTCGAAATCGAACAGATGATTCCCGAAATCGAACAGTTGATTCCTGAAATGAGCTCGGATGCGTGATTGAAAAACAGGGAGAAAAAGAAACAGTTCGTACGACCTTCCGAACTACGTGAAATTGAAGTGTATAATACACGGTTTTTCGGGATTCCGGGGTCCTGGAACAAAATTCTCCGGAAATCACATAGAAAGTTCCTGGGGTCAGATAAAGCGGCAACGCAAAGTTTGAGACCAACGGAAGACATTTGGGGGTGCCGGTGTGCCACAAACCAGCATTCGCCGAAAATCGGATTATCGTGAAAAATGTGTTAAAGCTCGTTATTTGAGGCTGAAATCGAACAGGTTGATTCCTGAAATCGAATAGGTTGATTCCTGAAATGAGCTCGGACGCGTGATTGAAAAACAGGGAGAAAAAGAAACAGGGTCCGGAACGACCTTCCGAACGGCTGAAATTGAAGTGTATAATACACGGTTTTTCGGGATTGCGGAGTCCTGGAACAAAATTCTCCGGAAATCACATAGAAAGTTCCTCGGGTCAGATAAAGCGGCCACGCAAAGTTTGAGAACCAACGGAAGACATTTGGGGGTGCCGGTGTGCCACAAACCAGCATTCGCCGAAACTCGGATTATCGTGAAAAATGTGTTAAAGCTCGTTATTTGAGGCTGAAATCGAACAGGTTGATTCCTGAAATCGAACAGGTTGATTCCTGAAATGAGTTCGTATGCGTGATTGAAAAACAGGGAGAAAAAGAAACAGGTTCTGCTACGACCTTCCGAACGGCTGAAATTGAAGTGAATAATACACGGTTTTTCGGGATTTCGGGGTCCCGGAACAAAATTCTCCGGAAATCACATAGAAAGTTCCTCGGGTCAGATAAAGCGGCCACGCAAAGTTTGAGCACCAACGGAAGACATTTGGGGGTGACGGTGTGCCACAAACAAACATTCGCCGAAACTCGGATTATCGTGCAAAATGTGTTAAAGCTCGTTATTTGAGGCTGAAATCGAACAGGTTGATTCCTGAAATCGAACATGTAGATTCCTGAAATGAGCTCGGACGCGTGACTGAAAAACAGGGAGAAAAAGAAATAGGGTCCGGTATGACCTTCCGAACGGCTGAAATTGAAGTGTATAATACACGGTTTTTCGGGATTGCGGGGTCCCGGAAAAAAATTCTCTGGAAATCACATAAAAAGTTCCTCGGGTCAGATAAAGCGGCCACGCAAAGTTTGAGAACCAACGGAAGACATTTGGAGGTGCCGGTGTGCCACAAACCAAAGATTCGCCGAAACTCGATTATCGTGAAAAATGTGTTAAAGCTCGTTATTTGAGGTCAAATCGAACAGTTGATTCCTGAAATCGAACAGTTGACTCTGAAATGAGCTCGGATGCGTGATTGAAAAACAGGGAGAAAAAGAAACAGGTTCTAGTACGACCTTCCGAACGGCTGAAATTGAAGTGAAAAATACACGGTTATTCTGGATTCCGGGGTCCCGGAACAAAATTCTCCGGAAATCACATAGAAAGTTCATCGGGTCAGATAAAGCGACCACGCAAAGTTTGAGCACCAACGGAAGGCATTTGGGGGTGCCGGTGTGCCACAAACCAACATTCGCCGAAACTCGGATTATCGTGAAAAATGTGTTAAAGCACGTTATTTAAGGTCAAATCGAACAAAGTTGATTCCCGAAATCAAACAGGTTGATTCCTAAAATGAGCTCGGACGCGTGATTGAAAAACAGAGAGAAAGAAACAGGGTCCTGCATTTAAACTTCCGAACGGCATAAATTGAAGTGTATAATACACGGTTTTTCTAAGATTCCGGTCCCGAACAAAATTCTCCGAAATCATATAGAAAGTTCCTCGGGTCGATAAAGCGGCCACGCAAAGTTTGAGCACCAACGGAAGACATTTGGGGGTGCCGGTGTGCCACAAACCAACATTCGCCGAAACTCGGATTATCGTGAAAATGTGTGAAAACTCGTTATTTGAGGTGAAATCGAACAGGTTGATTCCTGAAATCGAACAGGTTGATTCCTGAAATGAGCTCGGACGCGTGATTGAAAAACAGGAAAAAGAAACAGGTCCTAACGACCTTCCGAACTACTGAAATTGAAGTGTATAATACACGGTTTTTCGGGATTGCGGAGTCCTGGAACAAAATTCTCCGGAAATCACATAGAAAGTTCCTCGGGTCAGATAAAGCGGCCACGCAAAGTTTGAGAACCAACGGAAGACATTTAAGGGTGCCGGTGTGCCACAAACCAGCATTCGCCGAAACTCGGATTATCGTGAAAAATGTGTTAAAGCTCGTTATTTGAGGCTGAAATCGAACAGGTTGATTCCTGAAATCGAACAGGTTGATTCCTGAAATGAGCTCGTATGCGTGATTGAAAAACAGGGAGAAAAAGAAACAGGTTCTGCTACGACCTTCCGAACGGCTGAAATTGAAGTGAATAATACACGGTTTTTCGGGATTTCGGGGTCCCGGAACAAAATTCTCCGGAATTCACATAGAAAGTTCCTCGGGTCAGATAAAGCGGCCACGCAAATTTTGAGCACCAACGGAATACATTTGGGGGTGACGGTGTGCCACAAATCAGCATTCGCCGAAACTCGGATTATCGTGAAAAATGTGTTAAAGCTCGTTATTTGAGGCTGAAATCGAACAGGTTGATTCCTGTAATCGAATAGGTTGATTCCTGAAATGAGCTCAGACGCGTGATTGAAAAACAGGGAGAAAAAGAAACAGGGTCCGAAACGACCTTCCGAACGGCTGAAATTGAAGTGTATAATACACGGTTTTTCGGGATTCCGGGGTCCCGGAACAAAATTCTCCGGAAATCACATAGAAAGTTCCTCGGGTCAGATAAAACGGCCACGCAAAGTTTGAGAACCAACGGAAGACATTTGGGGGTGCCGGTGTGCCACAAACCATCATTCGCCGAAACTCGGATTATCGTGAAAAATGTGTTAAAGCTCGTTATTTGAGGCTGAAATCGAACAGGTTTATTCCTGAAATGAGCTCGGACGCGTGATTAAAAAACAGGGAGAAAAAGAAACGGAGTCCGGTACGACCTTCCGAACGGCTGAAATTGAAGTGTATAATACACGGTTTTTCGGGATTCCGGGGTCCTGGAACAAAATTCTCCGGAAATCACATAGAATTTTCCTCGGGTCAGATAAAGCGGCCACGCAAAGTTTGAGCACCAACGGAAGACATTTGGGGGTGCCGGTGTGCCACAAACCAGCATTCGCCGAAAATCGGATTATCGTGAAAAATGTGTTAAAGCTCGTTATTTGAGGTCAAAATCGAACAGATGATTCCCAAATCGAACAAAGTTGATTCCTGAAATGAGCTCGGATGCGTGATTGAAAAACAGGGAGAAAAAGAAACAGGTTCGGTACGACCTTCCGAACTAGTGAAATTGAAGTGTATAATACACGGTTTTTCGGGATTCCGGGGTCCTGGAACAAAATTCTCCGGAAATCACATAGAAAGTTCCTCGGGTCAGATAAAGCGGCAACGCAAAGTTTGAGACCAACGGAAAACATTTGGGGGTGCCGGTGTGCCACAAACCAGCATTCGTCGAAACTCGGATTATCGTGAAAAATGTGTGAAAGCTCGTTATTTGAGGTCAAATCGAACAAAGTTGATTCCTGAAATCGAATAGGTTGATTCCTGAAATGAGCTCGGACGCGTGATTGAAAAACAGGGAGAAAAAGAAACAGGGTCCGGAACGACCTTCCGAACGGCTGAAATTGAAGTGTATAATACACGGTTTTTCGGGATTGCGGAGTCCTGGAACAAAATTCTCCGGAAATCACATAGAAAGTTCCTCGGGTCAGATAAAGCGGCCACGCAAAGTTTGAGAACCAACGGAAGACATTTGGGGGTGCCGGTGTGCCACAAACCAAAGATTCGCCAAACTCGGATTATCGTGAAAAATGTGTTAAAGCTCGTTATTTGAGGTCAAAATCGAACAAAGTTGATTCCCAAATCGAACAGGTTGATTCCTGAAATGAGTTCGTATGCGTGATTGAAAAACAGGAGAAAAAGAAACAGGTTACGCTACGACCTTCCGAACTACCGAAATTGAAGTGAATAATACACGGTTTTTCGGGATTTCGGGGTCCCGGAACAAAATTCTCCGGAATTCACATAGAAAGTTCCTCGGGTCAGATAAAGCGGCCACGCAAATTTTGAGCACCAACGGCAGACATTTGGGGGTGACGGTGTGCCACAAATCATCATTCGCCGAAACTCGGATTATCGTGAAAAATGTGTTAAAGCTCGTTATTTGAGGCTGAAATCGAACAGGTTGATTCCTGAAATCGAACAGGTTGATTCCTGAAATGAGCTCGGATGCGTGATTGAAAAACAGGGAGAAAAAGAAACAGGTTCTGGTACGACCTTCCGAACGGCTGAAATTGAAGTGAATAATACACGGTTTTTCGGGATTTCGGAGTTCCGGAACAAAATTCTCCGGAAATCACATAGAAAGTTCATCGGGTCAGATAAATCGGCCACGCAAAGTTTGAGCACCAACGGAAGGCATTTGGGGGTGCCAGTGTGCCACAAACCAACATTCGCCGAAACTCGGATTATCGTGAAAAATGTGTTAAAGCACGTTATTTAAAGCTGAAATCGAACAGGTTGATTCTTGAAATCAAACAGGTTGATTCCTAAAATGAGCTCGGACGCGTGATTGAAAAACAGGGAGAAAAAGAAACAGGGTCTGGTACGAACTTCCGAACGGCTGAAATTGAAGTTTATAATACACGGTTTTTCGGTATTCCGGGGTCCCGAACAAAATTCTCCGGAAATCACATAGAAAGTTCCTCGGGTCAGATAAAGCGGCCACGCAAAGTTTGAGCACCAACGGAAGACATTTGGGGGTGCCGGTGTGCCACAAACCAACATTCGCCGAAACTCGGATTATCGTGAAAAATGTGTTAAAGCTCGTTATTTGAGGCTGAAATCGAACAGGTTGATTCCTGAAATGAGTTCGGACGCGTGATTGAAAAACAGGGAGAAAAAGAAACAGGGTCCGGTACGACCTTCCGAACGGCTGAAATTGAAGTGTATAATACACGGTTTTTAGGGATTCCGGGGTCCCGGAAAAAAATTCTCTGGAAATCACATAAAAAGTTCCTCGATTCAGATAAAGCGGCCACGCAAAGTTTGAGCACCAACGGAAGACATTTGGAGGTACCGGTGTGCCACAAACCAGCATTCGCCGAAACTCGGATTATCGTGAAAAATGTGTTAAACCTCGTTATTTGAGGCTGAAATCGAACACGTTGATTCCTGAAATCGAACAGGTAGATTCCTGAAATGAGCTCGGACACGTGGCTGAAAAACAGGGAGAAAAAGAAACAGGGTCCGGTACGACCTTCCGAACGACTGAAATTGAAGTGAATAATACACGGTTTTTCGGGATTTCGGGGTCCCGGAACAAAATTCTCCGGAAATCACATAGAAAGTTCCTCGGGTCAGATAAAGCGGCCACGCAAAGTTTGAGCACCAACGGAAGACATTTGGGGGTGACGGTGTGCCACAAACAAACATTCGCCGAAACTCGGATTATCGTGCAAAATGTGTTAAAGCTCGTTATTTGAGGCTGAAATCGAACAGGTTGATTCCTGAAATCGAACATGTAGATTCCTGAAATGAGCTCGGACGCGTGACTGAAAAACAGGGAGAAAAAGAAATAGGGTCCGGACGACCTTCCGAACAGATGAAATTGAAGTGTATAATACACGGTTTTTCGGGATTGCGGGTCCCGAATGCAATTCTCCGGAAATCACATAGAAAGTTCCTCGGGTCCGATAAAGCGGCCACGCAAAGTTTGAGAACCAACGGAAGACATTTGGAGGTGCCGGTGTGCCACAAACCAAAGATTCGCGAAACTCGATTATCGTGAAAAATGTGTTAAAGCTCGTTATTTGAGGCCGAAATCGAACAGGTTGATTCCTGAAATCGAATAGGTTGATTCCTGAAATGAGCTCGGACGCGTGATTGAAAAACAGGGAGAAAAAGAAACGGTCCTAACGACCTTCCGAACTACCGAAATTGAAGTGTATAATACACGGTTTTTCGGGATTGCGGAGTCCTGGAACAAAATTCTCCGGAAATCACATAGAAAGTTCCTCGGGTCAGATAAAGCGGCCACGCAAAGTTTGAGAACCAACGGAAGACATTTGGGGGTGCCGGTGTGCCACAAACCAGCATTCGCCGAAACTCGGATTATCGTGAAAAATGTGTTAAAGCTCGTTATTTGAGGCAAATCGAACAAAGTTGATTCCTGAAATCGAACAGGTTGATTCCTGAAATGAGTTCGTATGCGTGATTGAAAAACAGGGAGAAAAAGAAACAGGTTCACTACGACCTTCCGAACGGCCGAAATTGAAGTGTAATAATACACGGTTTTTCGGGATTTCGGGGTCCCGGAACAAAATTCTCCGGAATTCACATAGAAAGTTCCTCGGGTCAGATAAAGCGGCCACGCAAATTTTGAGCACCAACGGCAGACATTTGGGGGTGACGGTGTGCCACAAATCATCATTCGCCGAAACTCGGATTATCGTGAAAAATGTGTTAAAGCTCGTTATTTGAGGCTGAAATCGAACAGGTTGATTCCTGAAATCGAACAGGTTGATTCCTGAAATGAGCTCGGATGCGTGATTGAAAAACAGGGAGAAAAAGAAACAGTTCGAGTACGACCTTCCAACGGCAAATTGAAGTGAATAATACACGGTTTTTCGGGATTTCGAGTCCCTAACAAAATTCTCCGGAAATCACATAGAAAGTTCATCGGGTCAGATAAATCGGCCACGCAAAGTTTGAGCACCAACGGAAGGCATTTGGGGGTGCCAGTGTGCCACAAACCAACATTCGCCGAAACTCGGATTATCGTGAAAAATGTGTTAAAGCACGTTATTTAAAGCTGAAATCGGACAGGTTGATTCTTGAAATCAAACAGGTTGATTCCTAAAATGAGCTCGGACGCGTGATTGAAAAACAGGAGAAAAAGAAACAGTGGTCCGCGAACTTCCGAACTACAAATTGAAGTTTATAATACACGGTTTTTCGGGATTCCGGGGTCCCGGAACAAAATTCTCCGGAAATCATATAGAAAGTTCCTAGGGTCAGATAAAGCGGCCACGCAAAGTTTGAGCACCAACGGAAGACATTTGGGGGTGCCAGTGTGCCACAAACCAACATTCGCCGAAACTCGGATTATCGTGAAAAATGTGTTAAAGCTCGTTATTTGAGGCTGAAATCGAACAGGTTGATTCCTGAAATGAGTTCGGACGCGTGATTGAAAAACAGGAGAAAAAGAAACAGGTCCTGGCGACCTTCCGAACGGCCGAAATTGAAGTGTATAATACACGGTTTTTAGGGATTCCGGTCCCTAAAAAATTCTCTGAAATCACATAAAAAGTTCCTCGGGTCAGATAAAGCGGCCACGCAAAGTTTGAGCACCAACGGAAGACATTTGGAGGTGCCGGTGTGCCACAAACCAGCATTCGCCGAAACTCGGATTATCGTGAAAAATGTGTTAAACCTCGTTATTTGAGGCTGAAATCGAACACGTTGATTCCTGAAATCGAACAGGTAGATTCCTGAAATGAGCTCGGACACGTGGCTGAAAAACAGGAGAAAAAGAAACAGGTCCTGTCGACCTTCCGAACGATCGAAATTGAAGTGTATAATACACGGTTTTTCGGGATTTCGGGGTCCCGAACAAAATTCTCCGGAAATCACATAGAAAGTTCCTCGGGTCAGATAAAAGCGGCCACGCAAAGTTTGAGCACCAACGGAAGACATTTGGGGGTGACGGTGTGCCACAAACAAACATTCGCCAAACTCCTGGATTATCGTGAAAAATGTGTTAAAGCTCGTTATTTGAGGTGAAATCGAACAAAGTTGATTCCCAAATCGAACATGTAGATTCCTGAAATGAGCTCGGACGCGTGACTGAAAAACAGGGAGAAAAGAAATAGGTCCTAGACGACCTTCCGAACGGCTCAAATTGAAGTGTATAATACACGGTTTTTCGGGATTGCGGGGTCCCGAATGCAATTCTCCCTGGAAATCACATAGAAAGTTCCTCGGGTCAGATAAAGCGGCCACGCAAAGTTTGAGAACCAACGGAAGACATTTGGAGGTGCCGGTGTGCCACAAACCAAAGATTCGCCAAACTCGGATTATCGTGAAAAATGTGTTAAAGCTCGTTATTTGAGGTCGAAATCGAACAGGTTGATTCCTGAAATCGAACAGGTTGATTCCTGAAATGAGCTCGTATGCGTGATTGAAAAACAGGGAGAAAAAGAAACAGGTTCTGCTACGACTTTCCGAACGGCTGAAATTGAAGTGAATAATACACGGTTTTTCGGGATTCCGAGGTCCCGGAAAAAAATTCTCTGGAAATCACATAGAAAGTTCATTGGGTCAGATAAAGCGGCCACGCAAAGTTTGAGCACCAACGGAAGACATTTGGGGATGCCGGTGTGCCACAAACCAGCATTCGCCGAAACTCGGATTATCGTGAAAAATGTGTTAAATCTCGTTATTTCAGGCTGAAATCGAACAGGTTGATTCCTGAAATCGAACAGGTTGATTCCGGAAATGAGCTCGGACGCGTAATTGAAAAACAGGAGAAAAAGAAACAGGTCCTACGACCTTCCGAACGGCGGAAATTGAAGTGTATAATACACGGTTTTCGGGATTCCGGTTCCGAACAAAATTCTCCGAAAATCACATAGAAAGTTCCTCGGGTCGATAAAGCGGCCACGCAAAGTTTGAGCACCAACGGAAGACATTTGGGGGTGCCGGTGTGCCACAAACCATCATTCGCCGAAACTCGGATTATCGTGAAAATGTGTTGAAGCTCGTTATTTGAGGTCAAATCGAACAGTTTATTCCTGAAATCGAACAGTAGATTACCGAAATGAGCTCGGACACGTGACTCGAAAAACAGGAGAAAAAGAAACAGGGTCCGGTTTACGACCTTCCGAACGAACTAAAATTGAAGTGAATAATACACGGTTTTTCGGATTTCGGTGTCCTTTAACAAAATTCTCCGAAAATCACATAGAAAGTTCCTCGGGTCGATAAAGCGGCCACGCAAAGTTTGAGCACCAACGGAAGACATTTGGGGGTGCCGGTGTGCCACAAAAAGCATTCGCCGAAACTCAGATTATCGTGCAAAATGTGTTAAAGCTCGTTATTTGAGGTCAAATCGAACGAAAGTTGATTCCCGAAATCGAACAATGGTAGATTCCTGAAATGAGCTCGGACGCGTGACTCGAAAAACAGGAGAAAAAGAAATAGGTCCTAGATTTACCTTCCGAACGGCCAAATTGAAGTGTATAATACACGGTTTTTCGGGATTCCGTGGTCCCGGAACAAAATTCTCCTGAAATCACATAGAAAGTTCCTCGGGTCTGATAAAGCGGCCACGCAAAGTTTGAGCACCAACGGAAGACATTTGGGTGCTTGTGTGCCAAAACCATCATTCGCCGAAACTCGATTATCGTGAAAAATGTGTTAAAGCTCGTTATTTGAGGTCAAATCGAACAAAGGTTGATTCCTGAAATGAGCTCGTATGCGTGATTGAAAAACAGGAGAAAAAGAAACAGTTACTCTACGACCTTCCGAACGGCTGAAATTGAAGTGAATAATACACGGTTTTTCGGGATTTCGGGGTTCCGGAACAAAATTTTCCGGAAATCACATTGAAAGTTCCTCGGGTCAGATAAAGCGGACACGTAAAGTTTGAGCACCAACGGAAGATATTTGGGGGTGACGGTGTGCCACAAACCAGCATTCGCCGAAACTCGGATTATCGTGAAAAATGTGTTAAAGCTCGTTATTTGAGGCTGAAATCGAACACGTTGATTCCTGAAATCGAACAGGTAGATTCATGAAATTAGCTCGGACACGTGACTGAAAAACAGGGAGAAAAAGAAACAGGTTCCGGTACGACCATCCGAACGGCTGAAATTGAAGTGTATAATACACGGTTTTTCGGGATTCCGAGGTCCCGGAAAAAAATTCTCTGGAAATCACATAGAAAGTTCATCGGGTCAGATAAAGCGGCCACGCAAAGTTTGAGCACCAACGGAAGACATTTGGGGATGCCGGTGTGCCACAAACCAGCATTCGCCGAAACTCGGATTATCGTGAAAAATGTGTTAAAGCTCGTTATTTGAGGCTGAAATCGAACAGGTTGATTCCTGAAATCGAACAGGTTGATTCCGGAAATGAGCTCGGACGCGTAATTGAAAAATAGGGAGAAAAAGAAACAGGGTCCGGTACGACCTTCCGAACGGCTGAAATTGAAGTGTATAATACACGGTTTTTCGGAATTCCGGGGTCCCGGAACAAAATTCTCCGGAAATCACATAGAAAGTTCCTCGGGTCAGATAAAGCGGCCACGCAAAGTTTGAGCACCAACAGAAGACATTTGGGGGTGCCGGTGTGCCACAAACCATTATTCGCCGAAACTCGGATTATCGTGAAAAATGTGTTAAAGCTCGTTATTTGAGGCTGAAATCGAACAGGTTTATTCCTGAAATGAGCTCGGACACGTGATTAAAAAAGCAGGAGAAAAAGAAACAGAGTCCGGTACGACCTTCCGAACGGCTGAAATTGAAGTGTATAATACACGGTTTTTCGGGATTCCGGGGTCCTGGAACAAAATTCTCCGGAAATCACATAGAATTTAATTCGGGTCAGATAAAGCGGCCACGCAAAGTTTGAGCACCAACGGAAGACATTTGGGGGTGCCGGTGTGCCACAAACCAGCATTCGCCGAAAATCGGATTATCGTGAAAAATGTGTTAAAGCTCGTTATTTGAGGCTGAAATCGAACAGTTTGATTCCTGAAATCGAACAGGTAGATTCCTGAAATGAGCTCGGACGCGTGACTGAAAAACAGGGAGAAAAAGAAACAGGTTCCGGTACGACCTTCTGAACGGCTGAAATTGAAGTGTAATACACGGTTTTTCGGGATTCTGGGGTCCCGGAACAAAATTCTCCGGAAATCACATAGAAAGTTCCTCGGGTCAGATAAAGCGGCCACGCAAAGTTTGAGCACCAACGGAAGACATTTGGGGGTGCCGGTGTGCAAACCAAAGATTCGCCGAAACTCGATTATCGTGAAAATGTGTGAAAGCTCGTTATTTGAGGCTGAAATCGAACGGGTTGATCCCGAAATGAGCTCGGACGCGTGATTAAAAAACAGGCGGAAAAAGAAACAGAGTCCGGTACGACCTTCCGAACGACTGAAATTGAAGTGTATAATACACGGTTTTTCGGGATTCAGGGGTCCTGGAACAAAATTCTCCGGAAATCACATAGAATTTTCCTCGGGTCAGATAAAGCGGCCACGCAAAGTTTGATCACCAACGGATGACATTTGGGGGTGCCGGTGTGCCACAAACCAGCATTCGCCGAAACTCGGATTATCGTGAAAAATGTGTTAAAGCTCGTTATTTGATGATGAAATCGAACATGTTGATTCCTGAAAAGAGCTCGGACGCGTGATTGAAAAACAGGGAGAAAAAGAAACAGGGTCCGGTACGACCTTCCGAACGGCTGAAATTGAAGTGTATAATACACGGTTTTTCGGGATTCCGAGGTCCCGGAAAAAAATTCTCTGGAAATCACATAGAAAGTTCATCGGGTCAGATAAAGCGGCCACGCAAAGTTTGAGCACCAACGGAAGACATTTGGGGATGCCGGTGTGCCAAAACCAAAGATTCGCCAAACTCGATTATCGTGAAAAATGTGTTAAAGCTCGTTTTTTGAGGTCAAATCGAACACGTTGATTTCTGAAATCGAACAGTTGATTCCGAAATGAGCTCGGACGCGTAATTGAAAAACAGGAGAAAAAGAAACAGGGTCCTAGACGACCTTCCGAACTACCGAAATTGAAGTGTATAATACACGGTTTTTCGAAATTCCGGGGTCCCGGAACAAAATTCTCCGGAAATCACATAGAAAGTTCCTCGGGTCAGATAAAGCGGCCACGCAAAGTTTGAGCACCAACGGAAGACATTTGGGGGTGCCGGTGTGCCACAAACCAGTATTCACCGAAACTCGGATTATCGTGAAAAATGTGTTAAAGCTCGTTATTTGAGGTCAAATCGAACAGTTTATTCCCCAATGAGCTCGGACGCGTGATTAAAAAAAAAAAAAAAAAAAAAAAGCAGAAAGAAAAAGAAACAGTCGTCCGCACGACCTTCCGAACGGCTCAAATTGAAGTGTATAATACACGGTTTTTCGGATTCCGGTCCTGAACAAAATTCTCCTAAATCACATAGAATTTAATTCGGGTCGATAAAGCGGCCACGCAAAGTTTGAGCACCAACGGAAGACATTTGGGGGTGCCGGTGTGCCACAAACCAAAGATTCAAAAATCGGATTATCGTGAAAATGTGTTAAAGCTCGTTATTTGAGGTCAAATCGAACAGTTTGATTCCTGAAATCGAATGGTAGATTCTGAAATGAGCTCGGACGCGTGACTGAAAAACAGGAGAAAAAGAAACAGTTCCTGGTCGACCTTCCTCAACGGCCGAAATTGAAGTGTAATACACGGTTTTTCGGGATTCTGGGTCCCGAACAAAATTCTCCGAAAATCACATAGAAAGTTCCTCGGGTCGATAAAGCGGCCACGCAAAGTTTGAGCACCAACGGAAGACATTTGGGGGTGCCGGGTGTGCCAAAACAAAGATTCGCCGAAACTCGGATTATCGTGAAAATGTGTGAAAGCTCGTTATTTGAGGTCAAAATCGAACGGGTTGATTCCTGAAATGAGCTCGGACGCGTGATTAAAAACAAAGTGGAAAAAGAAACAAGAGTCCTGTTTACCTTCCGAACGATCGAAATTGAAGTGTATAATACACGGTTTTTAGATTCGGGGTCCTGAACAAAATTCTCCTAAATCACATAGAATTTTCCTCGGGTCAGATAAAGCGGCCACGCAAAGTTTGATCACCAACGGATGACATTTGGGGGTGCCGGTGTGCCTGAACCAAAGATTCGCCAAAACTCGGATTATCGTGAAAATGTGTTAAAGCTCGTTATTTGATGATGAA